>NC_091294.1:23820490-23942990 GCF_038502225.1 Cherax quadricarinatus | reverse complement strand
TATAGTGACCACTGACACAGTTCTTAATGCAGTGGCCAGTGACACAGACCTTGATACAGTGACCAGTGACAGTCCTTGATACAGTGACCAGTGACAGTTTTTGATACAGTGAGCAGTGACAGTTCTTGATATAGTAACCAGTGACACAGTCCTTGAAACAGTGACCAGTGACAGTCCTTGATGCAGTGACCAGTGACACAGATCTTCATGCAGTGACGAGTGACAGCCCTTATTACAGTAACCAGTGACACAGACCGTGAAACAGTAACCACTGACACAGACCGTGAAACAGTAACCAGTGACGCAGACCTCGATGCAGTGACCAGTGACACAGACCTTGATACAGTAGCCAGTGACACACACCTTGATACAGTAACCAGTGACACAGACCTTGATACAGTAACCAGTGACACAGACCTTGATACAGTAACCAGTGACACAGACCTTGATACAATAACCAGTGACACAGACCTTGATACAGTAACCAGTGACACAGACCTTGACACAGTAACCAGTGACACAGACCTTGATACAGTAACCAGTGATACAGACCTTGATACAGTAACCAGTGACACTGATCTTGATACAATAACCAGTGACACAGACCTTGATACAGTAACCAATGACACTGACCTTGATACAATAACCAGTGACACAGACCTTGATACAATAACCAGTGACACAGACCTTGACACAGTAACCAGTGACACAGACCTTGATACAGTAACCAGTGACACTGACCTTGATACAATAACCAGTGACACAGACCTTGATACAGTAACCAGTGACACTGACCTTGATACAATAACCAGTGACACAGACCTTGATACAGTAACCAATGACACTGACCTTGATACAATAACCAGTGACACAGACCTTGATACAATAACCAGTGACACAGACCTTGACACAGTAACCAGTGACACAGACCTTGATACAGTAACCAGTGACACTGACCTTGATACAATAACCAGTGACACAGACCTTGATACAGTAACCAGTGACACTGACCTTGATACAATAACCAGTGACACAGACCTTGATACAGTAACCAATGACACTGACCTTGATACAATAACCAGTGACACAGACCTTGATACAATAACCAGTGACACAGACCTTGATACAGTAACCAGTGATACAGACCTTGATACAGTAACCAGTGACACTGACATTGATACAATAACCAGTGACACAGACCTTGATACAGTAACCAGTGACGCCTTAAAATCTTAAATAAGTACTCACTGGAGAGGAGAGAGATAAACACATGATAATATACACCTGGAAAGTACTCGAGGGCCTAGTCCCAAACCTGCACACTGCCATAACAACATACTGGAGCGAGAAATATGGGAGGAAGTGCAAAATAAACCCAGTGATAAGCAGGAGTGCGGTGGGTACAATACGAGAACACTGTATCAACATTCGTGGCCCAGATTATTGAACATCTTGCACAAGATTTCAGAAACACTGCAAGAACAAATACCTTCACCAGGTGCCAGATGAATCAGGCTGTAATGTTTAAGTGGGGCAGCGGGCCTCCAGCAGCAACAACCTGGTTGACCAGGCAAGCACAAGACGAGCCTAGCCCATGGCCAGGATCTGGGACTAGAAAGCACACACCATTGTGTGTACTGTACATTGTACAGTACACACCGTGTACATTGGACAGTACACACTATGTACATGATAGAGTACATATTATGGACATGGTACAATAGATATCATGGAAATGGTACAGAACACACCATGGTACAGTACGCATCATGCACATGGTACAGTACACATCATGAACATGGTTCAGTACACATCATGTACATGGTACAGTATACACCATGTATATGGTAGAGCAAATATCATGTACGTGGTACAGTACACATCATGTACATGGTACAGTACACATCATGAACATGGTACAGTACACCTGATGCACATGGTACAGTACATATGATGTGCATGGTACAGTACACATCATGTACATGGTAGAGTACACACCATGGTACAGTACACATCACGTACAAGGTACAGTACACATCATGAACATGGTACAGTACACATGACGAACATGGTACAGTACACATCATGTACATGGTACAGTACACATTATG
Source organism: Cherax quadricarinatus (assembly GCF_038502225.1). Taxonomy (NCBI): domain Eukaryota; kingdom Metazoa; phylum Arthropoda; class Malacostraca; order Decapoda; family Parastacidae; genus Cherax; species Cherax quadricarinatus. The sequence goes on along the minus strand of NC_091294.1, from coordinate 23,940,879 downwards.
TACATGGTACAGTACACAACGTGTACATGGTAAAGTACACATCATGTACATGGTACAGTACACATTATGTACATGGTACAGTACACATCATGTACATGGTAAAGTACACATCATGTACATGGTACAGTACACATCATGTACATGGTACAGTACACATCATGGACATGGTACAGTACACAACGTGTACATGGTACAGTACACATCATGTACATGGTACAGTACACATCATGTACATGGTACAGTACACATTATGTACATGGTACAGTACACATCATGTACATGGTACAGTACAGATCGTGTACATGGTACAGTACACATCATGTACATGGTACAGTACACATTATGTACATGGTACAGTACACATCATGTACATGTTAAAGTACACATCATGTACATGGTACAGTACACATCATGTACATGGTACAGTACACATCATGTACATATGTACATGATACAGTACCCATCATGTACATGGCACAGTACACATCATGTACATGGAACAGTGCACATCATGTACATGGTACAGTACATATCATGTACATGGTACAGTACACATCATGTACATGGTACAGTGCAAATCATGTACGTGGTACAGTACACGTCATGTACATGGTACAGTACACATCATGTACATGGTACAGTACACATCATATACATGGTACAGTACACATCATGTACGTGGTACGGTACACATCATGTACATGGTACAGTGCAAATCATGTACATGGTACAGTACACGTCATGTACATGGTACAGTACACATCATGTACATTATACAGTTCACATCATGTACATGGTACAGTACACATCATGTACATGGTACAGTACACATCATGTACATGGTACAGTACGCATCATGTACATGGTATAGTACACATCATGTACATGGTACAGTACACATCATGTACATGGTACAGTACACATCATGTACATGGTACAGTACATATGATGAACATGGTACAGTACACATCATGTACATGGTACAGTACACATCATGTACATGGTACAGTACACATCATGTACATGGTACAGTACACATCATGTACATGGTACAGTACACATTATGTACATGGTCCAGTACATATCATGTACATGGTACAGTACACATCATGTCCATGGTACAGTACACATCATGTACATGGTACAGTACACATCATGCAAATGGTACAGTACACATCATGTACATGGTACAGTACACATCATGTACATGGTACAGTACACATCATGTACATGGTACAGTACACATCATGTACATGGTACAGTACACATCATGTACATGGTACAGTACACATCATATACATGGTACAGCACACATCATATACATGGTACAGTACACATCATGTACATAGTACAGTACACATCATGTACATGGTACAGTACACATCTTGTACATGGTACAGTACACATCATATACATATTACAGTACACATCATGTACATGGTACAGTACACATCATGTACATGGTACAGTACACATCATGTACATGGTACAGTACACATCATGTACATGGTACAGTACACATCATGTACATGGCACAGTACACATCATGTACATGGTACAGTACACATCATGTACATGGTACAGTACACATTATGTACATGGTACAGTTCAAATAATGTACATGTTACAGTACACATCATGTACATGGCACAGTACACATCATGTACATGGTACAGTACACATTATGTACATGGTACAGTACACATCATGTACATGGTACAGTACACATCATGTACATGGCACAGTACACATCATGTACATGGTACAGTACACATTATGTACATGGTACAGTTCAAATAATGTACATGGTACAGTACACATCATGTACATGGTACAGTACAAATCAAGTACATGGTACAGTACACATCATGTGCATGGTACAGTACACATCATGTACATGGTACAGTACACATCATGTACATGGTACAGTACACATCATGTACATTATACAGTATATATCATGTACATGGTACAGTACACATCATGTACATGGTACAGTACACATCATGTACATGGTACAGTACACATCATGTACATGGTACAGTACACATCATGTACATGGTACAGTACACATGATGTACATGGTACAGTACACATCATGTACATGGTACAGTACACATCATGTACTTGGTAGAGTACACATGATGTACATGGTACAGTACACATCATGTACATGGTACAGTACACATCATGTGCATAGTACAGTACACATCATGTACATGGTACAGTACACATCATGTACATGGTTCAGTTCACATGTACATGGTACAGTACACATGTACATGGTGCAGTACACATCACGTACATGGTACAGTACACATCATGTACATGGTACAGTACACATCACGTACATGGTACAGTACACATCACGTACATGGTACAGTACACATCATGTACATGGTACAGTACACATCACGTACATGGTACAGTACACATCATGTACATGGTACAGTACACATCATGTACATGGTACAGTACACATCATGTACATGGTACAGTACACATGTACATGGTACAGTACACACGTACATGGTACAGTACACATCATGTACATGGTACAGTACACATCATGTACATGGTACAGTACACATCATGTACATGGTATAGTACACATCATGTACATGGTACAGTACACATCATGTTCATGGTAAAGTACACATCATGTACATGGTACAGTACACATCATGTACATAATACAGTACACATCATGTACATGGCACAGTACACATCATGTACAGTACAAATCAAGTACATGGTACAGTACACATCATGTGCATGGTACAGTACACATCATGTACATGGTACAGTACACATCATGTACATGGTACAGTACACATCACGTACATTATACAGTATATATCATGTACATGGTACAGTACACATCATGTACATGGTACAGTACACATCATGTACATGGTACAGTACACATCATGTACATGGTACAGTACACATCATGTACATGGTACAGTACACATGATGTACATGGTACAGTACACATCATGTACATGGTACAGTACACATCATGTACTTGGTAGAGTACACATGATGTACATGGTACAGTACACATCATGTACATGGTACAGTACACATCATGTACATAGTACAGTACACATCATGTACATGGTACAGTACACATCATGTACATGGTTCAGTTCACATGTACATGGTACAGTACACATGTACATGGTGCAGTACACATCACGTACATGGTACAGTACACATCATGTACATGGTACAGTACACATCACGTACATGGTACAGTACACATCACGTACATGGTACAGTACACATCATGTACATGGTACAGTACACATCACATACATGGTACAGTACACATCATGTACATGGTACAGTACACATCATGTACATGGTACAGTACACATCATGTACATGGTACAGTACACATGTACATGGTACAGTACACACGTACATGGTACAGTACACATCATGTACATGGTACAGTACACATCATGTACATGGTACAGTACACATCATGTACATGGTATAGTACACATCATGTACATGGTACAGTACACATAATGTTCATGGTAAAGTACACATCATGTACATGGTACAGTACACATCATGTACATGATACAGTACACATCATGTACATGGCACAGTACACATCATGTACAGTACACATCATGTACATGGTACAGTACATATCGTGTACATGGTACAGTACACATCATGTACATGGTACAATACACATCATGTACATGGTACAGTACACATCATGTACATGGTACAGTACGTATGATGTACATGGTACAGTACACATCATGTACATGGTACAGTACACATCATGTACATGGTACAGTACATATGATGTACATGGTACAGTACACATCATGTACATGGTACAGTAAACATCATGTACATGGTACAGTACACATCATGTACATGGTACAGTACACATCATGTACATGGTACAGTAGACATGTACATGGTACAGTACACATGTACATGGTATAGTACACATCATGTACATTGTACAGTACACATCACGTACATGGTACAAAACACATCGTGTACATCGTACAGTACACATCATGTACATGGTACAGTACACATCATGTACATTGTACAGTACACATCATGTACATGGTACAGTGCACATCATGTACATGGTACGGTACACATCATGTACATGGTACAGTACACATCATGTACATGGTACAGTACACATCATGTGCATGGTACAGTACACATCATGTACATCGTACAGTACACATCATGTACATGGTACAGTACACATCATGTACATGGTACAGTACATATCATGTACATGGTACAGTACACATCATGTACATGATACAGTACACATCATGTACATGGTACAGTACACATCATATACATGGTACAGTACACATCATGTACATAGTACAGTACACATCATATACATGGTACAGTACACATCATGTACATAGTACAGTACACATTATATACATGGTACAGTACACATCATGTACATGGTACAGTACACATCATGTACATGGTACAGTACACATCATGTACATGGAACAGTACACATCTTATGCATGGTACAGTACACATCATGTACATGGTACAGTACACATCAAGTACATGGTACAGTACACATCATATACATGGTACAGTACACATCATGTACATGGTACAGTACACATCATGCACATGGTACAGTACACATCATGTACATGGTACAGTGCACATCATGTACATGGTACAGTACACATCATGTACATGGTACAGTACACATCATGTATATGGTACAGTACACATCATGTACATGGTACAGTACACATCATGTACATGGTACAGTACACATCAAGTACATGGTACAATACACATTTTGTACATGGTACAGTACACATCATGTACATGGTACAGTACACATCATGTACATGGTACAGTACACATAATGTGCATGGTACAGTGCACATCATGTACATGGTACAGTACACATCATGTACATAGTGCAGTACACATCATGTACATGGTACAGTACATATCATGTACATGGTACAGTACACATCATGTACATGGCACAGTACACATCATGTACATGGTACAGTACACATCATATACATGGTACAGTACGCATCATGTACATGGTACAGTACAAATCATGTACATGGTACAGTACACATCATGTACATGGTACAGTACACATCATGTACATGGTACAGTTCACATCATGTACATGGTACAGTACATATCATGTACATGGTACAGTACACATCATGTACATGGTGCAGTACACATCATGTACATGGTACAGTACACATCATGTACATGGTACAGTACACATCATGTACATGGTACAGTACACATCATGTACATGGTACAGTACATATCATGTACATGGTACAGTACACATCATGTACATGGTACAGTACACATCATGTACATGGTACAGTACACATCATATACATGGTACAGTACACATCATGTACATAGTACAGTACACATCATATACATGATACAGTACACATCATGTACATGGTACAGTACACATCATGTACATGGAACAGTACACATCATATATATGCATGGTACAGTACACATCATGTACATGGTACAGTACACATCATGTACATGGTACAGTACACATCATGTACATGGTACAGTACACATCATGTACATGGTACAGTACACATCATGTACATGGTACAGTACACATCATGTACATGTTACAGTACACATCATGTACATGGTACAGTACACATCATGTACATGGTACAGTACAACTCATGTACATGGTACAGTACACATCATGTACATGGTACAGTACATATCATGTACATGGTACAGTACACATCATGTACATGGTGCAGTACACATCATGTACATGGTACAGTACACATCATGTACATGGTACAGTACACATCATGCACATGGTACAGTACACATCATGTACATGGTACAGTGCACATCATGTACATGGTACAGTACACATCATGTACTTGGTACAGTACACATCATGTACATGGTACAGTACACATCATGTACATGGTACAGTACACATCATGTACATGGTACAGTACACATCATGTACATGGTACAGTACGCATCATGTACATGGTACAGTACACATCATGTACATGGTACAGTCCACATCATGTACATGGTACAGTACATATCATGTACATGGTAGAGTACACATCATGTACATGGTGCAGTACACATCATGTACATGGTACAGTGCACATCATGAACATGGTACAGTACACATCATGTACATGGTACAGTACACATCACGTACATGGTACAGTACACATCACGTACATGGTACAGTACACATCATGTACATGGTACAGTATACATCATGTACATGGTACAGTACACATCATGTACATGGTACAGTACACATCATGTACATGGTACAGTACACATCATGTACATGGTACAGTACGCATCATGTACATGGTACAGTACACATCATGTACATGGTACAGTACACATCATGTACATGGTACAGTACAAATCATGTACATGGTACAGTACACATCATGTACATGGTACAGTACAAATCATGTACATGGTACAGTACACATCATGCACATGGTACAGTACACATCATGTACATGGTACAGTAGACATCATGTACATGGTACAGTACGCATCATGTACATGGTACAGTACACATCATGTACATGGTACAGTACACATCATGTACATTGTACAGTACACGTCATGTACATGGTACAGTATATATCATGTACATGGTACAGTACACATCATGTACATGGTACAGTACACATCATGTACATGGTACAGTACACATCATGTACATGGTACAGTACACATCATGTACATGGTACAGTACACATCATGTACATGGTACAGTACACATCATGTACATGGTACAGTACACATCATGTACATGGTAAAGTACACATCATGTACATGGTACAGTACACATCATGTACATGGTACAGTACACATGTACATGGTTCAGTACACATCATGTACATGGTACAGTACACATGTACATGGTACAGTACACATCATGTACATGGTAAAGTACACATCATGTACATGGTACAGTACACATGTACATGGTACAGTACACATCATGTACATGGTACAGTACACATGTACATGGTACAGTACACATCATGTACATGGTACAGTACACATCATGTACATGGTACAGTACACATCATGTACATGGTAAAGTACACATCATGTACATGGTACAGTACACATCATGTACATGGTACAGTACACATCATGTACATGGTACAGTACACATCATGTACATGGTACAGTACACATCATGTACATGGTACAGTACACATCATGTACATGGTACAGTACACATCATGTACATGGTACAGTACACATCATGTACATGGTAAAGTACACATCATGTACATGGTACAGTACACATCATGTACATGGTACAGTACACATCATGTACATGGTACAGTACACATCATGTACATGGTACAGTACACATCATGTACATGGTAAAGTACACATCATGTACATGGTACAGTACACATCATGTACATGGTACAGTACACATCATGTACATGGTACAGTACACATCATGTACATGGTACAGTACACATCATGTACATGGTACAGTACACATCATGTACATGGTACAGTACACATCATGTACATGGTACAGTACACATCATGTGCATGGTACAGTACACATCATGTACATGGTACAGTACACATCATGTACATGGTACAGTACGCATGTACGTGGTACAGTACACATCATGTACATGGTACAGTACACATCATGTACATGGTACAGTACACATCATGTACATGGTACAGTACACATCATGTACATGGTACAGTACACATCATGTACATGGTACAGTACACATCATGTACATGGTACAGTGCACATCATGTACATGGTACAGTACACATCATGTACATGGTACAGTACACATCATGTACATGGTACAGTACACATCATGTACATGGTACAGTACACATCATGTACATGGTACAGTACACATCATGTACATGGTACAGTACACATCATGTACATGGTACAGTACACATCATGTACATGGTACAGTACACATCATGTACATGGTACAGTACACATGTACATGGTTCAGTACACATCATGTACATGGTACAGTACACATCATGTACATGGTACAGTACACATCATGTACATGGTACAGTACACATCATGTACATGGTACAGTACACATCATGTACATGGTACAGTACACATCATGTACATGGTACAGTACACATCATGTACATGGTAAAGTACACATCATGTACATGGTACAGTACACATCATGTACATGGTACAGTACACATCATGTACATGGTACAGTACACATCATGTACATGGTAAAGTACACATCATGTACATGGTACAGTACACATCATGTTCATGGTACAGTACACATCATGTACATGGTACAGTACACATCATGTACATGGTACAGTACACATGTACGTGTTACAGTACACATCATGTACATATTACAGTACACATCATGTACATGGTACAGTACACATCATGTACATGGTACAGTACACATCATGTACATGGTACAGTACTCATCATGTACATGGTACAGTACACATCATGTACATGGTACAGTGCACATCATGTACATGGTACAGTATACATCATGTACATGGTACAGTACACATCATGTACATGGTACAGTACACATCATGTACATGTTACAGTACACATCATGTACATGGTACAGTACACATCATGTACATGGTACAGTACACATCATGTACATGGTACAGTACACATCATGTACATGGTACAGTACACATCATGTACATGGTACAGTACACATGTACATGGTTCAGTACACATCATGTACATGGTACAGTACACATCATATACATGGTACAGTACACATCATGTACATGGTACAGTACACATCATGTACATGGTACAGTACACATCATGTACATGGTACAGTACACATCATGTACATGGTACAGTACACATCATGTACATGGTACAGTACACATCATGTACATGGTACTGTGCACATCATGTACATGGTACAGTACACATCATGTACATGGTACAGTACACATCATGTACATGGTACAGTACACATCATGTACATGGTACAGTACACATCATGTACATGGTACAGTACACATGTACATGGTACAGTACACATCATGTACATGGTACAGTACACATCATGTACATGGTACAGTACACATCATGTACATGGTAAAGTACACATCATGTACATGGTACAGTACACATCATGTACATGGTACAGTACACATCATGTACATGGTACAGTACACATCATGTACATGGTACAGTACACATCATGTACATGGTACAGTACACATCATGTACATGGTACAGTACACATCATGTACATGGTACAGTACACATCATGTACATGGTACAGTACACATCATGTACATGGTACAGTACACATCATGTACATGGTACAGTACACATGTACATGGTTCAGTACACATCATGTACATGGTACAGTACACATGTACATGGTACAGTACACATCATGTACATGGTAAAGTACACATCATGTACATGGTACAGTACACATGTACATGGTACAGTACACATCATGTACATGGTACAGTACACATGTACATGGTACAGTACACATCATGTACATGGTACAGTACACATCATGTACATGGTACAGTACACATCATGTACATGGTAAAGTACACATCATGTACATGGTACAGTACACATCATGTACATGGTACAGTACACATCATGTACATGGTACAGTACACATCATGTACATGGTACAGTACACATCATGTACATGGTACAGTACACATCATGTACATGGTACAGTACACATCATGTACATGGTAAAGTACACATCATGTACATGGTACAGTACACATCATGTACATGGTACAGTACACATCATGTACATGGTACAGTACACATCATGTACATGGTACAGTACACATCATGTACATGGTAAAGTACACATCATGTACATGGTACAGTACACATCATGTACATGGTACAGTACACATCATGTACATGGTACAGTACACATCATGTACATGGTACAGTACACATCATGTACATGGTACAGTACACATCATGTACATGGTACAGTACACATCATGTACATGGTACAGTACACATCATGTACATGGTACAGTACACATCATGTACATGGTACAGTACACATCATGTACATGGTACAGTACACATCATGTACATGGTACAGTACACATCATGTACATGGTACAGTACACATCATGTACATGGTACAGTACACATCATGTACATGGTACAGTACACATGATGTACATGGTACAGTACACATCATGTACATGGTACAGTACACATGATGTACATGGTACAGTACACATCATGTACATGGTACAGTACACATCATGTACATGGTACAGTACACATCATGTACATGGTAAAGTACACATCATGTACATGGTACAGTACACATCATGTACATGGTACAGTACACATCATGTACATGGTACAGTACACATCATGTACATGGTACAGTACACATCATGTACATGGTACAGTACACATCATGTACATGGTACAGTACACATCATGTACATGGTACAGTACACATGATGTACATGGTACAGTACACATCATGTACATGGTACAGTACACATCATGTACATGGTACAGTACACATCATGTACATGGTACAGTACACATCATGTACATGGTACAGTACACATCATGTACATGGTACAGTACACATCATGTACATGGTACAGTACACATCATGTACATGGTACAGTACACATCATGTACATGGTACAGTACACATCATGTACATGGTACAGTACACATCATGTACATGGTACAGTACACATCATGTACATGGTACAGTACACATCATGTACATGGTACAGTACACATCATGTACATGGTACAGTACACATCATGTACATGGTACAGTACACATCATGTACATGGTACAGTACACATCATGTACACTCTCAACACTGATGGAAGTTTTCAAAACAAATAAGCTTTTCATGAGCTGTGTTTGTTTTTTGTTTTGTGATTTTGTTGTCTGTTGAGTGTTTTTTCCCTTTGTTGTTTTTGTTGTTTGTGTTTTTACGTGTGTTTCTGTTATTCTTGTGTTTGTTTTTTGTGTGTTTTTGCTTTTTTTGTGTGTGTGTATGTTTGTGTGTGTGTTCGTGTGTGTGTTCGTGTGTGTGTTCGTGTGTGTGTGTTCGTGTGTGTGTGTTCGTGTGTGTGTGTTGGTGTGTGTGTTCGTGTGTGTGTTCGTGTGTGTGTGTTCGTGTGTGTGTTCGTGTGTGTGTGTTCGTGTGTGTTCGTGTGTTTGTTCGTGTGTGTGTTCGTGTGTGTTCGTGTTTGTGTTCAAGTTTATGTTCGTGTTTGTGTTCGTGTGTGTGTTCGTGTGTGTGTTCGTGTGAGTGTTCGTTCGTGTGTGTGTTCGTGCGTGTGTTCGTGTTTGTGTGTTTGTGTGAGTGTTCGTTCGTGTGTTCATGTGTGTGTTCGTGTGTGTGTTCGTGTGTGTGTTCGTGTGTGTGCTCGTGTGTGTGTGTTGGTGTGTGTGTTCGTGTGTGTGTTCGTGTGTGTGTGTTCGTGTGTGTGTTCGTGTGTGTGTGTTCGTGTGTGTTCGTGTGTTTGTTCGTGTGTGTGTTCGTGTGTGTTCGTGTTTGTGTTCAAGTTTATGTTCGTGTTTGTGTTCGTGTGTGTGTTCGTGTGTGTGTTCGTGTGAGTGTTCGTTTGTGTGTTCGTGTGTGTGTTCGTTCGTGTGTTCATGTGTGTGTTCGTGTGTGTGTTCGTGTGTGTGTTCGTCTGTGTGCTCGTGTGAGCGTTCGTGTGTTCGTGTGTGTGTTCGTGTGTGTGTTCTTGTGTATGTTCGTGTGTGTGTTCGTGCGTGTGTTCGTGTGTGTGTTCGTGTGTGTTCGTGTGTGTGTTCGTGTGTGTGTTCGTGCTTGTTTTCGTGCGTGTGTGTGTGTGTGTTCGTGTGTGTGTTCGTGTGTGTATGTTAGTGCGTGTGTTCGTGTTTGTGTGTTTGTGTGAGTGTTCGTTCGTGTGTTCATGTGTGTGTTCGTGTGTGTGTTCGTGTGTGTGCTCGTGTGAGCGTTCGTGTGTTCGTGTGTGTGTTCGTGTGTGTGTTCTTGTGTATGTTCGTGTGTGTGTTCGTGCGTGTGTTCGTGTGTGTGTTCGTGTGTGTTCGTGTGTGTGTTCGTGTGTGTGTTCGTGCTTGTTTTCGTGCGTGTGTGTGTGTGTGTTCGTGTGTGTGTTCGTGCGTGTGTTCGTGTGTGTTCATGTGTGTTCGTGTGTGTATGTTAGTGTGTGTGTCCGTGTGTGTGTTCGTGTGTGTGTTCGTGTGTGTGTTCGTGTGTGTTCGTGTGTGTTCGTGTGTGTGTTCGTGTGTGTTCGTGTGTGTGTTCGTGTGTGTGCTCGTGTGTGTGTTCGTGTGTGTGTTCGTGTGTGTGCTCGTGTGAGCGTTCGTGTGTTCGTGTATGTGTTCGTGTGTGTGTTCGTGTGTGTGTTCTTGCGTATGTTTGTTCGTGCGTGTGTTCGTGCGTGTGTTCGTGCGTGTGTTCGTGTGTGTTCGTGTGTGCTCGTGTGTGTGTTCGTGTGTGTATGTTCGTGTGTGTGTTCGTGTGTGTGTTCGTGTGTGTGTTCGTGTGTGTGTGTTCGTGTGTGTGTTCGTGTGTGTGTGTTCTTGTGTATGTTCGTGTGTGTGCTCGTGCGTGTATTCGTGCGTGTGTTCCCTGTGTGTTCGTGTGTGTGTTCGTGTATGTTCGTGTGTGTGTTCGTGTGTGTGTTCGTGTGTGTGTTCGTGTGTGTGCTCGTGTGTGTGTTCGTGTGTGCGTTCGTGCGTGTGTTCGTGTATGCATGCTCGTGTGTGTGTTCGTGTGAATGTTCTTCTGTTTATGTTCTTGTGTGTGCGTTCATGTGTGTGTTCGTGTGTGTTCGTGTGTGTGTTCGTGTGTATGTTCGTGTGTATGTTCGAGTGTATGTTCGTGTGTGTATTCGTGTGTGTGTTCGTGTGTGTGTTCGTGTGTGTGTTCGTGTGTGTGTTCGTGTGTGTGTTCGTGAGTGTGTTCATGTGTGTGTGTTCGTGTGTGTGTTCGTGTGTGTGTTCGTGTGTGTGTTCATGTGTGTGTTCGTGTGTGTGTGTTCGTCGTGCTAAATATTCTACAGAAAACGGGAAGAGACAATGAAAACGGAATGAGAGTTATGAACCAGAGTGTTGTGGTTGAGTTGCAGCTCCTGGACACCTGTGTTGCCAGAGAGTGGCCAGAAGAGACAGACAGGAAGGGAGGGAGGGAGGGAGGGAGGGAGGGAGGGAAGTGGGAGGGAAGGAGAGGAAGGAAGGGAAAGAGAAGCAGGAGAAGAGAAGGATGGACACAGAAGAGAAAAAGAGGAGAGACGAGTAAATAAGCAGAGATGCGAGCAAACATTTACACAGGCGGAGAGACAGAGAGAGAGACGCGATAAAAAGGGAAGAAGAGGAAGAGATGTGAAAACGTTGGTTTTGAAGGTGGGAGTAAACGTGGGAGGGAGTCAGTGCAAGGGAGTCAGTGGGAGGGAGTCAGTGGGAGGGAGTCAGTGGGAGGGAGTCAGTGGGAGGGAGGCGAGTGGGAGGGAGGCCAGTGGGAGGGAGTCAGTGGGAGGGAGGCCAGTGGGAGGGAGCCCAGTGGGAAGGAGTCAGTGGGAGGGAGGTAAGTGGGAGGGAGTCAGTGGGAGGGAGGCCAGTGGGACGGAGTCAGTGGGAGGGAATCAGTGGGAGGGATCCCAGTGGGAGGGAGTCAGTGGGAGGGAGTCAGTGGGAGGGAGGTCAGTGGGTGGGAGGTCAGTGGGAGGGAGGTTAGTGGGAGGGAGGTCAGTGAAAGGAAGGTCAGTGGGAGGGACGTCAGTGGGAGGGATATCAGTGGGAGGGAGGTCAATGGGAGGGAGGTCAGTGGGAAAGAGGTCATTGGGAGGGAGGCCAGTGGGAGGGAGGCCAGTGGGAGGGAGTCAGTGGGAGGGAGGTCAGTGGAAAGGTCAGTGGGCGGAAGGTCAGTGGGAGTCAGTGGGAGGGAGTCAGTGGGAGGGAGTCAGTGGGAGGGAGGTCAGTGGGAGGGAGGTCAGTGGGAGAGAGTCAGTGGAAGGGAGGTCAGTGGGAAGGAGGTCAGCGGAAGGAAGGTCAGTGGGAAGGAGTCAGTGGGAGTGAGTCAGTGGTAGGGAGTCAGTGGAAAGGAGGTCAGTGGAAGGGAGGTCAATGAGAGGGAGTCAGTAGGAGGGAATCAGTGGGAGGGAGCTCAGTGGGAGGGACCTCAGTGGGAGAGGTCAGTTGGAGGGACTCAGTGGGAGGAAGGTCAGTGGGAGGGAGGTCAGTGGGAGGGAGTCAGTTGGAGGGAGTCAGTGGTAGGGAGGTCAGTGGGAGGGAGTCAGTGGTAGGGAGGTCAGTGGGAGGGAGTCAGTGGTAGGAAGGCCAGTGGGAGGGAGCCCAGTGAGAGGGAGTCAGTAGGAGGGAGACCAGTGGGAGGGAGCCAGTGGTAGGGAGGTCAGTGGGAGGGAGTCAGTGGCAGGGAGGTCAGTGGGAGGGAGTCATTGGGAGGGAGGCCAGTGGGAGGGAGGTCAGTGGAAGGGAGGTCAGTGGGAGCGAGTCAGTGGGAGTGAGTCAGTGGGAGTCAGTAGGAGGGAGTCAGTGGGAGGGAGTAAGTGGGAGGGAGGTCAGTGGGAGGGAGGTCAGTGGAAGGGAGGTCAGTGGGAGGGAGGTCAGTGGGAGGGAGTCAGTGGGAGGAAGTCAGTGGGAGGGAATCAGTGGGAGGGAGTCAGTGGTAGGGAGGTCAGTGGGAGGAAGTCAGTGGGAGGGAGGTCAGTGGAAAGGAGGTCAGTGGGAGGGAGGTCAGTGGGAGGGAGTCAGTGGGAGGGCGTCAGTGGGAGGGAGTCAGTGGGAGGGAGTCAGTGGGAGGGAGTCAGTGGGAGGGAGTCAGTGGGAGGGAGGTCAGTGGGAGGGAGGTCAGTTGGAGGGAGTCAGTGGAAAGGAGGTCAGTGAGAGGGAGGTCAGTGGGAGGGACTCAGTGGGAGGGAGTCAGTGGGAGGGAATCAGTCGTAGGGAGGTCAGTGGGAGGGAGTCAGTGGGAGGGAGGTCAGTGGAAAGGTCAGTGGGCGGGAGGTCAGTGGGAGTCAGTGGGAGGAAGTCAGTTGGAGGGAGTCAGTGGGAGGGAGGTCAGTGGGAGGGAGTCAGTGGAAGGGAGGCCAGTGGGAGGGAGGTCAGCAGAAGGGAGGCTAGTGGGAGGGAGTCAGTGGGAGGGAGGTCAGTGGAAAGGAGGTCAGTGGGAGGGAGGTCAGTGGGAGGGAGTCAGTGGGAGGGCGTCAGTGGGAGGGAGCCAGTGGGAGGGAGTCAGTGGGAGGGAGATCAGTGGGAGGGAGGTCAGTGGGAACGAGTCAGTGGAAAGGAGGTCAGTGAGAGGGAGGTCAGTGGGAGGGAGTCAGTGGGAGGGAGTCAGTGGGAGGGAATCAGTCGTAGGGAGGTCAGTGGGAGGGAGTCAGTGGGAGGGAGGTCAGTGGAAAGGTCAGTGGGCGGGAGGTCAGTGGGAGTCAGTGGGAGGGAGTCAGTTGGAGGGAGTCAGTCGGAGGGAGGTCAGTGGGAGGGAGGTCAGTGGGAGGGAGTCAGTGAAAGGGAGGCCAGTGGGAGGGAGGTCAGCGGAAGGGAGGCTAGTGGGAGAGAGTCAGTGGGAGGGAGGTCAGTGGAAAGGAGGTCAGTGGGAGGAAGGTCAGTGGGAGGGAGTCAGTGGGAGAGCGTCAGTGGGAGGGAGCCAGTGGGAGGGAGTCAGTGGGAGGGAGATCAGTGGGAGGGAGGTCAGTGGGAGGGAGTAAGTGGAAAGGAGGTCAGTGAGAGGGAGGTCAGTGGGAGGGAGTCAGTGGGAGGGAGTCAGTGGGAGGGAATCAGTCGTAGGGAGGTCAGTGGGAGGGAGTCAGTGGGAGGGAGGTCAGTGGAAAGGTCAGTGGGCGTGAGGTCAGTGGGAGTCAGTGGGAGGGAGTCAGTTGGAGGGAGTCAGTGGGAGGGAGGTCAGTGGGAGGGAGGCTAGTGGGAGGGAGTCAGTGGGAGGGAGGTCAGTGGGAAGGAGTCAGTGGGAGTGAGTCATTGAGAGGGAGTCAGTGGAAAGGAGGTCAGTGGAAGGGAGGTCAGTGGGAGGGAGTCAGTGGGAGGGAGTCAGTGGGAGGGAGCTCAGGGGGAGGGACCTCATTGGGAGAGGTCAGTTGGAGGGACTCAGTGGGAGGAAGGTCAGCGGGAGGGAGGTCAGTGGGAGGGAGGTCAATGGGAGGGAGGTCAGTGGGAGGGAGTCAGTGGGAGGGAGTCAGTGGGAGGGAAGTCAGTGGGAGGGAGGTCAGTGGGAGGGAGGTCAGTGGGAGGTAGGTCAGTGGGAGGGAGTTAGTGGGAGGGAGGCCAATGGGTGGGAGGTCAGTGAGAGGGAGGTCAGTGGAAGGGAGGTCAGTAGGTGGAAGGTCAGTGGGAGGGAGGCCAGTGGGAGGGAGGTCAGTGGGAGGGAGTCAGTTGGAGGGAGTCATTGGGAGGGAGGCCAGTGGGTGGGAGGTCAGTTGGAGGGAGGTCAGTGGGAGGGAGGTCAGTGGGAGGAAGGTCAGTGGGAGGGACGTCAGTGGGAGGGATATCAGTGAGAGGGAGGTCAGTGGGAGGGAGGCCAGTGGGAAAGAGGTCAGTGGGAGGGAGGCCACTGGGAAGGAATCAGTGGGAGTCAGTGGGAGGGAGGCCAGTGGGATTGGGGTCAGTGGGAAGGTCAGTGGGAGGGAGGTCAGTGTAAGGGAGGCTAGTGGGAGGGAGGCCAGTGGGAGGGAGGTCAGTGGGAGGGAGGTCAGTGGGAGGGAGGTCAGTGGGAGGAAGGTCAGTGGGAGGGACGTCAGTGGGAGGGATATCAGTGGGAGGGAGGTCATTGGGAGGGAGGCCAGTGGGAAAGAGGTCAGTGCGAGGGAGGCCAGTGGGAGGGAATCAATGGTAGTCAGTGGGAGGGAGGCCAGTGGGATTGAGGTCTGTGGGAAGGTCAGTGGGAGGGTGGTCAGTGGAAGGGAGGCTAGTGGGAGGGAGGCCAGTGGGAGGGAGGTCAGTGGGAGGGAGGTCAGTGGAAGGGAGGTCAGTGGAAGGGAGGTCAGTGGGAGGAGTTCAGTGGAAAGCGAGGTCAGTGGGAGGGAGGTCAGTGGGAGGGAGGTCAGTGGGAGGTAGGTGAGTGGGAGGGAGGTCAGTGGGAGAGAGTCAGTGGAAGGGAGGTCAGTGGGAAGGAGGTCAGCAGAAGGAAGGTCAGTAGGAAGGAGTCAGTGGGAGTGAGTCAGTGGTAGGGAGTCAGTGGAAAGGAGGTCAGTGGAAGGGAGGTCAATGAGAGGGAGTCAGTAGGAGGGAGTCAGTGGGAGGGAGCTCAGTGGGAGGGACCTCAGTGGGAGAGGTCAGTTGGAGGGACTCAGTGGGAGGAAGGTCAGTGGGAGGGAGGTCAGTGGGAGGGAGGTCAGTGGGTGGGAGGTCAGTGGGAGGGAGTCAGTGAGAGGGAGTCAGTGGGAGGGAAGTCAGTGGGAGGGAGGTCAGTGGGAGGAAGCTCAGTGGGAGGGATGTCAGTGGGAGGGAGTTAGTGGGAGGGAGGCCAATGGGTGGGAGGTCAGTGAGAGGGAGGTCAGTGGGAGGGAGGTCAGTAGGTGGAAGGTCAGTGGGAGGGAGGTCAGTGGGAGGGAGGTCAGTGGGAGGGAGTCAGTGGGAGGGAGTCAGTGGGAGGGAGGCCAGTGGGTGGGAGGTCAGTGGGAGGGAGGTCAGTGGGAGGAAGCTCAGTGGGAGGGATGTCAGTGGGAGGGAGTTAGTGGGAGGGAGGCCAATGGGTGGGAGGTCAGTGAGAGGGAGGTCAGTGGGAGGGAGGTCAGTAGGTGGAAGGTCAGTGGGAGGGAGGCCAGTGGGAGGGAGGTCAGTGGGAGGGAGTCAGTGGGAGGGAGTCAGTGGGAGGGAGGCCAGTGGGTGGGAGGTCAGTGGGAGGGAGGTTAGTGGGAGGGAGGTCAGTGAAAGGAAGGTCAGTGGGAGGGACGTCAGTGGGAGGGATATCAGTGGGAGGGAGGTCAATGGGAGGGAGGTCAGTGGGAAAGAGGTCATTGGGAGGGAGGCCAGTGGGAGGGAGGCCAGTGGGAGGGAGTCAGTGGGAGGGAGGCCAGTGAGAGGGAGTCAGTGGGAGGGAGGCCAGTGGGAGGGAGTCAGTGGGAGGGAGGCCAGTGGGAGGGAGCCCAGTGGGAGGGAGTTCAGTGGGAGGGAGTCAGTGGGAGGGAGTCAGTGGTAGGGAGGTAAGTGGAAGGGAGGCCAGTGGGAGGGAGCCCAGTGTGATTGAGTCAGTGGGAGGGAGCCCAGTGGGTGGGAGGTCAGTGGGAGGGAGGCCAGTGGGAGGGAGTCAGTGGTAGGGAGGTCAGTGGGAGGGAGTCAGTGGTAGGGAGGTCAGTGGGAGGGAGTCAGTGGTAGGGAGGCCAGTGGGAGGGAGCCCAGTGAGAGGGAGTCAGTAGGAGGGAGACCAGTGGGAGGGAGCCAGTGGTAGGGAGGTCAGTGGGAGGGAGTCAGTGGCAGGGAGGTCAGTGGGAGGGAGTCATTGGGAGGGAGGCCAGTGGGAGGGAGGTCAGTGGAAGGGAGGTCAGTGGGAGCGAGTCAGTGGGAGTGAGTCAGTGGGAGTCAGTAGGAGGGAGTCAGTGGGAGGGAGTAAGTGGGAGGGAGGTCAGTGGGAGGGAGGTCAGTGGAAGGGAGGTCAGTGGGAGGGAGGTCAGTGGGAGGGAGTCAGTGGGAGGAATTCAGTGGGAGGGAATCAGTGGGAGGGAGTCAGTGGTAGGGAGGTCAGTGGGAGGAAGTCAGTGGGAGGGAGTCAGTGGGAGGGAGTCAGTGGGAGGGAGGTCAGTGGGAGGGAGGTCAGTTGGAGGGAGTCAGTGGAAAGGAGGTCAGTGAGAGGGAGGTCAGTGGGAGGGAGTCAGTGGGAGGGAGTCAGTGGGAGGGAATCAGTCGTAGGGAGGTCAGTGTGAGGGAGTCAGTGGGAGGGAGGTCAGTGGAAAGGTCAGTGGGCGGGAGGTCAGTGGGAGTCAGTGGGAGGAAGTCAGTTGGAGGGAGTCAGTGGGAGGGAGGTCAGTGGGAGGGAGTCAGTGGAAGGGAGGCCAGTGGGAGGGAGGTCAGCACAAGGGAGGCTAGTGGGAGGGAGTCAGTGGGAGGGAGGTCAGTGGAAAGGAGGTCAGTGGGAGGGAGGTCAGTGGGAGGGAGTCAGTGGGAGGGCGTCAGTGGGAGGGAGCCAGTGGGAGGGAGTCAGTGGGAGGGAGATCAGTGGGAGGGAGGTCAGTGGGAGGGAGTCAGTGGAAAGGAGGTCAGTGAGAGGGAGGTCAGTGGGAGGGAGTCAGTGGGAGGGAGTCAGTGGGAGGGAATCAGTCGTAGGGAGGTCAGTAGGAGGGAGTCAGTGGGAGGGAGGTCAGTGGAAAGGTCAGTGGGCGGGAGGTCAGTGGGAGTCAGTGGGAGGGAGTCAGTTGGAGGGAGTCAGTCGGAGGGAGGTCAGTGGGAGGGAGGTCAGTTGGAGGGAGTCAGTGGAAGGGAGGCCAGTGGGAGGGAGGTCAGCGGAAGGGAGGCTAGTGGGAGAGAGTCAGTGGGAGGGAGGTCAGTGGAAAGGAGGTCAGTGGGAGGGAGGTCAGTGGGAGGGAGTCAGTGGGAGGGCGTCAGTGGGAGGGAGCCAGTGGGAGGGAGTCAGTGGGAGGGAGATCAGTGGGAGGGAGGTCAGTGGGAGGGAGTCAGTGGAAAGGAGGTCAGTGAGAGGGAGGTCAGTGGGAGGGAGTCAGTGGGAGGGAGTCAGTGGGAGGGAAGTCAGTCGTAGGGAGGTCAGTGGGAGGGAGTCAGTGGGAGGGAGGTCAGTGGAAAGGTCAGTGGGCGGGAGGTCAGTGGGAGTCAGTGAGAGGGAGTCAGTTGGAGGGAGTCAGTGGGAGGGAGGTCAGTGGGAGGGAGGCTAGTGGGAGGGAGTCAGTGGGAGGGAGGTCAGTGGGAAGGAGTCATTGGGAGTGAGTCAGTGGGAGGGAGTCAGTGGAAAGGAGGTCAGTGGAAGGGAGGTCAGTGGGAGGGAGTCAGTGGGAGGGAGTCAGTGGGAGGGAGCTCAGGGGGAGGGACCTCATTGGGAGAGGTCAGTTGGAGGGACTCAGTGGGAGGAAGGTCAGCGGGAGGGAGGTCAGTGGGAGGGAGGTCAATGGGAGGGAGGTCAGTGGGAGGGAGTCAGTGGGAGGGAGTCACTGGGAGGGAAGTCAGTGGGAGGGAGGTCAGTGGGAGGGAGGTCAGTGGGAGGTAGGTCAGTGGGAGGGAGTTAGTGGGAGGGAGGCCAATGGGTGGGAGGTCAGTGAGAGGGAGGTCAGTGGAAGGGAGGTCAGTAGGTGGAAGGTCAGTGGGAGGGAGGCCAGTGGGAGGGAGGTCAGTGGGAGGGAGTCAGTTGGAGGGAGTCATTGGGAGGGAGGCCAGTGGGTGGGAGGTCAGTGGGAGGGAGGTCAGTGGGAGGGAGGTCAGTGGGAGGAAGGTCAGTGGGAGGGACGTCAGTGGGAGGGATATCAGTGAGAGGGAGGTCAGTGGGAGTGAGGCCAGTGGGAAAGAGGTCAGTGGGAGGGAGGCCACTGGGAAGGAATCAGTGGGAGTCAGTGGGAGGGAGGCCAGTGGGATTGGGGTCAGTGGGAAGGTCAGTGGGAGGGAGGTCAGTGGAAGGGAGGCTAGTGGGAGGGAGGCCAGTGGGAGGGAGGTCAGTGGGAGGGAGGTCAGTGGGAGGGAGGTCAGTGGGAGGAAGGTCAGTGGGAGGGACGTCAGTGGGAGGGATATCAGTGGGAGGGAGGTCATTGGGAGGGATGCCAGTGGGAAAGAGGTCAGTGCGAGGGAGGCCAGTGGGAGGGAGTCAATGGTAGTCAGTGGGAGGGAGGCCAGTGGGATTGAGGTCTGTGGGAAGGTCAGTGGGAGGGTGGTCAGTGGAAGGGAGGCTAGTGGGAGGGAGGCCAGTGGGAGGGAGGTCAGTGGGAGGGAGGTCAGTGGAAGGGAGGTCAGTGGAAGGGAGGTCAGTGGGAGGAGTTCAGTGGAAAGCGAGGTCAGTGGGAGGGAGGTCAGTGGGAGGGAGGTCAGTGGGAGGTAGGTCAGTGGGAGGGAGGCCAGTAGGAGGGAGGTCCGTGGGAGAGAGGTCAGTGGGAGAGAGGTCAGTGAGAGGGAGGTCAGTGGAAAGGAGGTCAGTGGGATGTAGGTCAGTGGGAGGTAGGTCAGTGGGAGGGAAGTCAGTGGGAGGGAAGTCAGTGGAA
The DNA here is from genome assembly GCF_038502225.1 of Cherax quadricarinatus. NCBI lineage: Eukaryota > Metazoa > Arthropoda > Malacostraca > Decapoda > Parastacidae > Cherax > Cherax quadricarinatus. The sequence goes on along the minus strand of NC_091294.1, from coordinate 23,919,632 downwards.
GGGAGGTTAGTGGGGGAGAGGTCAGTGGGAGGGAGGTCAGTGGGAAGGAGGTCAGTGGGAAGGAGGTCAGTTTGAGAGAGGTTAGTGGGAGGGAGGTCAGTGGAAGGGAGGTCAGTGGGAAGGAGGTCAGTGTGAAGGAGGTCAGTGGGAGAGAGGTCAGTGGAAGGGAGGTCAGTGGGAGGTAGGTCAGTGGGAGGGAAGTCAGTGGGAGGGAAGTCAGTGGGAGGGAGGTTAGTGGGGGGGAGGTCAGTGGGAGGGAGGTCAGTGGGAAGGAGGTCAGTGTGAAGGAGGTCAGTGGGAGAGAGGTCAGTGGAAGGGAGGTCAGTGGGAGGTAGGTCAGTGGGAGGGAAGTCAGTGGGAGGGAAGTCAGTGGGAGGGAGGTTAGTGGGGGGAGGTCAGTGGGAGGGAGGTCAGTGGAAAGGAGGTCAGTAGGAAGTAGGTCAGTGGGAGAGAGGACAGTGGGAGGGAGGTCAGTGGAAGGGAGGTCAGTGGGAAGGAGGTCAGTGTGAAGGAGGTCAGTGGGAGTGAGGTCAGTGGGAGGGAGGTCAGTGGGAGGTAGGTCAGTGGGAGGGAAGTCAGTGGGAGGGAAGTCAGTGGGAGGGAGGTTAGTGGGGGGGAGGTCAGTGGGAGGGAGGTCAGTGGGAAGGAGGTCAGTAGGAAGGAGGTCAGTGGGAGAGAGGACAGTGAGAGGGAGGTCAGTGTAAGAGAGGACAGTGGGAGGGAGGTCAGTGGGAGGGAGGTCAGTGGGAGGGAGGTCAGAAGAAGGGAGGTCAGAGGGAGGGAGGTCAGAAGAAGGGAGGTCAGAGGGAGGGAGGTCAGAAGAAGGGAGGTCAGTGGGAGGGAGGTCAGAAGAAGGGAGGTCAGAGGGAGGGAGGTCAGAAGAAGGGAGGTCAGAGGGAGGGAGGTCAGTGGGAGGGAGGTCAGAGGGAGGGAGGTCAGTGGGAGGGAGGTCAGAAGAAGGGAGGTCAGAGGGAGGGAGGTCAGTGGGAGGGAGGTCAGAGGGAGGGAGGTCAGTGGGAGGGAGGTCAGAAGAAGGGAGGTCAGAAGAAGGGAGGTCAGAGGGAGGGAGGTCAGAGGGAGGGAGGTCAGAAGAAGGGAGGTCAGAGGGAGGGAGGTCAGTGGGAGGGAGGTCAGTGGGAGGGAGGTCAGAAGAAGGGAGGTCAGAGGGAGGGAGACTACAAATGAACAAGGAGGCTTTAGGAAGGTTAGGGTGTGTGTCGACCAAGTGTTTACATTGTAGTATAAAGATGGACACTATTTAGATAAAAGTAAGAAAGTTATTTTTGCAACTATGGCTTTAGAAAAATCATATAATAATGTGAATGTGGGAGTAATGTTGCAGATGTTGTAAGTGTATGGAATAGGTGGTAGGTTACTGAAAGCAAGAAAGAGTTTTATCAGGATAGTGAGGCTCAGATTAGAGATTATTTTTCAGTAAAAGTAGGCCTTTGAGATGCATGATGTCGCAATGGTTAATTGATGTGGTTGTAAGAAGAGTGAATGGTAGGGTTTTGGGATGGGATGGGTTTAAAATATATAGAATCTATTACAAAGTGGGATTTGTCACAGTTGCTGATGGCTGTTGACACTGCTCCTGGGAGATTCTGAAGAAAATTTGCAGAGGTTGGTAGACGAATTTGAAAGGGTATGTAAAAGAAGATAATTAAAAGTGAAAATATGAAAGAGTAAAGTGACGACAATAACAAAAAAATAGGTAACGAAAGAATGGATATCAGATTGGAGGAAGGGAGTATGAAGAAGGTGAATGTATTCTGATATTTGGGAATGGACGTGTCAGCAGATGAGTCTATAAAAATCTGGGTGAACTATGGAGTTGATGAAAGAAGAAAACTGGGTAGTGTATTGAGGAGTCCGTGGAGATGAAGAACGTTATCCGTGGAGACAAAAAGTAATGTACGAGAGTATAGTTATACAGGTACTCTTATATGTGTGTGAAGCCTAGGTAGTGACTGTTGTAACTAGGTGAAGGCTGGAAGGCAGTGATGCTGCGTCTGGGGGCAATGTGTGGTGTAAGTATTATGCAGAGAATTCGTTGTTTGTAGATTAGACGAAGTGTAGAGTTACTTAAAATATTATCCAGAGGGCTGGAGAAGGGTTGTTTAGATGATTTAGACAATTAGAGAGGATGGAGAAAAATAGGATAACTTGGAGGGTGTTTAAATCTGTAGTGGAGGGAAGGTAGGGTAGGGGTTTCCCTAGAAAAGGTTGGAAGGAGGTTTAGACATCCAGCAGTTAAGTGTTAGCGTGTTAGATAGTGTATAGAGGCAAGTGGTTTTTACGGCTTGACAAGCTGTTGGAGTATGAACAGGGTAACATTTGTGAAAGGATTCAGGGAAACTGGTTAGACGGATCTGGGTCCTGGAGTTGGGAAGTACAGCTCCTGGACTCTGAAGGAACGGCATCTGTGTGAGTGGTTGTCAAAGTGTTTCTTCTTTTTTCGGGTTACACTACTTCGGTGGAAGATGTCTGGTATACCTGGAGTATACCTGGAGAGGGTTTCGGGGGTCAACGTCCCAGCGGTTCGGTCTGAGACCAGGCCTCATGGTGGATCAGGGTCTGATCAACCAGGCTATTACTGCTGGCCGCACGCAAACTGACTTACGAACCACAGACAAGCTGGTCAGGTACTGACTTAGGTGCCTGACTAGTGTCTTCTTGAAGACAGCCAGGGGTCTACTGGTAATCCCCTTATGTATGATGGGAAGCAGTTGAACAGTCTTGGGCCCCTGACACTTACTGTGTTGTCTCTCAGTGTATTCGTGGCGCCATGCTTTTCATTGGGGGAATGTTGCATCTCCTGCCGAGTCTTTTGCTTTCATAGGGAGTGATATTCATGTGCAGGTTTGGTACTAATCCCTCTAGGATTTTCCAAGTGTATATTATCATGTATCTTTCTCGCCTGCGTTCCAGGGAATACAAATCAAGGGACGTCAACCATTCCCAGTAATATAGGTGGTGTGCAAAAAAAAAAATGTCCAGAGATATTATACACAGGAGACAGAGGAAAGAGAGGATGATAACCTAACTACGTGTATATATATTAAACAATTTTAATGCAGAGTTATTACATGTTTAAGAATATAGAGAGGGAAGTGGATGCTGGAGATCCACGAGGAAGTGAAAGAGAAAGAGCAAAGGAGGAAGAGAGAAGGAAAGGGCAAATAAGAGAAGGGATAAGGGAGGAGAGAGTACATGGGACAGACAGACAGCAGAAGACATGAGTCCACACTGAGAGTCACTACTGAGAATAACAATCTACTTACATCTAGACTAAGAACTACTGAGCATTATCTAGATATGCGGCCGCTGCTAGCTTGACCAACATCGGGAAAATGTACCACATTATATTGAAAAAATGGCATGTTATATATAGGAGAGATGGAAGTGGATGGAAGACGTGGGCTACAACTACCTCTACTAAAATAGCAGTGTTTCTATCTTACTAGTAGTGTGACACCACTGTCACTCACGTAGCTGTGTGTACCAGTGGCTCTACTTGTGCTTACCCTCGGATCTGCAATGATTGTCACAATCTTCTATTTCTACCACCAGCAATACTATCAATGATTTGGTTGCCTCGCTGTCAACTGATCGATCATCCTGATGCAACCGCTGTAAAACCATCAGGATTCCTTTGACTTCAGAGTGCCCCATCCATCGTATCTATATGACGGTCCGTGTGCGGGTTTTAGTGTGGGTTTACTGTGTGATCGAGTGTGGTAGCGAGTGTCCAAGGCAACATCTCGCTCCTCTCCTCCCTCACCATTCCTTGTACCTTACTGGTCACTGTAACATATTAAGTCCTGAAGGCTCTGGCAGCTGCTCCTACGAGGATGCAATAAACTGAATCCTATACTTACGAAGTGCTCATCCAAATGGTTTTTGAATGACTGTAGAGTTTTACCGCTTACAACTTCAGCGGGTAATCTTGTTTGCTGAAATTTTCCTCAATTTGCTGTCAATCGCAAGTTTTACTTTCATAGATATTACCCTACCTCGCTCGTGATCATTTACGAACCAAGAACTGATCCCAGGGGAAATACACTTTACGGGAAGCCAGTCAGACATCTCTCCGTCGAGAACTACTCAGACACTTCTCGGTTAAATACCACTCAGACACCTCTCCCTTAAGTATCACTCACTGTTTCCTGCCTGCGAGTCAGAGACCGACCCACACATGCAAGTTGTCTCACATTCCTTCAGTCAACCAGGGAAGCCGCACCCTGTTGAAGGACTTCTGGAATTCTTAAATAAATCACAGTTTTTTATGTGTAATTGAAAAAAATCGAGTAATTTAGTCCTCAGTGATCTTTGCTTGCGGAATCCATGTTGTTTCCGGTTTTTCCAGACAATTAACTGCCTTGTTCATAATAGTACTCTATATTTGTGTGCCTACAATTGAAGTTAAGTTGATGTGAGGATAGTTGACTGGCGCGAGTCTTGTCTCTCTTTCAATATAGAAATGTAATAAGTGTCCGGGGCCCAAGACTGTTCAGCAGCCTCCCACCGAACATAAGGGGAGTTACCAGCAGACCCCTGGCTGCCTTCAAGAGGGAGCTGGACAGATATCTAAAGTCAGTTTCTCATCAACCGGGCTGTGGTTCCTACGTTGGACTACGTGCGGCCAGCAGTAACAGCTTGGTTGATCAGGTCCTGATCCACCGGAAGGCCTGGTCAAGGACTGGACCGCGGGGGCGTTGACCCCTGGAACACCCTCCAGGTAGACTCCAGGTAGCAGGTAGAAGTAACATTCGTTAGTTTCCAGTCTCATGGCACTTTAACTTGTAATGATTTGTTAAACATTGAATGTTAACATTGAATGTTAACATTGAATGTTAAACATTGAATGTTTAACATTGAATTTTTAACATTGAATGTTTGCATTCTTTTACTACTGATAATTTCTCCAGGAGAGAGAGGAGAGAGGAGAGATTTAAGGAAGGAGAGAGGGAGTAAGAGAGGGTGAGAGAGTCTGTGATAGAGGATGGGAGAGGGAAGGGGTAAGTCAATAGGAGAAACGGGAACAGAGATAGAGTGCGAAATATATTTATATAATTTTTGTCATGAAGAGGCGCTAAACCCGTTGGGAGTAAAATAGAACTGAAATGATGACGTTTAAAGAAATCTTCTATTATCCCAGAAAAAAACTTTCCAAGACAGTAATTAGACATGTTAGAGTGGCTGCATAACCCGAGGAAGGTATCCCAGTAGTTAAAGACGGTTGAAGCCGATCGAATGAGGCATTCGCAAGCTGTTGCGTGAAAACCAGTATTTAAATTATTCACAGTTATTGATTTTAAGAAATTTAGCAACTTCCAGTGATTACAAGTGCTTAAGTATGTTAAAACTGTGTTAAATAACTGGTCTGTTTACCTGTACATAGTTCAGACTTAAAGTGGACAATCCAGTCCATACGATGCCTCAGACAGTTAAAACAAAAGCTGAAACCGTACCGAAGAATCATACCCAGGTTATTTCGGGGACAAAATATAACACCATTCTCAAAATAAAATAGTCATCTCAAGAATGCTAAGATGTGCAGACCAGCTAGCAGCACCTCTAACTCGCATCTTTCGGCACTGCCTAGTGCAGTGTAAATGGCCCTCTATGTGGAAAGAGGCAAAGGTAGTCCCTGTTTACAAAAAGAAGAACAGAGCAGAAATCGGCAACTACAGACCAGTGTCATTACTGTCAATCACTGGTAAGATCCTTGAGACAATAATCTCAAGTCAAATGACAGAGTTTTTTGATTACCACTCACTACTTTGTGACTGTCAATGTGGCTTCAGGAAAGGTTACTCTGCTGCTGATCTGTTGTTAAACCTCTCCACTAAGTGGCACCAGTCACTGGATGAATCCAAAGTCAGCTGTGTGGTAGCACTGGATATTGCTGGTGCTTTCGAACGGGTGTGGCACCAGGGCCTCTTAGCAAAACTGCAAGCTCTGGGAATTGCAGGCTCTATGATGTCTCCTCAGTGATTACCTTCACGGGGAGTTCTCAATGGAACAGAATCAGCAAGACATCCTACAGGGGCAAGTGTTCTACAAGGAGGCGTGCTGAGACCATTGTTATGGAATGTCTACTTCAATGACCTTCTTCATCTCATCCCAGAATCTCATGCATATGCAGACGACTGTACACTGACATTCACTTATCCAGGAGAAGAAATGCCAGCTGCTCTAAGCTACATCAATCACCAGCTAAGAGCTATATCAGCTTGGGGAAAGAGATGGCAAGTAATATTTGCACCTGAGAAAACACAAATGATGATGATCTCTAAGCACCATGATGATAATGCCGGTACAGTAGTCAGTATGAACAGGAGGGTGTTGGTACCTGGGGAAGAAGTTGATATCCTTGGGGTGAAATTTGACTCGAAACTGACCAAGAAGAACCATGTTGTAAATCATGCAAACAACACAGCCAGGAATCATACAGCACTTCTCCGTATCTCGCATCTGCTTGACAGTAGGGGCTGCAAGATTTTGTATGAGGCACAGGTACGCTCACACCTTGAGTATGCTCCACTTTCTTGGTTCGCCTGCCCCCCTTCTCATCAGCGACTGCTTGACAGAGTAGAGAACAGAGCAAGACGTCTCATCTCTCGCCTGGACCCATCCTGGATAGATCTGTCATTTCAGCAGAGTTCAACACAGGAGGGATGTGGGTGGCCTTACTGTTATGTACAAGGCCAACACTGTCAAAGTACCAAATTTGGACCCACATCGAGGACACCGACAAGAAAGCTTCTATACCACAAGACGGGCAGAAAGCAGCAATTTCACTTTTGCTGCACCCTTCTCCAGAACATCATTTCATCTGAGATCATTTATCCCCAGTATGACTCGAGTATGGAACACATTCGTACAGCATTATGATGTCAACGAGATAAAATCAGTTGATCAAATGAAAATGCTGGCCCACACATGGCTCCAACTTCATACTGTTCCCTATTTGTATGTTTAATAACAATAAAAATGCTTTCAAATGAGCTGATGTAGGTAACAGCTCTTAGCTTGCCAATAAAGTTAGGAATCCTTAACTTGTAAATAGATTCTCAAGAAAGATAGGGATCCTTAACCTGACCTTGTCAAACCCTGTGTAAAAGAGAGAGAGAGAGGGGGGGGGGAGGTGATCCACACTGTATGGTGCTGCTTCAAGCTTTCTTTTACATGAAATTAAAGCGAAAGGTTTCTCTCATTCACTGCTGCCTGCACACACTGCCTGCACACACTGCCTGCACACACTGCCTGCACACACTGCCTGCACACACTGCCTGCACACACACACTGCCTGCACACACACTGCCTGCACACACACTGCCTGCACACACACTGCCTGTACACACACTGCCTGTACACACTGCCTGTACACACTGCCTGCACACACTGCCTGCACACACTCCCTGCACACACTGCCTGCACACACTGCCTGCACACACTGCCTGCACACACTGCCTGCGCACACTGCCTGCGCACACTGCCTGCACACACTGCCTGCACACACTGCGTGCACTCACTGCCTGCACACACTGCCTGCACACACTGCCTGCACACACTGCCTGCACACACTGCCTGCACACACTGCCTGCACACACTGCCTGCACACACTGCCTGCGCACACACTGCCTGCACACACACTGCCTGCACACACTGCCTGCACACACTGCCTGCACACACTGCCTGCACACACTGCCTGCACACACTTCCTGCACACACACTGCCTGCACACACACTGCCTGCACACACACTGCCTGCACACACACTGCCTGCACACGCTGCCTGCACACACTGCCTGTACATACTGCCTGCACACACTGCCTGTACACACTGTCTGCACACACTGCCTGTACACACTGCCTGCACACACTGCCTGCACACACTGCCTGTACACACTGCCTGCACACACTGCACACACTGCACACACTGCCTGCACACACTGCCTGCACACACTGCCTGCACACACTGCACACACTGCATACACTGCCTGCACACACTGCCTGCCCACACTGCCTGCACACACTGCCTGCACACACTGCCTGCACACACACTGCCTGTACACACTCCCTGCACATACTGCCTGCACACACTGCCTGTACACACTGCCTGCACACACTGCCTGCACACACTGATTGCACACACTGCACACACTCCCTGCACACACTACCTGCGCACACTGCATGCACACACTGCCTGCACACACTGCCTGCACACACTGCATTCACACACTGCCTGCACACACTGCCTGCACACACTGCCTGCACACACTGCCTGCACACACTCCCTGCACACACTCCCTGCGCACACTCCCTGCACACACTTCCTGCACACACTGCCTGCACACACTGCCTGCGCACACTGCCTGCACACAATGCCTGCACACACTCCCTGCACACTGCCTGCACACACTGCCTGCACACACTGCCTGCACACACTGCCTGCACACACTGCCTGTACACACTGCTTGCACACACTGCCTGCACACACTGCCTGCATTACACTGCAACAACCGCTCCGCTGGGGTCAACGCACCCGCGGCCCGGTTGCTGCTGTCGTTGTTGCTGGTGCTGGTGTTGCTGGTGCTGGTGTTGCTGGTGCTGGTGTTGCTGGTGCTGGTGTTGCTGGTGCTGGTGTTGCTGGTGCTGGTGTTGCTGCTGTCGTTGTTGCTGGTGCTGGTGTTGCTGGTGCTGGTGTTGCTGCTGTAGTTGTTGCTGGTGCTGGTGTTGCTTGTGCTGGTGTTGCTGGTGCTGGTGTTGCTGGTGCTGGTGTTGCTGCTGTCGTTGTTGCTGGTGCTGGTGTTGCTGGTGCTGGTGTTGCTGGTGATGGTGTTGCTGGTGCTGGTGTTGCTGTTGCTGGTGTTGCTGGTGCTGGTGTTGCTGGTGCTGGGGTTGCTGGTGCTGGTGTTGCTGCTGTCGTTGTTGCTGGTGTTGGTGTTGCTGGTGCTAGTGTTGCTGGTGCTGGTGTTGCTGGTGCTGGTGTTGCTGGTGCTGGTGTTGCTGGTGCTGGGGTTGCTGGTGCTGGTGTTGCTGCTGTCGTTGTTGCTGGTGCTGGTGTTGCTGGTGCTGGTGTTGCTGGTGCTGGTGTTGCTGCTGTCGTTGTTGCTGGTGTTGGTGTTGCTGGTGCTGGTGTTGCTGGTGCTGGTGTTGCTGGTGCTGGTGTTGCTGGTGCTGGTGTTGCTGGTGCTGGGGTTGCTGGTGCTGGGGTTGCTGTTGCTGGTGTTGCTGGTGCTGGTGTTGCTGGTGCTGGTGTTGCTGGTGCTGGTGTTGCTGGTGCTGGTGTTGCTCCTGTCGTTGTTGCTGGTGTTGGTGTTGCTGGTGCTGGTGCTGGTGTTGCTGGTGCTGGTGTTGCTGTTGCTGGTGTTGCTGGTGCTGGTGTTGCTGGTGTTGCTGATGCTGGTGTTGCTGGTGCTGGTGCTGGTGTTGCTGCTGTCGTTGTTGCTGGTGTTGGTGTTGCTGGTGCTGGTGTTTCTGGTGCTGGTGTTGCTGTTGCTGGTGTTGCTGGTGCTGGTGTTGCTGGTGCTGGGGTTGCTGGTGCTGGGGTTGCTGGTGCTGGTGTTGCTGCTGTCGTTGTTGCTGGTGTTGGTGTTGCTGGTGCTGGTGTTGCTGGTGCTGGTGTTGCTGGTGCTGGTGTTGGTGTTGCTGGTGCTGGGGTTGCTGGTGCTGGTGTTGCTGCTGTCGTTGTTGCTGGTGCTGGTGTTGCTGGTGCTGGTGTTGCTGGTGATGGTGTTGCTGCTGTCGTTGTTGCTGGTGCTGGTGTTGCTGGTGCTGGTGTTGCTGGTGCTGGTGTTGCTGCTGTCGTTGTTGCTGGTGCTGGTGTTGCTGGTGCTGGTGTTGCTGGTGATGGTGTTGCTGGTGCTGGTGTTGCTGTTGCTGGTGTTGCTGGTGCTGGTGTTGCTGGTGCTGGTGTTGCTGGTGATGGTGTTGCTGGTGCTGGTGTTGCTGGTGCTGGTGTTGCTGCTGTCGTTGTTGCTGGTGCTGGTGTTGCTGGTGCTGGTGTTGCTGGTGATGGTGTTGCTGGTGCTGGTGTTGCTGGTGCTGGTGTTGCTGCTGTCGTTGTTGCTGGTGCTGGTGTTGCTGGTGCTGGTGTTGCTGGTGCTGGTGTTGCTGGTGCTGGTGTTGCTGCTGTCGTTGTTGCTGGTGCTGGTGTTGCTGGTGCTGGTGTTGCTGGTGATGGTGTTGCTGGTGCTGGTGTTGCTGCTGTCGTTGTTGCTGGTGTTGGTGTTGCTGGTGCTGGTGTTGCTGGTGATGGTGTTGCTGGTGCTGGTGTTGCTGGTGTTGCCGGCGCTTGTGTTGCTGGTGCTGGTGTTGCTGGTGCTGGTGTTGCCGGTGCTGGTGTTGCTGGTGCTGGTGTTGCTGGTGATGGTGTTGCTGGTGCTGGTGTTGCTGTTGCTGGTGTTGCTGGTGCTGGTGTTGCTGGTGTTGCTGGTGCTGGTGTTGCTGCTGTCGTTGTTGCTGGTGATGGTGTTGCTGGTGCTGGTGTTGCTGTTGCTGGTGTTGCTGGTGTTGCTGGCGCTTGTGTTGCTGGTGCTGATGTTGCTGGTGCATATGTTGCTGGTGCTGGTGTTGCAGGTGCTGGTGTTGCTGGTGTTGCTGCTGGTGTTGCTGCTGGTGTTGCTGATGGTGTTGCTGCTGGTGTTGCTGCTGGTGTTGCTGCTGGTGCTGTTGCTGGCGTTGATGCTTTTGTTGCTAGTGCTGGTTTGCTGTTGGTGTTGGTGTTGCTGGTGCTGGTGTTACTGGTGCTGGTGTTGCTGGTGCTGGTGTTGCTGGTGCTGGTGTTGCTGGTGCTGGTTTACTGCTGGTGTTGCTGGTGCTGGTGTTGCTGGTGCTGGCGTTGTTGGTGCTGGCGTTGTTGGTGCTGGTTTGCTGCTTGTGTTGATGTTACTGGTGTTGTTGCTGCTGGTGTTGTTACGTCTTGTGTTGCTTGTGGTGGTGTTGCTGTTGGTGTTGCTGGTGCTGGTGTTGTTGCTGCTGGTGTTGTTACTTCTGGTGTTGCTGGTGCTGATGTTGCTGCTGGTGTTGCTCGTGCTGCTTGTGTTGCTGCTGCTGGTGTTGCTGGTGCTGGTGTTGCTAGTGTTGCTGGTGTTGCTCCTGTTATTGCTGCTGGTGTTACTGCGGCTGTGTTGCCACACTTGAGAGTGGGTAGCCTGGCTTGACATGTGTATATTATGATGTAAGGCGCCTAACTTAACCTCTGAAGGTCCGCCAGTGTGACTGATGATGTCACTGAGTGGGGGACAACTGGAGGGGGGCTGGTGGGGAGGTAAGTGAGTCAGGGGCAGTGTTGGGGAGGGGTGAGGGACAGAATTGAGAGAGACGAGGGACGGACCTGGCCCCACCTTCTTACTGTCTCTTACTGCCCGCTCTTATCATTTGATGTACTGCTCCCATCTCTCTCCTTCCCTCTCACATCCTTTCTCTTTTTCTTTACCCCTCCCTCCCTCCCTCCCTTTCTCTACCTCTCTCACACCCACACACACCCTCTCTCTCTTTCCTGTTTACATAGGGTTTAATAAGGTTAATGTAAGGGTTCCTAACTTTATTTACAAGCTAAGAGCTGTTACCGACAATAGCTCATTTAGCTTTAGCTCTCTCTCTCTCTCTCTCTCTCTCTCTCTCTCTCTCTCTCTCTCTCTCTCTCTCTCTCTCTCTCTCTCTCTCTCTCTCTCTCTCTCTCTCTCTCTCTCTCTCTCTCTCTCTCTCTCTCTCACTTCCAGGGTGATAGCTTATATACATCAGGTTTGTGCTGTCACAATGTTCTCTGTGACAGTCACACAGTGGGAACATAAACTTGTCACCACTAAGATAAGATAAGATAAGATAAGATAAGATAAGATAAGATAAGATTTGTTGGGAGTTTTAACTCTGGGTAGGGAGTTTTAGCCACCCAGGACAACCCAGGGTAGGGAGTTTTAGCCACCCAGGACAACCCAGGGTAGGTGGTTTTAGCCACCCAGGACAACCCAGGGTAGGGAGTTTTAGCCACCCAGGATAACCCAGGGTAGGGAGTTTTAGCCACCCAGGATAACCCAGGGTAGGGAGTTTTAGCCACCCAGGACAACCCAGGGTAGGGAGTTTTAGCCACCCAGGATAACCCAGGGTAGGGAGTTTTAGCCACCCAGGACAACCCAGTGTAGGGAGTTTTAGCCACCCAGGATAACCCAGGGTAGGGAGGGTTAGTCACCCAGGATAACCTGGGGTAGGGAGGGTTAGTCACCCAGGGTAGGGAGGGATAGTCACCCAGGGTAGGGAGGGATAGTCACCCAGGGTAGGGAGGGATAGCCACCCAGGATAACCCGGGGTAGGGAGGGTTAGTCACCCAGGATAACCCGGGGTAGGGAGGGTTAGTCACCCAGGATAACCCGGGGTAGGGAGGGTTAGTCACCCAGGATAACCCGGGGTAGGAAGGGTTAGTCACCCAGGATAACCCGGGGTAGGGAGGGTTAGTCACCCAGGATAACCCGGGGTAGGGAGGGTTAGTCACCCAGGATAACCCGGGGTAGGGAGAGTTAGTCACCCAGGATAACCCGGGGTAGGGAGGGATAGCCACCCAGGATAACCTGGGGTAGGGAGGTTACCTGGAGGTTATTCCGGGGATCAACGCCCCCGCGGCCCGGTCCACGACCAGGCCTCCCGATGGATCAGGGCCTGATCAACTAGGCTGTTACTGCTGGCCGCACGCAGTCCGACGTACGAGCCACAGCCCGGCTGATCCGGCACTGACTTTAGGTATCTGTCCAGCTCTCTCTTGAAGGCAGCCAGGGGTTTATTGGCAATTCCCTTAATGCTTGATGGGAGGCTGTTGAACAGTTTTGGGCCCCGGACACTTATGGTATTTTCTCTTAGTGTACCAATGGCGCCCCTACTTTTTATTGGCGGCATTTTGCATCGCCTGCCCAGTCTTTTACTTTCGTAGGGAGTGATTTCTGTGTGCAGATTTGGGACCATTCCTTCCAAGATTTTCCAAGTGTAGATTATGATATATCTCTCCCTCCTGCGTTCCAACGAGTACAAGTCAAGTGCTTCCAACCGTTCCCAGTAGTTAAGGTGCTTGACAGGAGGGAGAGATATATCATAATCTACACTTGGAAAATCTTGGAAGGAATGGTCCCAAATCTGCACACAGAAATCACTCCCTACAAAAGTAAAAGACTGGGCAGGCGATGCAAAATGCCGCCAATAAAAAGTAGGGGCGCCATTGGTACACTAAGAGAAAACACCATAAGTGTCCGGGGCCCAAAACTGTTCAACAGCCTCCCATCAAGCATTAGGGGAATTGCCAATAAACCCCTGGCTGCCTTCAAGAGAGAGCTGGACAGATACCTAAAGTCGGTGCCGGATCAGCCGGGCTGTGGCTCGTACGTCGGACTGCGTGCGGCCAGCAGTAACAGCCTAGTTGATCAGCCCTGATCCATCGGGAGGCCTGGTCGTGGACCGGGCCGCGGGGGCGTTGATCCCCGGAATAACCTCCAGGTAACCTCCAGGTAACCTCCTGCGTTCCAACGAGTACAAGTCAAGTGCTTCCAAGCGTTCCCAGTAGTTAAGGTGCTTGACAGAACTTATACGTGCAGTAAAGGATCTCTGTACACTCTCTAGATCTGCGATTTCACCTGCTTTGTATGGAGATGTTAATGTACAGTAGTATTCCAGCCTAGAGAGAACAAATGATTTGAAAAGGATCATCATGGGCTTGGCATCTCTCGTTTTGAAAGTTCTCATTATCCATCCTATCATTTTCTTTGCACGTGCGATCGTGGCACTGTTGTGATCCTTGAAAGTGAGATCCTCAGACATTACTACTCCCAGGTCCCTTACATTATTTTTCCGCTCTATTGTATGGCCGGAGTCAGTAGTATACTCTGTTCTAGTTATTATCTCCTCCAGTTTTCCATAACGGAGTAGTTGGAATTTGTCCTCATTGAACATCATATTGTTTACCGTTGCCCACTGGAAAACTTTGTTTATATCTTCTTGGAGGTTAACCGCGTCCTCAGCAGATGACAGCCTCATGCAGATCCTAGTATCATCCGCAAAGGATGATGCGGTGCTGTGGTGTATATCTCTGGAGGGTTAGTCACCCAGGATAACCTGGGGTAGGGAGGGTTAGCCACCCAGGATAACCCGGGGTAGGGAGGGAGAGCCACCTAGAATAACTCGTCTTATTTCCACTGTGGTCCTCAATCTTGTCCCCCAGAATGCCACCCACACCAGTCACCTAACACCCAGGTACCTACTTGCTGCTAGGTGAGCAGGGATAACTCCTGTAAGGAAACATAGGCAGCGTTGCCACCCATGCTGGGGATTGAACCATGGACACTCGTGTACGAGGCGAGTGCGTTGGCAACCCACCCAGGGGACAAAATGTGTCTACCATGGTGTGGGTATCTCCACACCATTAGTACAACCAGGTGTGTACAACCAGGTGTGTACAACCAGGTGTGTACAACCAGGTGTGTACAACCAGGTGTGTACAACCAGGTGTGTACAACCAGGTGTGTACAACCAGGTAAGTACAACCAGGTAAGTACAACCAGGTAAGTACAACCAGGTAAGTACAAGCAGGTGAGTACAAGGAGTACAGACAATAAAGAGAGAATAGCAGCAGCACTTACGCACCTTTTCTTTATGCGCCATTAAGCGCAGTTTTAAGCCGCACGTCCGAAGCTGCTCACTCATACAGCAGACTCGTACTTCCGCCAACTATCTCTGTGACTCGATCATTTTAAATGCTTTTCATAACCATTGCTTTTACTTTGTTTAAGTCACTAGGAGAATATTATAGCGTATTTCATCGATTATAATTGATTATGAATGAAACAAGAAGATGAAAACGGACTCGTCCGAGGAAACGGACACAGTGGAACATCAGGGCGGGTAACTGGAAGTTATTGCATCCGAATGTGTAGTTGGCAACTTTATTTGTCTCTGTTGTATCTCATGGTACCTCATTTGTTTCTTTGTTAGAGGAGAAAAGTTTATTTACACGATTTTAGTTTATTTTGGAGTTTTACGGTTTAAAAGCCTGATGTTTTACTGACGTCTTGGATTTTACCGCTTTTTAAAATGTTGAAGCCAAAGCCATCACTCGAACGTGTATGCCTGGTGACGCACGAGCGATTCGTCTCAGAAACTAAACAAAATTTGGATATATATATATAAATTATGGGTGTCTGCGGGGAAGCGGAGGGAAGATAATTCTCACAGCAGCGCCTGGCCACCATGCTATGATGTCTAGCAAGACGACAACTGTGCCTATATTACATATTCAGCGCTTGCTTTACCGGGAGCTGGCAGGCAGAGTTAAGCTGAGTATAAGGATAAAAGTCTCGCCTCTTGACAGTAAGGATACCGCCCTTGTTGACACTCAGACACCGGTAAACCCCCTAGAGGCGAGGGTTGGCACTATCATCCCTCGCCGAGGAGGAGGTTAATGTTCACTGCCTGTGTTATCTTTAATGAAGAAATTATATCAGCAGCGTATACGCACATACTAACACATACGCACGTATACACATACACACGTATACACATACGCACGTATACATATACGCACGTATACATGTACGCACGTATACATATACGCACGTATACATGTACGCACGTATACATATACGCACGTATACATGTACGCACGTATACATATACGCACGTATACATGTACGCACGTATACATGTACGCACGTATACATGTACGCACGTATACATATACGCACGTATACATATACGCATACATACACATACGCACGTATACACATACGCATGCATACACATACGCACGTATACACATACGCATGCATACACATACGCACGTATACACATACGCATGCATACACATACGCACGTACACAGATACACAAGAAGAGGTACGATAAAGCTCTTGGAGCAGGAAGTGAGTTGACCTAGAAGCTACCAGTGATGAGGCGGAGCCAGGAGCTGCGACTCGACCCCTGCAACAAATAGGTGAGTACTAACACATATACGCACGTACACTTAAACACATGCATATATACACACACGCACATACACAAACATGCACATAGACACTCCATTAAACACGTACAAATAAACACACGCACATACAAACATGTACAGACGCACATACCCAGAAACGCGTAAATTTGCATATACGAACGTACATACGCATAAGTTTACGCATATACAACGGCAAATAAATTTTTAATCAATTTCCTGAGTTTAATGACTGATTTAAGGGCGACTGTAACTGAGGTGAACCAGGGTGAGTGAACCAGGGTGAGTGAACCAGGGTGAGTGAACCAGGGTAAGTGAAGGCAGTGTACACACCAGTATGTGTCAGTGTTAACTGAGGTGAACCAGAGTGAGTGAAGGCAGTGTACACACCAGTATGTGTCATTGTTAACTGAGGTGAACCAGGGTTAGTGAAGGCAGAGTACACACCAGTATGTGTCAGTGTTAACTGAGGTGAACCAGGGTGAGTGAAGGCAGAGTACACACCAGTATGTGTCATTGTTAACTGAGGTGAACCAGGGTGAGTGAAGGCAGAGTACACACCAGTATGTGTCAGTGTTAACTGAGGTGAACCAGGGTTAGTGAAGGCAGAGTACACACCAGTATGTGTCAGTGTTAACTGAGGTGAACCAGGGTTAGTGAAGGCAGAGTACACACCAGTATGTGTCATTGTTAACTGAGGTGAACCAGGGTTAGTGAAGGCAGAGTACACACCAGTATGTGTCAGTGTTAACTGAGGTGAACCAGAGTGAGTGAAGGCAGAGTACACACCAGTATGTGTCATTGTTAACTGAGGTGAACCAGGGTTAGTGAAGGCAGAGTACACACCAGTATGTGTCAGTGTTAACTGAGGTGAACCAGGGTTAGTGAAGGCAGAGTACACACCAGTATGTGTCAGTGTTAACTGAGGTGAACCAGGGTGAGTGAAGGCAGAGTACACACCAGTATGTGTCAGTGTTAACTGAGGTGAACCAGGGTGAGTGAAGGCAGAGTACACAACAGTATGTGTCAGTGTTAACTGAGGTGAACCAGGGTGAGTGAAGGCAGTGTACACACCAGTATGCGTTATTGTTAACTGAGGTGAACCAGGGTGAGTGAAGACAGTGTACACACCAGAATGTCTCAGTGTTAACTGAGGTGAACCAGGGTGAGTGAAGACAGTGTACACACCAGTATGTCTCAGTGTTAACTGAGGTGAACCAGGGTGAGTGAAGACAGTGTACACACTAGAATGTCTCAGTGTTAACCGAGGTGAACCAGGGTGAGTGAAGACAGTGTACACACCAGAATGTGTCAGTGTTAACTGAGGTGAACCAGGGTGAATGAAGACAGTGTACACACCAGAATGTCTCAGTGTTAACTGAGGTGAACCAGGGTGAGTGAAGACAGTGTACACACCAGTATGTGTCAGTGTTAACTGAGGTGAACCAGGGTGAGTGAAGACAGTGTACACACTAGAATGTCTCAGTGTTAACCGAGGTGAACCAGGGTGAGTGAAGACAGTGTACACACCAGAATGTCTCAGTGTTAACTGAGGTGAACCAGGGTGAGTGAAGACAGTGTACACACCAGTATGTGTCAGTGTTAACTGAGGTGAACCAGGGTGAGTGAAGGCAGAGTACACACCAGCATGTGTCAGTGTTAACTGAGGTGAACCAGGGTGAGTGAAGACAGTGTACACACCAGTATGTGTCAGTGTTAACTGAGGTGAACCAGGGTGAGTGAAGACAGTGTACACACCAGTATGTCTCAGTGCCATAACAGACTGAGATATTTCCGACATAAACCGTCCAGTTCACTTGAAAAGAGTGATCGTCTTCACATGGAAGCGACATACACCACTAAATATGACTGAAAAAATATAAGAGAAATACGAAGAGGAATGACTAGAATATATTACAAAGGAATATTTATATATATATATATATATATATATATATATATATATATATATATATATATATATATATATATATATATATATATATATATATATATATATATATATATGATGAAAGGTGCGGGGGTGCTATGAGAAAAACGAAAGGAAGAACTTGTAGGTAATATAGGAAGCGAGCCAGTGAAGAAACTAGCTGGAGATTACTAGAGGTAAGACATGAATAGACAATTGTACAGAGAAAAGAGGAGAACACTTTGAAGTAGAGCCATTGGAATAATGCCAAGGTAGAAGAACTAAATCTTTTACACAGGTTGGAGGAGAAAAGTAAAGTCTTTGTATAAAGATAAAAATACGAGGAATGAGCTACAACGATTAGCTGACTGTTGTAGAGGAGGTAATGTGTTAGGTAGCGACCAGGAGGTGTCACTCACACTGTGCCACCAACCATCCAAACTTTCAATGTAAAAGAATACGATTTTTAAACAGATAGCTGAAGTGGAGGTTATTGTAATGGGTGAAGAGTAGCGTAGTGGTGTGTACACTGTGAAGACAGCAGCATCAACACAAGGCGGGATCTCACCCACAACTTTTAAAAGAGCCTCCACAATTTCAGTATCCACTCTGGGAAATGTTGACAACTTCGCTACACGAAGGAGACTTGACAGTCACAAATGACACACACTGTACCAGTCTCTAAACAACAAAAATGCAAAATGTTATGACTGAAACAGTACACAAATGATCCGCACCTACAAACAAGCTTATGACGACTTGGACCACTGACGAGACACATTTGTCAGTGGTCCAAGTCGGTCAGTGGTCCAAGTCGGACCGAAACGTATTTTGTGTACATGTCTTTAATAAAAGTTGACGGGAAAGATCCAGTAACCTATACTGGACGTGAGTTGACGTACGATTATTGACGTGAGTCGTGACACAGGTGACCTTACCAGGACACACTCCACGTGACACAGGTGACCTTACCAGGACACACTCCACGTGACACAGGTGACCATACCAGGACACACTCCACGTGACACAGGTGACCTTACCAGGACACACTCCACGTGACACAGGTGACCTTACCAGGACACACTCCACGTGACACAGGTGACCTTACCAGGACACACTCCACGTGACACAGGTGACCTTGCCAGGACACACTGAAGGTGACATAGGTGACTTTACCAGGACACACTCCAGGTGAAACAGGTGACCTTACCAGGACACACTCAAGGTGACAAAGGTGACATTACCAGGACACACTCCAGGTTACCCTACCATGACACTCCATGTAACACAGGTGACCTTACCAGGACACACTCCAGGTGACACAGGTGACCGTACCAGGACACATACATTATGTGATCTTACCAAGACACATACACCAGGTGATCGTATCAGGACACATACACCAGGTGATCTTATTAGGACACATATACCAGGCGATCTTATCAGGACACATATACCAGGCGATCTTATCAGGACACATACACCAGGTGACTTAGACAAGGACATACTCCAGGTGACACACACCAAACACATACTTCAGATAACACACACCAGGACACCTACACCAGGTGACTCAGACAATGACACATACACCGGGTGACTCAGGCAAAGACACATACTCCAGATGACACACACCAGGACACATACACCAGGTAACACATACCAGGACACATACACCAGGTAACATACACCAAGACACATACATCAGGCAGCACACACAAGGACACATACACCAGGTAACACACACCAAGACACATACACCAGGTAACACACACCAGGACGCGTACACCAGGTAACACACACCAAGACACATACACCAGGTAACACACACCAAGACACATACACCAGGTAACACACACCAGGACACATACTCCAAGTGACACACACTAGGACATACACCAGGTAACACACACCAGGACACCTACACCAGGTAACACACCAGGACACATACACCAGGTAACATACACCAGGACACATACACCATGTAACACACACCAGGACACATACAACAGGTGACTCAGACAAGGACACATACTTCAGGTGATACACACCAGGACACATACACCAGTTAACACACCAGGACACATACACCAGGCAACACACACCAGGACACATACACCAGGTAACACACACCAGGGCACATACACCAGGTAGCACACACCAGGACACGTATACCTGGTAACACACACCAGGACACATACACCAGGTAACACACACCAGGACTCAGACACAAGGTGACTCAGACAAGGACACATACTCCAGGTAACACACACCAGGACACATTCACCAGGTAACACACACCAGGTAACACACACCAGGACACGTACACCAGGTGACTCAGACAAGGACACATACACAAGGTGACATACACCAGGACACATATACCAGGTAACACACACCAGGACACATACACCAGGTAACACACACCAGGATACATACACCAGGAAACACACACCAGGACACGTACACCAGGAAACACACACCAGGACACATACACCAGGTAACACACCAGGACACATACACCAAGTAATACACATTAGAACACATACACCAGGAAACACACACCAGGACACGTACACCAGGTAACACACCAGGACACATACACCAGGTAACACACATTAGGACACATACACCAGGTAACACACACCAGGATACATACACCAGGTAACACAATAGGACACATACACCAGGTAACACACACCAGGACACATACACCAGGTAACACAAACCAGGACACGTACACCAGGTAACACACCAGGACACATACACCAGGTAACACACACATTAGGACACATACACCAGGTAACACACACCACGACACATACACCAGGTAACACACACTAGGACACATACACCAGGTAACACACACACACCAGGTAACACACACCAGGTAACACACACCAGGTAACACACACCAGGTAACACACACTAGGTAACACACACCAGGTAACACACACCAGGTAACACACACCAGGTAACACACACTAGGTAACACACACCAGGTAACACACACACCAGGTAACACACACCAGGTAACACACACCAGGTAACACACACCAGGTAACACACACTAGGACACATACACCGGGTAACACACACCAGAGCACGTACACCAGGTAACACACACTAGGGCACATACACCGGGTAACACACACCAAAGCACGTACACCAGGTAACACACCAGGACACATACACCAGGTAACACACACCAGAGCACGTACACCAGGTAACACACCAGGACACATACACCGGGTAACACAGCAGCAGAGCACGTACACCAGGTAGCACACCAGGACACATACACCGGGTAACACACACCAGAGCACGTACACCAGGTAACACACCAGGACACATACACCAGGTAACACACACCAGAGCACGTACACCAGGTAACACACCAGGACACATACACCGGGTAACACACACCAGAGCACGTACACCAGGTAACACACCAGGACACATACACCGGGTAACACACACCAGAGCACGTACACCAGGTAACACACCAGGACACATACACCGGGTAACACACACCAGAGCACGTACACCAGGTAACACACCAGGACACATACACCGGGTAACACACACTAGGACACATACACCAGGTAACACACACTAGGACACATACACCAGGTAACACACCAGGACACATACACCAGGTAACACACCAGGACACATACACCAGGTAGCACACACTAGGACACATTCACCAGGTGACTCAGACAAGGACACATACTCCAGGTGACACAGCCGCGCCTCCTTCACCTTCAACAAATAACGTTTCAACTTTATCTGACCTTCTCTGTTTCTCTCTTACCTTTCCCTCTCCTTCCTTCCTTCCCCCTTTCTTCCTTCCTTCTTTCCCTCCTTCCTTTATTCCTTCCTTCTCCCTCCTTCCCGTCATTCCTAGTTGTCTCTGCACTAGCCCTCAGACAGTTGTCTCTGCACCAGCCCTCAGACAGTTGTCTCTGCACTAGCCCTCAGACAGTTGTCTCTGCACTAGCCCTCAGACAGTTGTCTCTGCACTAGCCCTCAGACAGCTGTCTCTGCACTAGCCCTCAGACAGTTGTCTCTGCACTAGCCCTCAGACAGTTGTCTCTGCACTAGCCCTCAGACAGCTGTCTCTGCACTAGCCCTCAGACAGCTGTCTCTGCACTAGCCCTCAGACAGTTGTCTCTGCACCAGCCCTCAGACAGTTGTCTCTGCACTAGCCCTCAGACAGTTGTCTCTGCACTAGCCCTCAGACAGCTGTCTCTGCACTAGCCCTCAGACAGTCTCTGCACTAGCCCTCAGACAGCTGTCTCTGCACTAGCCCTCAGACAGCTGTCTCTGCACTAGCCCTCAGACAGTTGTCTCTGCACTAGCCCTCAGACAGCTGTCTCTGCACTAGCCCTCAGACAGTTGTCTCTGCACTAGCCCTCAGACAGCTGTCTCTGCACTAGCCCTCAGACAGTTGTCTCTGCACTAGCCCTCAGACAGCTGTCTCTGCACTAGCCCTCAGACAGTTGTCTCTGCACCAGCCCTCAGACAGCTGTCTCTGCACTAGCCCTCAGACAGTTGTCTCTGCACTAGCCCTCAGACAGCTGTCTCTGCACTAGCCCTCAGACAGCTGTCTCTGCACTAGCCCTCAGACAGTTGTCTCTGCACTAGCCCTCAGACAGCTGTCTCTGCACTAGCCCTCAGACAGCTGTCTCTGCACTAGCCCTCAGACAGCTGTCTCTGCACTAGCCCTCAGACAGTTGTCTCTGCACTAGCCCTCAGACAGCTGTCTCTGCACTAGCCCTCAGACAGTTGTCTCTGCACTAGCCCTCAGACAGCTGTCTCTGCACTAGCCCTCAGACAGTTGTCTCTGCACTAGCCCTCAGACAGCTGTCTCTGCACTAGCCCTCAGACAGCTGTCTCTGCACTAGCCCTCAGACAGTTGTCTCTGCACCAGCCCTCAGACAGTTGTCTCTGCACTAGCCCTCAGACAGCTGTCTCTGCACTAGCCCTCAGACAGCTGTCTCTGCACTAGCCCTCAGACAGTTGTCTCTGCACTAGCCCTCAGACAGCTGTCTCTGCACTAGCCCTCAGACAGCTGTCTCTGCACTAGCCCTCAGACAGTTGTCTCTGCACCAGCCCTCAGACAGTTGTCTCTGCACTAGCCCTCAGACAGTTGTCTCTGCACCAGCCCTCAGACAGTTGTCTCTGCACTAGCCCTCAGACAGTTGTCTCTGCACTAGCCCTCAGACAGTTGTCTCTGCACTAGCCCTCAGACAGTTGTCTCTGCACTAGCCCTCAGACAGTTGTCTCTGCACTAGCCCTCAGACAGTTGTCTCTGCACTAGCCCTCAGACAGTTGTCTCTGCACTAGCCCTCAGACAGTTGTCTCTGCACTAGCCCTCAGACAGTTGTCTCTGCACTAGCCCTCAGACAGTTGTCTCTGCACTAGCCCTCAGACAGTTGTCTCTGCACTAGCCCTCAGACAGTTGTCTCTGCACTAGCCCTCAGACAGTTGTCTCTGCACTAGCCCTCAGACAGTTGTCTCTGCACTAGCCCTCAGACAACCTCCACTGGCTAAACTTCTCCTTCAAGACACCTTCTTACTCTTTATATATCTTCTTCCACACTATTTTTCTCACGCCTTGTGAAGCCACCTTCCACTTCACCATTATTACACCACCACTACTATTTTATTTAAAAATTCATATATATATATATATATATATATATATATATATATATATATATATATATATATATATATATATATATATATATATGTAAAGTAGGAGAAACTTTTAGAGAGGGTGTGGTAGGTAAGTTTGGGGTGCCAGGTGTAAATGATAATGGGAGCCCTTTGATTGAACTTTGTATAGAAAGGGGTTTAGTTATAGGTAATACATATTTTAAGAAAAAGAGGATAAATAAGTATACACGATATGATGTAGGGCGAAATGACAGTAGTTTGTTGGATTATGTATTGGTAGATAAAAGACTGTTGAGTAGACTTCAGGATGTACATGTTTATAGAGGGGCCACAGATATATCAGATCACTTTCTAGTTGTAGCTACACTGAGAGTAAAAGGTAGATGGGATACAAGGAGAATAGAAGCATCAGGGAAGAGAGAGGTGAAGGTTTATAAACTAAAAGAGGAGGCAGTTAGGGTAAGATATAAACAGCTATTGGAGGATAGATGGGCTAATGAGAGCATAGGCAATGGGGTCGAAGAGGTATGGGGTAGGTTTAAAAATGTAGTGTTAGAGTGTTCAGCAGAAGTTTGTGGTTACAGGAAAGTGGGTGCAGGAGGGAAGAGGAGCGATTGGTGGAATGATGATGTAAAGAGAGTAGTAAGGGAGAAAAAGTTAGCATATGAGAAGTTTTTACAAAGTAGAAGTGATGCAAGGAGGGAAGAGTATATGGAGAAAAAGAGAGAAGTTAAGAGAGTGGTGAAGCAATGTAAAAAGAGAGCAAATGAGAGAGTGGGTGAGATGTTATCAACAAATTTTGTTGAAAATAAGAAAAAGTTTTGGAGTGAGATTAACAAGTTAAGAAAGCCTAGAGAACAAATGGATTTGTCAGTTAAAAATAGGAGAGGAGAGTTATTAAATGGAGAGGTAGAGGTATTGGGAAGATGGAAGGAATATTTTGAGGAATTGTTAAATGTTGATGAAGATAGGGAAGCTGTGATTTCGTGTATAGGGCAAGGAGGAATAACATCTTGTAGGAGTGAGGAAGAGCCAGTTGTGAGTGTGGGGGAAGTTCGTGAGGCAGTAGGTAAAATGAAAGGGGGTAAGGCAGCCGGGATTGATGGGATAAAGATAGAAATGTTAAAAGCAGGTGGGGATATAGTTTTGGAGTGGTTGGTGCAATTATTTAATAAATGTATGGAAGAGGGTAAGGTACCTAGGGATTGGCAGAGAGCATGCATAGTTCCTTTGTATAAAGGCAAAGGGGATAAAAGAGAGTGCAAAAATTATAGGGGGATAAGTCTGTTGAGTGTACCTGGTAAAGTGTATGGTAGAGTTATAATTGAAAGAATTAAGAGTAAGACGGAGAATAGGATAGCAGATGAACAAGGAGGCTTTAGGAAAGGTAGGGGGTGTGTGGACCAGGTGTTTACAGTGAAACATATAAGTGAACAGTATTTAGATAAGGCTAAAGAGGTCTTTGTGGCATTTATGGATTTGGAAAAGGCGTATGACAGGGTGGATAGGGGGGCAATGTGGCAGATGTTGCAAGTGTATGGTGTAGGAGGTAGGTTACTGAAAGCAGTGAAGAGTTTTTACGAGGATAGTGAGGCTCAAGTTAGAGTATGTAGGAAAGAGGGAAATTTTTTCCCAGTAAAAGTAGGCCTTAGACAAGGATGTGTGATGTCACCGTGGTTGTTTAATATATTTATAGATGGGGTTGTAAGAGAAGTAAATGCGAGGGTCTTGGCAAGAGGCGTGGAGTTAAAAGATAAAGAATCACACACAAAGTGGGAGTTGTCACAGCTGCTCTTTGCCGATGACACTGTGCTCTTGGGAGATTCTGAAGAGAAGTTGCAGAGATTGGTGGATGAATTTGGTAGGGTGTGCAAAAGAAGAAAATTAAAGGTGAATACAGGAAAGAGTAAGGTTATGAGGATAACAAAAAGATTAGGTGATGAAAGATTGAATATCAGATTGGAGGGAGAGAGTATGGAGGAGGTGAACGTATTCAGATATTTGGGAGTGGACGTGTCAGCGGATGGGTCTATGAAAGATGAGGTGAATCATAGAATTGATGAGGGAAAAAGAGTGAGTGGTGCACTTAGGAGTCTGTGGAGACAAAGAACTTTGTCCTTGGAGGCAAAGAGGGGAATGTATGAGAGTATAGTTTTACCAACGCTCTTATATGGGTGTGAAGCGTGGGTGATGAATGTTGCAGCGAGGAGAAGGCTGGAGGCAGTGGAGATGTCATGTCTGAGGGCAATGTGTGGTGTGAATGTAATGCAGAGAATTCGTAGTTTGGAAGTTAGGAGGAGGTGCGGGATTACCAAAACTGTTGTCCAGAGGGCTGAGGAAGGGTTGTTGAGGTGGTTCGGACATGTAGAGAGAATGGAGCGAAACAGAATGACTTCAAGAGTGTATCAGTCTGTAGTGGAAGGAAGGCGGGGTAGGGGTCGGCCTAGGAAGGGTTGGAGGGAGGGGGTAAAGGAGGTTTTGTGTGCGAGGGGCTTGGACTTCCAGCAGGCATGCGTGAGCGTGTTTGATAGGAGTGAATGGAGACAAATGGTTTTTAATACTTGACGTGCTGTTGGAGTGTGAGCAAAGTAACATTTATGAAGGGATTCAGGGAAACCGGCAGGCCGGACTTGAGTCCTGGAGATGGGAAGTACAGTGCCTGCACTCTGAAGGAGGGGTGTTAATGTTGCAGTTTAAAAACTGTAGTGTAAAGCACCCTTCTGGCAAGACAGTGATGGAGTGAATGATGGTGAAAGTTTTTCTTTTTCGGGCCACCCTGCCTTGGTGGGAATCGGCCGGTGTGATAATAAAAAAAAAATAAAATAAAAAAAATATATGTATGTATGTATGTGTGTATGCCGGGAGCAATGGGATAGTAACACCTTCTGCGGAAAATACTAAAAATGATAAGAAGAAAAACTTTATAAAACTGGGATGTTTGAATGTGTGTGGATGTTGTGCAGATCATATGAAAGAGATGATTGTTAATGTTATGAATGAAACGAAGTTGCTTGTCCTAATTCTAAGTATAACAAAGGTGAAGGTGGTTGGTGAGTTTCAGTGGGGAGAAATATATGGGATTAAGTCAGGAGTATCTGAGAGAGTTAGAGCTAAGGAAGGTGTAGCAATAATGTTGCAGGATCAGTTATGGATGGAGAAGAGGGAATATAAATGTATAAATTCAAGGATTATGTGGATTAAAATAATGGTCGGATGCGAAGAGTGGGTCATAATAAGAGTGTACGCACCTGGAGAAGAGAGGAGTGTAGAGGAGAGAGAGAGGTTTTGGGAGATGTTAAGCGAGTGTGTAGGAACTTTTGAACCATGTGAGAGAGTAATTATGGTAGGGGATATAAATGCTAAAGTAGGAAAAACATTTGAAGAGGGTGTGGTAGGTAGGTTTGTGGTGCCAGGTGTAAATGATAATGGGGAGCCTTTGACTGAACTTTGCATAGAAAGTGGTTTGGTTATAGGTAATACGTATTTTAAGATAAAAGGATAAATAAGTATACAAGATATGATGTAGGATGTAATGATAGTAGTTTATTGGACTACGTATTGGTAGATAAAACACTGTTGGGTAGAATTCAGGATGAACATGTTTATAGAGGGGCCACAGATGTTTCAGATCTCTTTTGAGTTATAGCTACAGTGAGGGTAAAACGTAGATGGGATACAAGGAAAATGGAAGCAGCATGCAAGAGAGAGGTGAAGGTGTATAAGCTAAAGGAGGAGGCAGTTAGGGTAAGATAAAAACAACTATTGAAGTATAGATGGGCTAGTGAGAGTATAGGTAATGGGGTCGAAGATGTATGGGGTAGGTTTAAGAATGTAATGTTTGAGTGTTCAGCAGAAGTTTGTGGTTACTGGAAAGTGGGTGCGGGAGGGAAGAAGAGCGATTGGTGGAATGATGATGTAAAGAGAGTAGTAAGGGAGAAAAAGTTAGCATATGAGAAGTTTTTACAAAGTAGAAGTGATGCAAGGACGGAAGAGTATATGGAGAAAAAGAGAGAGGTTAAGAGAGTGATGAAGCAATGTAAAAAATAGAGCAAATGAGAGAGTGGGTGAGATGTTATCAACAAATTTTATTGAAAATAAGAAAAAGTTTTGGAGTGAGATCAACAGGCTGAGGAAGCCTAAGGAACAAATGGATGTGTCAGTTAAACATAGGAGAGGAGAGTTATTAAATGGATACTTAGAGGTATCGGGAAGATGGAGGGAATATTTTGAGGAATTGTTAAATGTTGATGAAGATAGGGAAGCGGTGATTTCATATATATGGCAAGGAGGAATAACATCTTGTAGGAGTGAGGAAGAGCCATACTAACAAACACTCCAACAAGCACAATAACAAGTACATTAACAAGCACACTAACACACTAACAAGCACAGTAACACACTAACAAATAAACCAACACACTAACAAATACAGTGTCTGCCTGTCTGTCTGTCTGTCTTTCTCCCTCTCTCTCTCTCTTTCACTCTCGCTCACTCTCACTTACTATGACGACGCTTTCTGGCAACATGTCAAGTCTGTGAGCCAAGGAAATTATAAAAGCATTTATAAGAATGGTGGTAGCAGTGGTAGCACTGGTGGTAGTAGTGATAGTACTGGTGGTAGTAGTGGTAGTACTGGTGGTAGTAGTGATAGTACTGGTGGTAGTAGTGGTAGTACTGGTGGTAGTAGTGATAGTACTGGTGGTAGTAGTGGTAGTACTGGTGGTAGTAGTGATAGTACTGGTGGTAGTAGTGGTAGTACTGGTGGTAGTAGTGGTAGTACTGGTGGTAGTAGTGGTAGTACTGGTGGTAGTAGTGATAGTACTGGTGGTAGTAGTGGTAGTACTGGTGGTAGTAGTGGTAGTACTGGTGGTAGTAGTAATAGAACTGGTGGTAGTAGTGGTAGTACTGGTGGTAGTAGTGATAGTACTGGTGGTAGTAGTGGTAGTACTGGTGGTAGTAGTGGTAGTACTGGTGGTAGTAGTGATAGTACTGGTGGTAGTAGTGATAGTACTGGTGGTAGTAGTGATAGTACTGGTGGTAGTAGTGGTAGTACTGGTGGTAGTAGTAGTACTGGTGGTAGTAGTGATAGTACTGGTGGTAGAAGTGATAGTACTGGTGGTAGTAGTGGTAGTACTGGTGGTAGTAGTGATAGTACTGGTGGTAGTAGTGGTAGTACTGGTGGTAGAAGTGATAGTACTGGTGGTAGTAGTGGTAGTACTGGTGGTAGTAGTGATAGTACTGGTGGTAGTAGTGGTAGTACTGGTGGTAGTAGTAATAGAACTGGTGGTAGTAGTGGTAGTACTGGTGGTAGAAGTGATAGAACTGGTGGTAGTAGTGGTACTACTAGTGGTAGTAGTGACAGAACTGGTGGTGGAAATAAATGGTATAAAATACCGACACAATGGCAATATAAACACAAATGCAGTATAATGTGATCCTTTATTGACTACGTTTCGCCCACACAGTGGGCTTTTTCAAGTCACAAACAGAACTACCTGGGGTGGAAGGAACGCGAGTATTTATAGTCCGGCTGAGGTCAGGTGAAGAATGCTGCATCTGATGATGTACCGAGTTGGGTTGTAGAGTCTAAAAACTTGGGTAGCTTGGAAAGGAGACTGGACAAGTTTGTGAGCAGAACTTCTACAGTGTTCTTATGTGGGATAGCGATGAAGAAGTTTCTTGGCAAGTGGTTCAGCTATGTTATAGAAGCCACTATTCTGGTTGAAGTTGTCGGATATAGAAATAAGTGATGATTCCAGGATTCTTCGGTATTGGGTGTTGTCTTCTGTGGCGATAAGTCTTGAGTTTCTGTAGTTTATCAAGTGGTTGTGTGAATTACGGTGTTGTACGCAGGCATTCCTTGTGTCGTCAGACCTGCTTGCGTATTGGTGTTCTGAAATACGTGTTTGGAGGTCCCTTGATGTTTCGCCCACGTATAACTTGTTGCAGTCATTACAAGGGATTATGTATACCCCTGCAGAGGATGGAGGCTTGTCCTGCCTACTACTGGTGATGTCCTTGATGGTCGTGGTTGTGGAGGTAGATACTTGGAATGATGTTTTGGCAAAGATGTTGGAAACATGTTTGGCAATGGAGTTGGTGGGAAGGACTATGTATCTCTTCTCGGCAGTGTCTTCTCTGGGTGTGTTGAAGATGTTTAGTGCTCGCCGTCTGCAGTCTCTGATGAAGTGACGAGGATAGTGGAGTTTGGAAAATACCTGTTCAATTATAGTGCATTCTTCCTCAAGGAACTCGTTGCTGCAGATTCTGAGTGCACGCAGGAAGAAGCCTATAATTACACCACGTTTGGTTTTGGTGTCGTGGTGAGAGTAGAAGTGGAGAAGATCGTTTTGGTTGGTGGGTTTTCGATAGACTTTAAAACGAAGTTCGTGGTCAGCTTTGCAGAGTAGAACATCAAGGAAAGGAAGAGTGTTGTCGACCTCTTCTTCAAGTGTGAACTGGATTGAAGGCTCGACCTGGTTGAGCTTGTCTTGGAGAGCTTGAACGTTGAAGCGTTTAGGAGTTATGAGGAGAATGTCGTCAACATAACGGAGCCAGGTGACAGACGAAGGAATAATGGTGGAGAAACGTTCGGCTTCTAGATGTTCCATGTATAGGTTCGCTAGGACTGCACTGAGTGGCGAACCCATGGGTAGTCCAAAAGTCTGCTGAAAGAGGTGATTTTCAAAAGAGAAACACGTAAAGCCAACACATAGTTCAACCAGGTCGATGAAGTCGCTGGCTGGAATGGGAAGATCAAGTGAATCGTCAATTTTCTTGCGCAAGAGATCGATGGCTTGTTTAGTAGGTACTTTAGTGAATAGGGAAGTCACGTCAAGGCTGGACAGTTTCTTGTTCCTGATGTTGATGTTGCGAATGCGATTGAGAAGATCACCTGAGTGTTTGAGATGTGCTGGACTGATAGTGCCCAAGAGTTTCGAGAGGTGTTTGGCGAGAATTCCTGAGAGCTTGTGGGGAGCACTGCCTATTCCCGAGGATATGGGCCTCAGTGGGATACCAGGCTTGTGAGTCTTTGGCAGGCCGTACATTCTGGCAGGTCTGGGGTTGCTGGGCATGGTGTGCAGAAGTTTCTTCCCTTGTTCTGAGCTCCTCAGAGCCTTCAATCCAGTTCACACTTGAAGAAGAGGTCGACAACACTCTTCCTTTCCTTGATGTTCTACTCTGCAAAGCTGACCACGAACTTCGTTTTAAAGTCTATCGAAAACCCACCAACCAAAACGATCTTCTCCACTTCTACTCTCACCACGACACCAAAACCAAACGTGGTGTAATTATAGGCTTCTTCCTGCGTGCACTCAGAATCTGCAGCAACGAGTTCCTTGAGGAAGAATGCACTATAATTGAACAGGTATTTTCCAAACTCCACTATCCTCGTCACTTCATCAGAGACTGCAGACGGCGAGCACTAAACATCTTCAACACACCCAGAGAAGACACTGCCGAGAAGAGATACATAGTCCTTCCCACCAACTCCATTGCCAAACATGTTTCCAACATCTTTGCCAAAACATCATTCCAAGTATCTACCTCCACAACCACGACCATCAAGGACATCACCAGTAGTAGGCAGGACAAGCCTCCATCCTCTGCAGGGGTATACATAATCCCTTGTAATGACTGCAACAAGTTATACGTGGGCGAAACATCAAGGGACCTCCAAACACGTATTTCAGAACACCAATACGCAAGCAGGTCTGACGACACAAGGAATGCCTGCGTACAACACCGTAATTCACACAACCACTTGATAAACTACAGAAACTCAAGACTTATCGCCACAGAAGACAACACCCAATACCGAAGAATCCTGGAATCATCACTTATTTCTATATCCGACAACTTCAACCAGAATAGTGGCTTCTATAACATAGCTGAACCACTTGCCAAGAAACTTCTTCATCGCTATCCCACATAAGAACACTGTAGAAGGTCTGCTCACAAACTTGTCCAGTCTCCTTTCCAAGCTACCCAAGTTTTTAGACTCTACAACCCAACTCGGTACATCATCAGATGCAGCATTCTTCACCTGACCTCAGCCGGACTATAAATACTCGCGTTCCTTCCACCCCAGGTAGTTCTGTTTGTGACTTGAAAAAGCCCACTGTGTGGGCGAAACGTAGTCAATAAAGGATCACATTATACTGCATTTGTGTTTATATTGCCAGAACTGGTGGTAGTAGTGGTAGTACTGGTGGTAGTAGTGATAGAACTGGTGGTAGTAGTGATAGTACTGGTGGTAGTAGTGGTAGTACTTGTGGTAGTAGTGATAGTACTGGTGGTAGTAGTGATAGTACTGGTGGTAGTAGTGATAGTACTGGTGGTAGTAGTGATAGTACTGGTGGTAGTAGTGATAGTACTGGTGGTAGTAGTGGTAGTACTGGTGGTAGTAGTGATAGTACTGGTGGTAGTAGTGGTAGTACTGGTGGTAGTAGTGATAGTACTGGTGGTAGTAGTGGTAGTACTGGTGGTAGTAGTGATAGAACTGGTGGTAGTAGTGGTAGTACTGGTGGTAGTAGTGGTAGTACTGGTGGTAGTAGTGATAGTACTGGTGGTAGTAGTGATAGTACTGGTGGTAGTAGTGGTAGTACTGGTGGTAGTAGTGATAGTACTGGTGGTAGTAGTGGTAGTACTGGTGGTAGTAGTGATAGAACTGGTGGTAGTAGTGGTAGTACTGGTGGTAGTAGTGGTAGTAATGATGGTACTAGTGGTAGTAATGGTGGTACTAGTGGCATTACTGTTGGTAGTAGTGGTAGTACTGTTGGTAGTAGTGGTAGTACTGTTGGTAGTAGTGGTAGTACTGGTGGTAGTAGTGGTAGTACTGGTGGTAGTTATGGAAGTACTGTTGGTAGTAGTGGTAGTACTGGTGGTAGTTGTGGTAGTACTGTTGATAGTGGTAGTAATGTTGGTAGTAGTGGTAGTACTGGTGGTAGTTGTGGTAGTACTGGTGGTAGTAGTGGTAGTACTGGTGGTAGTACTGGTGGTAGTAGTGGTAGTACTGGTGGTAGTTATGGAAGTACTGGTGGTAGTTATGGTAGTACTGGTGGTAGTAGTGGTAGTACTGTTGGTAGTAGTGGTGGTAGTAGTGGTTGTACTGTTGGTAGTACTGATGGTAGTTGTGCTAGTACTGGTGGTAGTTGTGGTAGTACTGGTGTTAGTTGTGGTAGTACTGGTGGTAGTAGTGGTAGTACTGGTGGTAGTTATGGTAGTACTGGTGGTAGTAGTGGTAGTAATGGTGGTAGTTGTGGTAGTAACAGTGGTAGTTGTGGTAGTAATGGTGGTAGTTGTGGTAGTAATGGTGGTAGTTGTGGTAGTAATGGTGGTAGTTGTGGTAGTAATGGTGGTAGTTGTGGTAGTAATGGTGGTAGTAATGGTGGTAGTTGTGGTAGTAACGGTGGTAGTAGTGGTAGTAATGGTGGTAGTAGTGGAAGTACTAGTGGTAGTAGCGGTAGTAATAGTGATAGTAGTGGTAGTAATGATGGTAGTAGTGGAAGTACTAGTGGTAGTAGTGGTAGTAATGGTCGTAGTAGTGGTAGTAATGGTCGTAGTAGTGGTAGTAATGGTGGTAGTAGTGGTAGTAATGGTGATAGTAGTGCTAGTACTAGTGGTAGTAATGGTGGTAGTAGTGATAGTAACGGTGGTAGTAGTGGTAGTAATGGTGGTAGCAGTGGTAGTAATAGTGATAGTAGTGCTAGTACTAGTGGTAGTAATGGTGGTAGTAGTGGTAGTACTGGTGGTCGTAGTGGTAGTATTAGTGGTAGAAATGGTAGTAGCTAGACTGATACTGGTACTGTTAACCACATCTGGTCACTACTTGTATCATGAAACACACCAGGTCACTACTGGTACCAAGAACCACACCAGGTCACTATTGGTACCATGAACCACACCAGGCCACTACTGGTACCAAGAACCACACCAGGTCACTACTGGTACCAAGAACCACACCAGGTCACTACTGGTACCACGAACCACACCAGGCCACTACTGGTACCACGAACCACAACAGGTCACTACTGGTACCAAGAACCACACCAGGTCACTACTGGTACCAAGAACCACACCAGGTCACTACTGGTACCACGAACCACACCAGGCCACTACTGGTACCACGAACCACACCAGGCCACTACTGGTACCAAGAACCACACCAGGTCACTGCTGGTACCAAGAACCACACCAGGTCACTACTGGTACCAAGAACCACACCAGGCCACTACTGGTACCAAGAACCACACCAGGCCACTACTGGTACCATGAACCACACCAGACTACTACTGGTACCACGAACCACACCAGGCCACTACTGGTACCAAGAACCACACCAGGTCACTACTGGTAGCATGAACCACACCAGGTCACTACTGGTACCAAGAACCACACCAGGTCACTACTGGTACCATGAACCACACCAGACTACTACTGGTACCACGAACCACACCAGGCCACTACTGGTACCACGAACCACACCAGGCCACTACTCGTACCACGAACCACACCAGGTCACTACTGGTACCACGAACCACACCAGGCCACTACTGGTACCACGAACCACACCAGGCCACTACTGGTACCACGAACCACACCAGGTCACTACTGGTACCACGAACCACACCAGGTCACTACTGGTAGCATGAACCACACCAGACTACTTCTGGTACCATGAACTGCACCAAGTCACTACTAGTACAAAGAACCACACAAGGTCTCTACGTACCATGAACTACAACAGGTCACAACTGGTACACCAGGTCAGCCCTAGTACCATGAAATACACAAGGTCACTACTGGTACCATGAGCCACACCAGGCCACCACTGATGCCATGAACTGCACCAGGTCACTACTGGTACCATGAGCCACAGCAGGTAACTACTGGTACCATGAAATACAACAGGTAACTACTGGTACCATGAACCACAACAGGTCGCTACTGGTACACCAGGTCAACACTAGCACCTTGAATCACACCAGGTCACTCTTGGTACACCAGCTCACTACTGACTCACGAGGTTACTACTGGTACCATGAACAGCGCCAGGTCACTACTAGCTCACGAGGTTACTTCTGGTACCATGAACAGTACCAGATCACTACTGGTACACCAGGTCAACACCAGTACCATGAACCACACCAGGTCAGCACTGGTAAACCAAGTCAACACTAGTACTATGAGCCACACCAGGTCAGCACTGGTATACCAGGTCACTATTGGTACGCCAGTACAATGAACCACACCACGTTAGCACTGGTAAACCATGTGAATACTAGTACCATGAACCACACCAGATGAGCACTGGTACACCAGGTCAACACTAGTAACATGAACCACACCAGGTCAGTACTGGTACACCAGATCAATACAAGTACCATGAACCACACCAAGTCAGTACTGGTACACCAGATCAATACAAATACCATGAACCACACCAGGTCAATACTAGAACCATGAAGCACACCAGGTCAACACTAGTACCATTAACCATACCAGGTCACTACTGGTACACCAAGTCAGCACTAGTACCGTGAAGCACAACAGGTCAGCACTGGTACACCAGATCACCACTGGTACACCAGGTCAACACTAGTACCATGAACCACACCAGGTCAGCACTGGTACACCAGTTCACTACTGGTACACCTGGTCAGCACTAGTACCATGAACCACACCAGGTCACTACTGGCACACCAGGCCAACATTAGTACTATGAGCCACACCAGGTCAGCCCTAGTACACCAGGTCACTACTGGTACATCAGGTCAACACTAGTACCATGAACCACACCAGGTCACTACTGGCACACCAGGCCAACATTAGTACTATGAGCCACACCAGGTCAGCCCTAGTACACCAGGTCACTACTGGTACATCAGGTCAACACTAGTACCATGAACCACACCAGGCGAGCACTGGTACACCAGGCTAACACTAGTATCATGAACCACACCAGGTCAGCACTGGTACACCAGGTAAACACTAGTACCATGAACCACACCAGGTCACTACTGGGACACAAAGTCAGCACTACTACCGTGAAGTACACCAGGTCATCACTGGTACACTAGGTCACTACTTGTACACCAGGTCAGCACTAGTACCATGAACCACACAAGGTCACTACTGGTACACCTGGTCAACACTAGTACCATGAACCACACCAGGTCAGCACTAATACACCAGGTCACTACCAGTACGCTAGGTCAGCACTAGTACCATGAACCATGCCAGGTCAACACTGGTACACCAGATCACTACTGGTACACCAGATCACTACTGGTACACCAGGTCAACACAAGTACCATGAACCACACCAGGTCAACAATAATACCATGAACCACACCAGGTAACTACTGGTACATCAGGTCAGCACTAGTACTATGAACCACACCAGGTCAGCACTGGTACACCAGTTCACTACTGGTACACCTGATCAACACTAGTACCATGAACCACACCAGGTCACTACTGGTACACGAGTCCAACTTTAGTACCATGAGCCACACCAGGTCAGCGCTAGTACACCAGGTCACTACTGGTACACCAGGTCAGCACTATTGCCATGAACCATACCAGGTCAGCACTGGTACATCAGGTCACTACTGGTACATCAGGTCAACACTAGTACCATGAACCACACAAGGTCAGCACTGGTACAACAGGTCACTACTGGTACACCAAGTCAGCACAAGCACCATGAACCACACCAGGTCAATGCTAGCACCATGAACCACACCAGGTAACTACTGGTACACCTGGTCAGCACTAGTACCATGAACCATGCCAGGTCAGCACTGGTACACCAGATCACTACTGGTACACCAGTTCAGCACTATTACCATGAACCATACCAGGTCAGCACTGGCACAACAGGTCACTACTGGTACATCAGGTCAGCACTAGTACCATGAACCACACCACGCGAGCACTGGAACACCAGGTCACTACTGGTACACCAGGTCACCACTATTACCTTGAACCATGCCAGGTCAGCACTGGTACACCAGATCACTACTGGTACACCTGGTCAACACTAGTACCGTGAACCACACCAGGTCACTACTGGTACATCAGGTCAGCACTAGTACCGTGAACCACACACGTCACTACTGGTACACCAGGTCAGCACTTGCACACCAGGTCAGCACTAGTACCATGAACAACACCAGGTCAGCACTGGTACACCATGTCAACACTTGTACCATGAATCACACCAGGCCAGCACTGGTACACCAGGTCAGCATTAATACCATGAAACACACCAGGTCAGCACTGGTACACCAGGTCACTACTGGTAAACCAGATCAACACTAGTACCATGAACCACACCAGGTTAGCACTGGTACACCAGGTCAGCGCTAGTACCATGAAACACACCAGGTCAGCACTGGTACACCAGGTCACTACTGGTACACCAGGTCAGCACTGGTACACCAGGTCAGCAATGGTGCACCATGTCAGCACTGGTACACCATGTCAGCACTGGTACACCAGGTCAGCACTGGTACACCATTCCAGCACTAGTACACCAGGTCAGCACTGGTACACCACGTCAGCACTGGTACACAAGGTCAGCACTGGTACACCAGGTCAGCACTGGTACACTAGGTCAGCACTGGTACACTAGGTCAGAACTGGTACACCAGGTCAGCACTGGTACACCAGGTCAACACTGGTACACCAGGTCAACACTGGTACACCAGGTCGGCACTGGTACACCAGGTCGGCACTGGTACACCAGGTCAGCACTGGTACACCAGGTCAACACTGGTACACCAGGTCAACACTGGTACACCAGGTCAACACTGGTACACCAGGTCAGCACTTGCACACCAGGTCAGCACTAGTACCATGAACAACACCAGGTCAGCACTGGTACACCATGTCAACACTTGTACCATGAATCACACCAGGCCAGCACTGGTACACCAGGTCAGCATTAATACCATGAAACACACCAGGTCAGCACTGGTACACCAGGTCACTACTGGTAAACCAGATCAACACTAGTACCATGAACCACACCAGGTTAGCACTGGTACACCAGGTCAGCGCTAGTACCATGAAACACACCAGGTCAGCACTGGTACACCAGGTCACTACTGGTACACCAGGTCAGCACTGGTACACCAGGTCAGCAATGGTGCACCATGTCAGCACTGGTACACCATGTCAGCACTGGTACACCAGGTCAGCACTGGTACACCATTCCAGCACTAGTACACCAGGTCAGCACTGGTACACCACGTCAGCACTGGTACACAAGGTCAGCACTGGTACACTAGGTCAGCACTGGTACACTAGGTCAGAACTGGTACACCAGGTCAGCACTGGTACACCAGGTCAACACTGGTACACCAGGTCAACACTGGTACACCAGGTCGGCACTGGTACACCAGGTCAGCACTGGTACACCAGGTCAGCACTGGTACACCAGATCAGCACTGGTACACCAGGTCAGCACTGGTACACCAGGTCAACACTGGTACACCAGGTCAACACTGGTACACCAGGTCAGCGCTGGTACACCAGGTCAGCATTGGTGCACCAGGTCAACACTGGTACACCAGGTCAGCACTGGTACACCAGGTCAACACTGGTACACCAGGTCAACACTGGTACACCAGGTCAGCACTGGTACATCAGGTCAACACTGGTACACCAGGTCAACACTGGTACACCAGGTCAACACTGGTACACCAGGTCAGCACTGGTACACTAGGTCAGCACTGGTACACCAGGTCAGCACTGGTACACCAGGTCAACACTGGTACACCAGGTCTGCACTGGTACACCAGGTCAGCACTGGTACATTAGGTCAGCACTGGTACACCAGGTCAGCACTGGTACACCAGGTCAACACTGGTACACCAGGTCAACACTGGTACACCAGGTCAACACTGGTGTACCAGGTCAACACTGGTACACCAGGTCGACACTGATACACCAAGTCAACACTAGTACACCAGGAGGTAGGTTATATATATATATATATATATATATATATATATATATATATATATATATGTGTGTGTGTGTGTGTGTGTGTGTGTGTGTGTGTGTGTGTGTGTGTGTGTGTGTGTGTGTGTGTGTGTGTGTGTGTGTGTGTGTGTGTGTACATAGAGGTATTGGGAAGATGGAGGGAATATTTTGAGGAATTGTTAAATGTTGATGAAGTTAGGGAAGCTGTGATTTCGTGTATAGGGCAAGGGGGAATAACATCTTGTAGGAGTGAGGAAGAGCCAGTTGTGAGTGTGGGGGAAGTTCGTGAGGCAGTAGGTAAAATGAAAGGGGGTAAGGCAGCCGGGATTGATGGGATAAAGATAGAAATGTTAAAAGCAGGTGGGGATATAGTTTTGAAGTGGTTGGTGCAATTATTTAATAAATGTATGGAAGAGGGTAAGGTACCTAGGGATTGGCAGAGTGCATTCATAGTACCTTTGTATAAAGGCAAAGGGGACAAAAGAGAGTGCAAAAAGTATAGGGGGATAAGTCTGTTGAGTATACCTGGTAAAGTGTATGGTAGAGTTATTATTGAAAGAACTAATAGTAAGACGGAGAATAGGATAGCAGATGAACAAGGAGGCTTTAAGAAAGGTAGGGGGTGTGTGGACCAGGTGTTTACAGTGAAACATATAAGTGAACAGTATTTAGATAAGGCTAAAGAGGTTTTTGTGGCATTTATGGATTTGGAAAAGGCGTATGACAGGGTGGATAGGGGGGGCAATGTAGCAGATGTTGCAAGTGTATGGTGTAGGAGGTAGGTTACTGAAAGCAGTGAAGAGTTTTTACGAGGATAGTGAGGCTCAAGTTAGAGTACGTAGGAAAGAGGGAGATTATTTCCCAGTAAAAGTAGGCCTTAGACAAGGATGTGTGATGTCACCGTGGTTGT
This sequence comes from Cherax quadricarinatus, assembly GCF_038502225.1. NCBI lineage: Eukaryota > Metazoa > Arthropoda > Malacostraca > Decapoda > Parastacidae > Cherax > Cherax quadricarinatus. The sequence continues at coordinate 23,880,121 of NC_091294.1, read as the reverse complement.
TTAATATATTTATAGATGGGGTTGTAAGAGAAGTAAATGTGAGGGTCTTTGCAAGAGCCGTGGAGTTAAAAGATAAAGAATCACACATTAAGTGGGAGTTGTCACAGTTGCTCTTTGCTGATGACACTGTGCTCTTGGGAGATTCTGAAGAGAAGTTGCAGAGGTTGGTGGATGAATTTGGTAGAGTATGTAAGAGAAGAAAATTAAAAGTGAATACAGGAAAGAGTAAGGTTATGAGGATAACAAAAAGATTAGGTGATGAAAGATTGGATATCAGATTGGAGGGAGAGAGTATGGAGGAGGTGAATGTATTCAGATATTTGGGAGTGGACGTGTCAGCGGATGGGTCTATGAAAGATGAGGTGAATCATAGAATTGATGAGGGGAAAAGGGTGAGTGGTGCACTTAGGAGTCTGTGGAGACAAAGAACTTTGTCCTTGGAGGCAAAGAGGGGAATGTATGAGAGTATAGTTTTATCAATGCTCTTATATGGGTGTGAAGTATGGGTGATGAATGTTGCAATGAGGAGAAGGCTGGAGGCAGTGGAGATGTCATGTCTGAGGGCAATGTGTGGTGTGAATATAATGCAGATATTTCGTAGTTTGGAAGTTAGGAGGAGGTGCGGGATTACCAAAACTGTTGTCCAGAGGGCTGAGGAAGGGTTGTTGAGGTGGTTCGGACATGTAGAAAGAATGGAGCGAAACAGAATGACTTCAAGAGTGTATCAGTCTGTAGTGGAAGGAAGGCGGGGTAGGGGTCGGCCTAGGAAAGGTTGGAGGGAGGGGGTAAAGGAGGTTTTGTGTGCGAGGGGCTTGGACTTCCAGCAGGCATGCGTGAGCGTGTTTGATAGGAGTGAATGGAGACAAATGGTTTTCAATACTTGACGTGCTGTTGGAGTGTGAGCAAAGTAACATTTATGAAGGGGTTCAGGGAAACCGGCAGGCCGGACTTGAGTCCTGGAGATGGGAAGTACAGTGCATGCACTCTGAAGGAGGGGTGTTAATGTTGCAGTTTAAAAACTGTAGTGTAAAGCACCCTTCTGGCAAGACAGTGATGGAGTGAATGATGGTGAAAGTTTTTCTTTTTCGGGCCACCCTGCCTTGGTGGGAATCGGCCGATGTGTTAATAAATTAATAAATATGTACATATATGTGTGTGTTTGTGTGTTTCAGTCTGACGTGATTTAGAGCGTGATGAATGTTGTTGGAGGATAATCGTTCACGTTCTTAAAGACAGCATTGCGCACGTTGCGCCGGTTAAATGCTTGTAGAACAGTGTTATGTGAAGGAATAAACTCGAACTTAAGTACACTGAGAGAATACTGAACACTTGTACGTTCTATCATATTATAAACATAATACTCTCAAGTTCAGGAGCGACACATGTGCAACACTTAGGTATCTTTATTGTCGATATTTTTGACACTGTACCTTCACTTCAGGAAGCTGGGCAGCGATTTGCCAGAAGTTGAAAGTCTTGATGGAAGAGTCTCTTCCCGGTTTCCACAATCCCCCTTTACCCCTTCATCCTTTCCCCCTCCCCCTTCCCCTACTCCCGTTCGCCCCTCCCCTCTTCCCTCCTACCCCCTCTGATCGACACTCACAGTGCCAGGATTGTGAATGTCTGTAGTGTAGTGTTTGTTTCCCCTTGATCAACACTCGCGGTGCCAAGAATTTTAGTAAACAAATACGTTTTCAGTGGCATGTGACACCCCTTTTTGTTTTCATTCATCGAGCGCGTCCTGGACTCCATCTGTGTATGCAGGAAGCTTGTAGCAACTTAGAAGTCACCACACATCACTTTGTAAATCTGAATGCCTAGATTTAACCCAAGCTGACTTCGAAGCCACCACCATCCGGCAGTACCTTCCTGATTTGTGGACCAACAGAAATTCTTCCCTCTAATCACGCAGCACTGACTCGTGATTGTCTTTGCTTCGTTACTCTCGTGAGTGTGTTCACTGGGGATGGGTAGTGTTACGAACATAGTCAGTTGGTCCCTGAGTTATAGTGCTTTTCGTAACAAAAACTTAGTACGTCTAGGTACTCACTTCAGAGGAAAAGGAATTTTCTTAGTTTCTATTTAATTTATTAATAATCATAATAATCACTTAAATTCACCTTCTCATATTTTGCACTATGAGTAGAATACTTTTACCATTCCTCATTAAAACAACACAGTACTGGGTTTAGTATTTACAAATGGCACTGAGCGAGTCACGAAATATTAGTATAGGCACATGCACAGGCGTTGCCTAAAAACTCTAACACATTAATAGATTTCTTATGATAGGGTTCACTTTACAATAAGTCCTCATACACTACAGAGGCTTGCTCACTTGGCTTCACTTTCTCTAAGAGCTTCTCAACCGTCTTCTCCAACCGAGATAAGTCTTAGCAATAAGCTCCCGAAAATTCCTGGGATTTTCTAGGGAGGCAAATGGTGGTTTAGAAGTGGATACTTCCCTCGACCCTTCCTGGTCCAAAGGAAGGTATTAACTGAACTCTGTGAGGCTTTACCAGCCCACTTTGTCTCGGTCGGAACAGGGGTTGAGCAGCTCGAAACACCTACTGGTGCTTGGTCAGGTCACCAGCAGTTGGCACTAATTAAACGACCTACCTAAATACAAAGCTAAGTAATACGACCAGATAATATTATAAAGCCGAGTAAATCCATTTTAGCTACTAATGGAATTACTCCTGAATATAATATTAAATGAAATAGCAAAAATAACATGTAAAAGTATACCATTGTGATAAGAAATAGTACTTAAAATGAACAAAAGGGTGTAACAGGTAGGCGGTCCAAGATCTTCTTCAGCTTTCATTTGGTCGTGTGTGGAATCAAGAACATCGTTCCCTGGACCAAAAGGAACTGGGAACGTGTGATTGTGAGGGAGTGGTCCGTGGGAGGACCCCAGGCTCCGATGAACCAGCTCGTTCATGTTTTTCACGGCCAACAAAATTAAATTCGCACTACAAAAGCAACAGTTATGTTTACACTTCAAAAGTAACAGTTATGTTTCCAGCACAAAAGTAACAATTATGTTTACACTAATAAAATAGCAGTTATGTTTACACTACAAAAGTAACAATTAAGTTTGCACTACTAAAGTCTCCCTCTGCTTCATGATTACAGTGAACGGCACCGAAGTTTTCCTGTGCCTCAGCCAACAGAATAATCCAGTCGTACAAATGATACACCTCACATGTTGTTTCCAAGCTTTGTCTTGGTCGCTCCTTCTCGAGATTCCTGGTGATGGTCCGCGTTGTGTCGCTGCTGAGGTGAGTTTTACACCACACTGTATGGGCCATTTGTTCACACTGAGGGAATTATGTATGTGCGTTGTGTGAATTATGTATATACACATTTAGTATATTATTTATAAACATGTGGTCTTCGTATTAAACAAGGAGTGAATTTTCAAAAGACTGGATTGATATTCAAGGAACCGCTGGAAAAATTCTGGAATTACAAAATTCGATATATATCTGACTCCTACCCCATACATTACTAAAACACTACATGTGCAGACTCTTAGCTCTGTTACGTGCAGACTCTAAGCGTTATTACGTGCACTCTCTTAACGTTGTTACGTGGAGTCTCTTAGCGTTGTTATGTGCATTCATTCATCGTTCCATCTGGACTGGGTTACCAGACCACCCATCAGATCTGGAACCACAAAAGTCTCCTCTAACCTCCCCCCCCCCTCAAAAAAAAAAGATAGTGAATGTTTCGGAAGAATTTGAGACCCAGCCTAGTCTGGGAGCCCAGCCCAGCAACACTCACCCAATAACTGCGCAACAAATTGAGGAATGGGACTCTTGTGCACGATTTTCATATGTTGCAAGAGTGTCTCACCCTTCAGGGTGTGGGTTTTCAAAAACTTTCTGCCTCTCCGCTATTGTTAAGTTGTTCAGATGATGCTGGTTTTTATACACTCTAGATGAGTAATCAACCTTGGAAGACTGACGAGGTTTTCTATGTACTCTGGATAAGTAATCAAGCTTGGAGGATTGTGATGTGGGTTTCTATGTACTCTGGATAAGTAATCAAGCTTGGAGGATTGTCTTGCGGGTTTCTATGTACTCTGGATAAATAATCAAGCTTGGAGGACTGAGCTGCAATCAGGTGAGGAACCTGGAGTAAGACCGCTGTCGAGTCGAAACTTTGACATGTCAGTGGTCTTGCGTGGGAGCGACACGTCGTAAGGAGTTTTGTCTCCTAATTCGGGATATTTAGGAATTGTTTCAGACGTGGTACTGCGGTCTTTTATTTTTTTTTTAGGTGATTTTATTTTTAGGTGAGTTTTATTTATTCAGCTTAGCTTTACTTTTCGGGTCAGCTTTTCATGCCCGTTGCAAATCGAAGAAGAGATTGAAATATCCGTCGTTGCAGGCTGGTGACAGTGCCTTCGCCAGGCTGGTGACAGTGCCTACGCCAGGCTGGTGACAGTGCCTACGCCAGGCTGGTGACAGTGCCTACGCCAGGCTGGTGACAGTGCCTACGCCAGGCTGGGAAATCATAATGGTAGTCATGCCTGAAAATTTACAGGTGACAGAGAAGAGATATAAAAAAAACAAAAGAGTGGAAACTGCGTCAGGGTGTCTGTCCTCACAGCACAACCCGGACCAAAAACGATCTCACGGTGAGAGCATCTCACAGATCAGCGTAATTACCGATTGGACGGAATGAGGAAGGAAGGATGGGGAAACTTTAAGTAGGAGGAGAATTATATTTGCTGGGGAAATGTATGTAGCAATTGTTGGTGTGCGAGAGAGGCGGGGAGTGATCCCCCAACACACACACACACACTCACACACACACACACACACACACACACACACACACACACACACACACACACACACACACACACACACACACACACACACACACACACACTGTACACTGTACACCGTGTATGTCAGGCCCATACTGGAGTATGCAGCACCTGTTTGGAACCCGCACTTGATAAAGCACGTCAAGAAACTAGAGAAAGTACAAAGGTTTGCAACAAGGTTAGTTCCAGAGCTAAGGGGAATGTCCTATGAAGAAAGATTAAGGGAAATCGGCCTGACGACACTGGAGGACAGGAGGGTCAGGGGAGACATGATAACGACATATAAAATACTGCGTGGAATAGACAAGGTGGACAAAGACAGGATGTTCCAGGGAGGGGACACAGAAACAAGAGGCCACAATTGGAAGTTGAAGACACAAATGAGTCAGAGAGATATTAGGAAGTATTTCTTCAGTCACAGAGTTGTAAGGCAGTGGAATAGCCTAGAAAATGACGTAGTGGAGGCAGGAACCATACACAGTTTTAAGACGAGGTTTGATAAAGCTCATGGAGCGGGGAGAGAGAGGGCCCAGTAGCAACCGGTGAAGAGGCTGGGCCAGGAGCTAAGACTCGACCCCTGAAACCACAAATAGGTGAGTGAGTACAAATAGGTGAGTACACACACACACACACACACACACACACACACACACAATCTCTCTCCCCGGGAACATACATTTACAGCGACCGATGCCTTCACGTGTGGAGCACAACTCGCATGTCTGCCTCGAGTCCTGGAAGACTGGTCAACAGTAACCAAGAAAACATTAGTCACATTGCGGTTCAGGTTCCCTGAAGGCAAGCGGGAAGTGTCCTTTTGTTCTGTTTTTAGCCTCGTCTTCATATATGGTGACAGATATTGAGTGGGCGTCATGGATTGGCTGGCGGCCTGCTGGACTACTGTGTTCTTGTCTGAACCCTAGTGGGCTCCAGCTGCTGGACTACTGTGTTCTTGTCTGAACCCTAGTGGGCTCCAGCTGCTGGACTACTGTGTTCCTGTCTGAACCCTAGTGGGCTCCAGCTGCTGGACTACTGTGTTCCTGTCTGAACCCTAGTGGGCTCCAGCTGCTGGACTACTGTGTTCCTGTCTGAACCCTAGTGGGCTCCAGCTGCTGGACTACTGTGTTCCTGTCTGAACCCTAGTGGGCTCCAGCTGCTGGACTTCTGTGCTCCTGTCTGAACCCTAGTGGGCTCCAGCTGCTGGACTACTGTGTTCTTGTATGAACCCTAGTGGGCTCCAGCTGCTGGACTACTGTGTTCCTGTCTGAACCCTAGTGGGCTCCAGCTGCTGGACTACTGTGTTCTTGTATGAACCCTAGTGGGCTCCAGCTGCTGGGCTGCTGTGTTCCTGTCTGAACCCTAGTGGGCTCCAGCTGCTGGACTGCTGTGTTCCTGTCTGAACCCTAGTGGGCTCCAGCTGCTGGGCTGCTGTGTTCCTGTCTGAACCCTAGTGGGCTCCCGCTGCTGGACTACTGTGTTCCTGTCTGAACCCTAGTGGGCTCCAGCTGCTGGACTTCTGTGTTCCTGTCTGAGCCTTAGTGGGCTCCAGCTGCTGGACTACTGTGTTCCTGTCTGAACCCTATTGGGCTCCAGCTGCTGGACTACTGTGTTCTTGTATGAACCCTAGTGGGCTCCAGCTGCTGGACTACTGTGTTCTTGTATGAACCCTAGTGGGCTCCAGCTGCTGGACTTCTGTGTTCCTGTCTGAACCCTAATTGTGTGTGTGTGTGTACTCACCTAATTGTGGTTGCAGGGGTCGATAAACAGCTCCTGGCCCCGCCTCTTCACTGATCGCTACTAGGTCTCTCTCTGCTTCCAGAGCTTTGTCATACTTCGTCTTAAAGCTATGTATGGTTCCTGCCTCCACTACATCACTTGTTAGGCTATTCCACTTCCTGACGACTCTATGACTGAAGAAATACTTCCTAACATCCCTTTGACTAGTCTGAGTCTTCAGCTTCCAATTGTGATCCCTTGTTTCTGTTTCCCATCTCTGGAACAACCTGTCTCTGTCTATCTTATCTATTCCACGCAGTATTTTATATGTCGTTATCATGTCTTCCCTGTCCCGCCTGTCCTCCAATGTCGTCAGTCCGATTTCCCTCAACCTTTCTTCGTAGGACATACCCCTGAGATCCGGAACTAGCCTTGTTGCAAACCTTTGCACTTTGTCTAATTTCTTGACGTGTTTGACTAGGTGTGGGTTCCAAACTGGAGCTGCATACTCCAGTATGGGCCTGATGTACACAGTGTACAGTGTCTTGAACGATTCCTTACTAAGGTATCGGAACGCAATTCTCAGGTTTGCCAGGCGCCCGTATGCTGCAGCAGTTATCTGGTTGATGTGTGCCTCCGGAGCCATGCTCGGTGTTATGGTCACCCCGAGATCTTTCTCCTTGAGCGAGGTTTGCAGTCCTTGGCCACCTAGTCTATACTCTGTCTGCTGTCTTCTTTGCCTCCTCCGATCTTAATGACTTTGCACTTGGCAGGGTTGAATTTAAGAAGCCAGTTGCTGGACCACGTGTCCAGCCTGTCCAGGTCTCTTTGAAGTTCTGCCTGGTCCTCATCTGATTTAATTCTCCCCATTAACTTCACATCATCTGAGAACAGGGACATCTCTGAATCTATCCCTTCCATCATGTCATTCACATATACCAGAAATAACACTGGTCCTAGGACCGACCCCTGTGGGACCCCGCTTGTCACAGGTGCCTACTCTGATACCTCATCCCGTACCATGACGCGTTGTTGCCTCCCTGTCAGGTATTCTCTGATCCATTGCAGTGTCCTTCCTGTTATACGTGCCTGATCCTCTAGTTTCTGCACTTGTCTCTTGTGAGGAACTGTGTAGAAGGCCTTCTTGCAGTCCAAGAAAATGCAATCAACCCACCCCTCTCTCGTGTCGCACTTCTGTAACTTTGTCATAGAACTCCAGAAGGTTTGTGACACAGGATATGCCTTCCATGAATCCTTGCTGGTTATCGTTTATAATCTCGTTCCGTTCCAGGTGTTCCACCACTCTCCTCCTGATAATCTTCTCCATGATTTTGCATACTATACAGGTCAGTGACACTGGTCTGTAATTTAGTGCCTCTTTTCTGTCTCCTTTTTTAAAAATGGGAACTACATTTGCGGTCTTTCATACCTCAGGTAGTTGCCCAGTTTCAAGGGATGTGTTAAAAATTGTGGTTAATGGCACATACAGTATATCTGCTCCCTCCCTGAGGACGCACGGGGAGATGTTGTCCGGTCCCATCGCCTTTGAGGTATCAAAGTCACTTAGCAGCTTCTTCACCTCCTCCTCAGTTGTGTATATGTCATCCAGCACTTCTTGGTCTATTCCCTGTTGGTGTCCCCCACTGTCCTGTCTTTCCAGAGTCCTTCCTGTCTCCACTGTGAACACTTCCTTAAATCTCCTGTTGAGCTCCTCACATACCTCTTGATCGTTTCTTGTGAGTTCCCCACCTACTTTCCACAGCCTCATCACCTGGTCTTTGGCTGTCGTCTTTCTCCTAATGTGGCTAAACAGCAGTTTCGGGTCAGACTTAGCTTTCGATGCTATGTCATTTTCGTACTGTCGATGGGCCTCCCTCCTTATCTGTGCATATTCGTTTCTGGCTCTTCGACTAATCTCCTTCTTTTCCTGGGTCCTTTGCCTTCTATACCTCTTCCATTCTCTAATGCAGTTAGTTTTTGCCTCCCTACACCTTTGGGTAAACCAAGGACTCGCTTTGGTCTTCCCATTGTTTCTGTTGCCCTTGGGAACATTCCTTTCCTCTGCCTCCTTGCATTTTGTTGTTACATACTCCATCATTTCATTTACTGTCTTTCCTACCATTTTTCTGTCCCACTGCACCTCCCGCAGGAAGTTCCTCATACGTGTGTAGTCCCCTCTTTTATAGTTTGGCTTTTCCCATAACTCACTACAGTTGTGACCGGGTGTGGAAGTGTGAATTGCTCATTACACTATAATTTGTTCATGATTGTAGCCATGTATAAACGTAAGTAACCATTCTTACAGGATTCATTACCTTTGTAATTTGTGAGTTCATTACCTTGTACTTAGTTCAGCCATCACAACTTTGGGAGCCCAGTCCCTGGACCCATTGTGTACCTCTGTAATCTGTAAATACCTTTGTAACTTGTCATGATTGTGACTAGACCTACCTGGAGTTTATTACCTTTGTAAATTGTGAGTTCATTACCTTTGTAAATTGTGAATTCATTACCTCTGTAACTTGCTCAGCTATCAAAACTTTGGAGTCCAGTCCCTGGACCAATTATGTACCTCTGTAATGTTTTGACTACCGCCCACAGGATGGGTATGGGGTGCATAATAAACATATTAAACTAACTAACCATTCGACTCCTGCTACCCTCTCCACCTGTAACTCTATTATGTAGTCAAAACTTAAGATTACGTGGTCACTAGCTCCGAGGGGCCTCTCATATGTGATGTCATCAATGTCTGAGCTACTCAGGGTCAACACAAGGTCCAGTCTTGCTGGTTCATCGTCCCCTCGCTCTCTGGAAGTGTCCCTGGTGTGTTGATACATGAGGTTTTCCAGTACCACATCCCACATCTTGGGTCTTCATGTGTGGGCGTGTGTGTGTAATCACCAAATTGTGTGTGTGTGTGTGTGTGTGTGTGTGTGTGTGCGTGTGTGTGTGTGTGTACTCACCTAGCTGAGGTTGCAGGGGTCGAGTCCTAGCTCCTGGCCCCGCCTCTTCACTGGTCGCTACTAGGTCACTCTCCATGAACCGTGAGCTTTATCATACCTCTGCTTAAAGCTATGTATGGATCCTGCCTCCACTACATCGCTTCCCAAACTATTCCACTTACTGACTACTCTGTGGCTGAAGAAATACTTCCTAACATCCCTGTGATTCACCTGTGCCTTCAGCTTCCAACTGTGTCCCCTTGTTGCTGTGTCCCATCCCTGAAACATCCTGTCTTTGTCCACCTTGTCAATTCCTCTCAGTATTTTGTATGTCGCTATCATGTTCCCCCAATCTTTCCTGTTCTCCTTAGCTCTGGGACTTGTCTTGTTGCAAACCTTTGCAATTTCTCTATTTTCTTTACGTGCTTAGCTAGGTGTGAGTTCCAAACAGGTGCCGCATACTCCAATATGAGCCTAACGTACACGGTGTACAGGGTCCTGAACGATTCCTTATTAAGATGTCGGAATGCTGTTCTGAGGTTTGCTAGGCGCCCACATGCTGCAGCAGTTATTTGGTTGATGTGTGCCTCAGGAGATGTGCCTGATGTTATACTCGCCCCAACATCTTTTTCCTTGAGTGAGGTTTGTAGTATCTGGAACCCTAGACTGTACTCCGTCTGCGGTCTTCTTTGCCCTTCCCCAATCTTCATGACTTTGCACTTGGTGGGGTTGAATTCCAGGAGCCAATTGCTGGACCAGGTATGCAGCCTGTCCAGATCCCTTTGTAGTTCTGCCCGGTCTTCGTCCGAATGAATTCTTCTCATCAACTTCACGTCATCTGCAAACAGGGACACTTCGGAGTCTCTTCCTTCCGTCATGTCGTTCACAAATACCAGAAACAGCACTGGTCCTAGGACTGACCTCTGTGGGACCCCGCCGGTCCCGGTCACAGGTACCCACTCTGACACCTCGCCACATACCATGACTCGCTGCTGTCTTCCTGACAAGTATTCCCTGATCCATTGTAGTGCCTTCCCTGTTATCCATGCTTGGTACTCCAGTTTTTGCACTAATCTCTTTTGTGGAACTGTGTCAAACGCCTTCTTACAGTCCACGAAAATGCAGTCTACCCACCTCTCTTTCTCTTGTCTTAATGTTGTCACCCTGTCATAGAACTCCAGTAAGTTTGTGACAGGATTTCCCATCCCTGAACCCATGTTGGCTGCTGTTGATGAGATCATTCCTTTCTAGGTGTTCCACCACTCTTCTCCTGACAATCTTCTCGATGACTTTGCATACTATACATGTCAATGACACTGGTCTGTAGTTTAATGCTTCATATCTGTCTCCTTTTTTAAAGATTGGGACTACATTTGCTGTCTTCCATGCCTCAGGCAATCTTCCTGTTTCGATAGATGTATTGAATATTGTTGACTTAAGAAATCGTAATGACACGATTGCAAATAAACCATACCCCCGGCTGGGATTGAACCCGCGGTCATAGTGTCAAAACTCCAGCCCGTCGCGTTAGCCACTAGACCAGCTAGCCACAATAAGATTCATCCAACTAGGTATATTTCTACACCATAGGAAAGTTAGCACAGGCACCTCTGTGACCACAAATGCAAGTTTTTACAGACGAATCTCCAGCTAGCATGGCCGTGACGAACTCTAGCTCAAGTCCCTTCACTGCCGTCAACATGACTTAAGAAATCGTAATGACACGATTGCAAATAAACCATACCCCCGGCTGGGGGTATCGTGTCATTACGATTTCTTAAGTCATGTTGACGGCAGTGAAGGGACTTGAGCTAGAGTTCGTCACGGCCACGCTAGCTGGAGATTCGTCTGTAAAAACTTGCATTTGTGGTCACAGAGGTGCCTGTGCTAACTTTCCTATGGTGTAGAAATATACCTAGTTGGATGAATCTTATTGTGGCTAGCTGGTCTAGTGGCTAACGCGACGGGCTGGAGTTTTGAGACTCTATGACCGCGGGTTCAATCCCAGCCGGGGGTATGGTTGAATATTGTTGTTAGGGGTACACATAGCGCCTCTGCTCCCTCCTCAGGACCCATGGAGAGATGTTATTCGGCCTCATTGCCTTTGAGGTATCTAGCTCACTCAGAAGCCTCTTCACTTCTTCCTCGGTTGTGTGTACTGTGTCCAGCACTTGGTGGTGTGCCCCACCTCTCCGTCTTTCTGGAGCCCCTTCTGTCTCCTCTGTGAACACTTCTTTGAATCTCTTGTTGAGTTCTTCACATACTTCACGGTCATTTCTTGTTGTCTCTCCTCCTTCCTTCCTTAGCCTGATTACCTGGTCCTTGACTGTTGTTTTCCTCCTGATGTGGCTGTATAACAGCTTCGGGTCAGATTTGGCTTTCGCTGCTATGTGTGTGTGTGTGTGTGTGTGTGTGTGTGTGTGTGTGTGTGTGTGTGTGTGTGTGTGTGTGTGTGTGTGTGTGTGTGTGTGTGTGTGTGTGTGTGTGTGTGTGTGTGTTGTCTAGAAGTTGGTTGAGTGATTGTTCTCAGAGCAGATTTATTTTGAGTGACGATGAGTTTAGGTGATTTACTGTTGTCGGTGCCCAGGTACATACACTATAGATGTCTCGTAGGTCAGTTGGTAGAGCATCAGTTCACACATTGAGATCCGCGGTTCGGACCCCGGTATGGATGGAAACATTTGGGCGTGTTTCCTTAAGACATCTGCTGTCCCTGTTCGCCTAGCATATGTTCCTTGGTGTTAGTCAACTGGCGTGGGTCGCATCCTGGGGGACAAAATTAAGCTAATTTGCCCGAAATGCTCTGGATAACCAGAGGCTTTTTATAGCATGTCACTGATGTCAGTAATGGTCTGTATGAGTTGTTTCATGTACTGGTAGACATAAAGATTATTATTATTATTATTATTGTTATTATTATTATTATTATTATTGTTATTATTATTATTATTATTATTATCATTATTATTATTATTATTATTGTTATTATTATTATTATTATTATTATTATTATTATTATTGTTATTATTATTATTATTATTATTATTATTATTATTATTATTATTATTATTACTATTATTATTATTATTACTATTATTATTATTATTACTATTATTATTATTATTATTATTATTATTATTATTATTATTATTATTATTATTATTATTATTATTATTACTATTATTATTATCATCATTATTATTATTATTATTATTATTATTATTATTATTATTATTATTATTATTAAATGAGGTGAGGCTGTATCAAACAGGGTAATTTAGTAAGTTTATTCAGGTACAGGTACACATAAATCCAGTTACATAAATTATCATATAGTAACTTATATGTAAATTACCCAGGATAACTCCCCAGAAAGTCAGATAAAATGACTTATTTCCATTGTGGTCCTTGTTATTTCCAGTGGCACACAGTAATGGTCTCTGAACCGCATAATAACAGTCTTCAATGGAGGTCTAATTTTTTCGGAAATTTTCTTGGAAAGTTCCTGGATGGATATTTTGAATTTCAGTTTGGTGTCAAGGCCTATTGAAGGGTGTATTATCTATCTGTTTAATTGAATATATATATATATATATATATATATATATATATATATATATATATATATATATATATATATATATATATATATATATATATATATATGTATGTATGTATGTATGTATGAAAGAGGGGAAGGTACCTAGAGATTGGCAGAGAGCATGTATACTCCCTTTATATAAAGGAAAGGGGGACAAAAAAGATTGTAAAAATTATAGAGGAATAAGTTTACTGAGTATACCAGGAAAAGTGTACGGTAGGGTTATGATTGAAAGAATTAGAGGTAAGACAGAATGTAGGATTGCAGATGAGCAAGGAGGCTTCAGAGTGGGTAGGGGATGTGTAGATCAAGTGTTTACATTGAAGCATATATGTGAACAGTATTTAGATAAAGGTAGGGAAGTTTTAATTGCATTTATGGATTTAGAAAAGGCATATGATAGAGTGGATAGGGGAGCAATGTAGCAGATGTTGCAAGTATATGGAATAGGTGGTAAGTTACTAAATGTTGTAAAGAGTTTTTATGAGGATAGTGAGGCTCAGGTTAGGGTGTGTAGAAGAGAGGGAGACTACTTCCCGGTAAAAGTAGGTCTTAGACAGGGATGTGTAATGTCACCATGGCTGTTTAATATATTTATAGATGGGGTTGTAAAAGAAGTAAATGCTAGGGTGTTCGGGAGAGGGGTGGGATTAAATTATGGGGAATCAAATACAAAATGGGAATTGACACAGTTACTTTTTGCTGATGATACTGTGCTTATGGGAGATTCTAAAGAAAAATTGCAAAGGTTAGTGGACGATTTTGGGAGTGTGTGTAAAGGTAGAAAGTTGAAAGTGAACGTAGAAAAGAGTAAGGTGATGAGGGTATCAAATGATTTAGTTAAAGGAAAATTGGATATCAGATTGGGGAGGAGGAGTATGGAAGAAGTGAATGTTTTCAGATACTTGGAAGTTGATGTGTCGACGGATGGATTTATGAGGGATGAGGTTAATCATAGAATTGAAGAAGAAAACAAGGTGAGTGGTGCGTTGATATATATGTGGAGACAAAAAAAACGTTATCTATGGAGGCAAAGAAGGGAATGTATGAAAGTATAGTAGTACCAACACTCTTATATGGGTGTGAAGCTTGTGTTGTGAATGCAGCAGCGAGGAGGCGGTTGGAGGCAGTGGAGATGTCCTGTCTAGGGGCAATGTGTGGTGTAAATATTATGCAAAAATTCGGAGTGTGGAAATTAGGAGAAGGTGTGGAGTTAATAAAAGTATTAGTCAGAGGGCAGAAGAGGGATTGTTGAGGTGGTTTGGTCATTTAGAGAGAATGGATCAAAGTAGAATTACATGGAGAGCATTTAAATCTGTAGGGGAAGGAAGGCGGGGCAGGGATCGTCCTCGAAAAGGTTGGAAGGAAGGGGTAAGGGAGGTTTTGTGGGCGAAGGAGGGGTTTGGGATATTAGCAGTTTGTAGGGATATATTGTGTATCTTTATACGTATATACTTCTAAGCTGTTGTATTCTGGGCACCTCTGCAAAAACAGTGATTATGTGTGAGTGAGGTGAAAGTGTTGAACGATGATGAAAGTATTTTCTTTTTGGGGATTTTCTTTCTTTTTGGGTCACCCTGCCTCGGTGGGAGACGGCCGACTTGTTATATATATATATATATATATATATATATATATATATATATATATATATATATATATATATATATATATATATATCAATAACAACACTGCACTAGCCAAGGACTCGAACCCATGCTGCTTTGGCCTGCCTCATGGTGGGCGAAAACGCATGGCGCCCTAATCCACTGGGTTAGGGCGTCATGCGTTTTCGCCCACCATGAGGCAGGCCAAAGCAGCATCGGTTCGAGTCCTTGGCTAGTGCAGTGTTGTTATTGATCAATACCACTCGTTCGTGGGGTCACAATAATATATATATATATATATATATATATATATATATATATATATATATATATATATATATATATATATATATATATATATATATATACATATACATGTATATATATATATATATATATATATATATATATATATATATATATATATATATATATATATATATATGCATAACAGTATGTAGTAGACATGTATCTCACGTACACGTCATGTATAGTATATGGCATCTTTATATCAACAATGTATCTCTTAAATCTTTTGTACCATATTATATGTATATCACCCACCTGGGTGGACTGCCACCCAGATAATTGTACCCAACAGTTCCATCATGGAAAGAAACATAATAGAGTCCTTCCTCTTGAAACATGATAGGAATGCCGTATATAACTCAAATTATTGGTTGTACAAACTCGATAGTTATTTAGTGGAGTCTATTGTGCACAGCCTTAAACAATAATGATACAATGTCATACAAAAGCGCAGGATTACTCTTTATACCAGAAGGTTTCGTGATGTTTTGGTTATATTGGAGCAGAGTCTGCAAACTGAACATCATGGTACGACCGTCGCGCCTCTACGTTGATTTAATATATGACACCTTGATAAGTCCGTCGCTGCGAATGTCGATATTTTAATGTTAGGTCTGCCGTCGGTATAACTCACTCAGCTGCTGCTACATACAGGTGTCGTAATATGACAGGTGCTCTAGGTAGTGTGCTGCAATACAGGCTGCAACCTGAGAGATTTAACATTTGTAGAAAGGAAGTAGGTATGTGGGTTCATTTAGGTATGTGGACACATGTACAGTCATCCCAGGACAGACCAACAGAAATGCAGAGTGACTTATTGAGGTCCTAACCCGTCCAGGTACAGTGGCACAAGGTACACAAGGTACACATAGGTGGTTGCAACATGGTAATTGCAACTAGTTTAGTGGTTTAATGAATTAGGTTGTTGGTAATATTATAATGGTGATAATAATAATAATGATATTTGGGAGTGATAGTTGATAATAATGAAGGAATGGCATTAAAATTAAGAATAGCCTAGTTATTATAAGAAAGAAAACCTGAATAAGAAATTCACACAGGCATATTAACTGACACAGAGTATTTCCTGAAAATTCTGGAAGGTTCTACGACACAGGTTGACAAATGAGGGATTTATCTCCTG
Organism: Cherax quadricarinatus; assembly: GCF_038502225.1. Classification (NCBI taxonomy): domain Eukaryota; kingdom Metazoa; phylum Arthropoda; class Malacostraca; order Decapoda; family Parastacidae; genus Cherax; species Cherax quadricarinatus. The sequence continues at coordinate 23,863,956 of NC_091294.1, read as the reverse complement.
TTTCATTAGTTAGAAGGTTGTAAATGAAGGTATGTAATGTAACTTTTTATGTCACTTGACCTGTTCCCGTCGGTTGGAAGCTTAGGACTGGCTATTAACTATCTTCTAATATTTTTCCTCATGCTATCTGCAATCTGTGAGGCCTACCCCACCCGTCCCTATGTGGGGAGGGATGTTGGGGGACTCTGGTGTGTGGTTGGCATCACTCTTACCTCTCTCAGACAGAGACTGACCGGTGCCTCCACACTACCATTCTCACTACCATACTCTGGAAACTTCTCCTCTTCTCCTGTTGCTGCCTTTGCACCATTGCACAGCTCCTGATGAAGCACTGAGAAGTGTAAAAGTACTTGAGCTAAAGATTCCCCCCCCCCCGTGGCATGTCTTGCATTGTTAAGATCGCCTGTATATATACATACATATTTACCTTTGTTCCCAGTTATGATGTAGAAAGTCTTGTCGATATTGAGTGTTTGTTGGCTGTGATCCAAGAGAAAAACTTGGGGAGCTGAGGGACTTCTGTAAGGAATACCCTGACTGTTTCCATGATGTTACGTTGTAGTGGAGAGTCTCGGACTCCAGTCCCAGCATCCCCCTCCATCACCACCCCCGCCTTCACGGTACTCATTCTTCACAAGCCCCCCTCCCATCCCTGCACCTCCCCATTCTTCCATCTCCCCACCACTCCATCTCCCCATTTCTCCTACACCTCCCCAACGCTGGGGACGGTGCCAGAGGTACTCAGGTTGAGTAAAGAAAGAGAGAAGACATTATTCTGCCCAACGAGGAGTTCTGGACCTCCTCCAATATTCACTTTCTCTCTCTTTCTCTCTCTCTCTCTTTCTTTCTCTCTGTATATATATATATATGTATATATATATATATATATATATATATATATATATATATATATATATATATATATATATATATATATATATATATATATATATATATATATATATATAGAGAGAGAGAGAGAGAGAGAGAGAGGGGGAGGTACCACGTCTGTAACTGTCCTGGGGACCTTCATCCTCAAAGAAAAAGAATAAACTTGCTTCAGGGAAAACTCAAGGTTCTCCCTGAAGCTGTTTGAAAATTGTTTTCTCCTACCACCCCCTATTTTTATATATACTTTATTTAAAGACAAAATACATTGACAAAAATACAATAGGGAGTAAAACAACATAGATAACATCTCAGAGCTACATCCCGAATACTCCGTCCAGCTCCCCGGCGGTGGGCCGCGTGCCCAGAATGCTGCAGGCATTTACCCTCTGAAACGCAACACTGAGTCACTGAAAGAGGAAGTTGGCCGCCCTGTGGTCCTTGGTTTCTATGATGAGTTTTTCACCCAGCTCTTTGAGGAACTTTAGAGCACACTTGCCCCATGCTCCAAGGGTCTCCAACTCTATTGGAATGAAGTTATAGTAAGGGGGAAGGTCTTCATATTTGTGAGTCTTCTGGATCTCCCTGTGGCTGGCAGCTCCACCCCATTCAGCTACGGAGTATGGCAAGCAGGTGTCTGCTAGCGTGGCAGCACAGGTGTAGTCCCAGGCAATCTGCTTTCTATCCTTCCAGAGTGGCATAGTGGCTCCATCAGGACGTTTTTGGCTTCCGTCAGACCTCTGCACTTGGGGTTCCCGTTGAGATGGGCAACGGGCTGTGGCGAGGCTTCTCTTTATGATATCATTGACCTCATCATGCCTGGCATATTTCCCTTCTGGTGTGTGACACACGAGACCATGAAGTCCGAATTGATCAGCTGTCGCTCTGCCGCAAATACACCTATGTTCGGTGAGGATGGCGGCGGCTAGGCGAAGAGCAACACCAGTCCGAATGGCCTGTGGGTCGAGTCGAGTGCCCAGGGAGGAACTGGGAACAGCTAGAAAGAAATCTCCTGAGTGTTGTGCCTTCACTGCAGGAGACGAGCTTTGTCCTTTCCTGAAGCGTTGGTGAGCATTGTGTTGGCGATTTTTTCCATGATCGGTTTGTCCCAGTGGGACTGTTTGTGCTCTTTGGGAGGAGCTGGTCTACTGAAGGAATCTGCAAGGGTGTCCCACCGCATCGCTGCTTCAGTAAACCTGGGGTTCTGAGCTCCTACCGCAGTAAAGCTACCTGCATTGCTTTGCGCATCCCTATACCTCCCAGTCGCACTGGGAGGGTTGCCTGATCCCATTGCCGATCCTTTAGTAAAAGATTCAGTTCCTTCTTAAAAGTTGATCTCAGGTGTGCACAATATTCGTCGAGTGTTGGGTTGTCAAAAGAGGATGCGCATCTTAGGAAGTACGTGAGTCTTAGCATAGTAAGACACCTTGTGAGGAGATACAGAGCATCATGGGCATCAAGATCACTTATTCTCTCCTCCATTCTCTTTAGGTCATTCAATTTGTCCTTAAGGACCGTGTCGATGGCCTGGTGATCCAACGGTGCTCCCAAGAGAGAGTACTGTTGGGTGGAGTGGTAGTAGAGACTTCTGGGAAACTTCCAGTTGCAGTTCCCCTAACAGGGACTCTTCAGTACCTGCCAGAGTGCCATCATCCAGGTACCAGATGTTGAGCTCGCTGCATAGGCAGAAAGTTAGTTCTCTTACTGCCAAGCAGAAGGGAAGTGGAGTGAGTGGGTCACCCTGCTGAACACCCTCTGATGAGGGAGTTTCATGTTCGCCAAACAAAAGAATTGAGGGTTTGCTGTAGCCGGCTGAAATGAAGGGAAAAGGACTGGGGAACCGATCCCGAACGACCAGCAAGACATCTCTCTTCACCATATTAAAGGCATTTCTAAAATCAAGTTTGACTACGGCCTTGTCTTCTGGTAGGTCCCTGAATAAAGAAAGGAATAAGAAAAGCAAAAAGAGATTATGAGGCTAAGGTCGCAAGGGATTCAAAGACTAACCCAAAAGGGTTCTTTCAGGTATACAGAAGTAAGATTAGGGACAAGATTGGCCCACTTAAGAGTAACTCTGGTCAGATCACTGACAGTGATAAGGATATGTGTGAAATTCTAAATACTTACTTCCACTCAGTTTTCACTCCGGAAAATACTAGCGATATTCCTGAAATAATAGATTACGTAGAACAGGATGATAATAAACTATGTACGATTGCGGTAACTAGTGACATGGTCCTCAGACAAATAGAGAAACTAAAACCTAACAAATCCCCAGGTCCTGATGAACTGTTTGCAAGGGTGTTAAAGGAATGTAAAGAGGAACTTAGCATACCTTTGGCTAATCTTTTTAACATATCACTACAAACTGGCATAGTGCCTGATAAGTGGAAAGTGGCAAATGTAATACCTATTTACAAGGCAGGTGACAGGTCCTTGGCTTCGAACTATAGACCAATAAGCCTTACCTCCATAGTGAGAAAATTTATGGAATCAATAATTGCCGAAGCAATTCGTAGCCATCTTGACAGGCACAGACTGATTAATGATTCTCAACACGGTTTTACAAAGGGGCGTTCCTGTCTTACAAATTTACTAACTTTTTTCACTAAGGTGTTTGAAGAGGTAGATCATGGTAATGAATATGATATTGTGTATATGGACTTCAGTAAGGCTTTCGATAGAGTTCCACACCAGAGGCTATTGAGGAAACTTAGGGCACACGGAATAGGAGGAGAAATTTTTTCCTGGGTAGAGGCATGGCTGACAAATAGACAGCAGAGAGTTTGCATAAATGGGGAGAAATCAGAATGGGGGCACGTCACAAGCGGTGTTCCTCAGGGGTCAGTGCTGGGCCCGTTGTTGTTCACAATTTACTTAAACGACATAGATGAGGGAATAAATAGCGACAGAAGCAAATTTGCTGATGACACCAAAATAGGCCGTCCAATTCATTCTAATGAGGACATTAGAGCACTCCAGGATGATTTCAATAGACTGACGCAATGGTCGGAGAAGTGGCAGATGCAGTTTAATATTGACAAATGCAAAGTTCTAAATGTTGGACAGTTAAATAACCATGCCACATATAAACTAAATAATGTAGATCTTAATACTACCGATTGCGAAAAGGATTTAGGAGTTCTGGTTAGCAGTAACCTAAAACCAAGACAACAGTGCATTAGTGTTCGCAATAAAGCTAACAGAATTCTTGGCTTCATATCTAGAAGTATAAATAATAGAAGTCCTCAGGTTGTTCTTCAACTCTATATATCCTTGGTTAGGCCTCATTTAGACTATGCTGCTCAGTTCTGACCACCGTATTACAGAATGGATATAAATGCTCTGGAAAACGTACAAAGGAGGATGACAAAAATGATCCCATGTATCAGAAATCTTCCCTATGAGGATAGACTGAGGGCCCTGAATCTACACTCTCTCGAAAGGCGTAGAATTAAGGGGGATATGATCGAGGTGTATAAATGGAAAACAGGAATAAATAAATGGGAATGTAAATAGTGTGCTGAAAATTTCCAGCCAAGACAGGACTAGCAGCAATGGTTTCAAGTTAGAAAAATTCAGATTCAGGAAGGATATAGGAAAGTACTGGTTTGGTAATAGAGTTGTGGATGAGTGAAAAAAGCTCCCGAGTACAGTTATTGAGGCTAAAACGTAGGTTAGATAAATACATGAGTGGGTGTGGGTGGGTGTGAGTTGAACCTGTGGCTTCACTGCCTTGAGAGACCCCAAAGCCCAGTTGGTGTGGCTGAAGTAAACTGGCAGCTTCTAGGCGAATGTTTCTTATTGCTGCTTTGGCAACGAGACGGCGAAGAGTGTTTCCAACAGCAATGGGTCTGATTCCCCCATCCTTCTTCTTCAACGCACATAGTGAGGCTCCAAAAAAGAAAGTTTTAATTTCTTCTGGGATTCACCCAGCCAGGCAGTTGTTGACGAAAGTTGTTAACTCGGTGAGAAGAATTGATGCAGATGCGCCGAGTACTGGATTTACCATCTCTTTGAGGTGTTGTGGTCGAATTCCAGTGCAACCTCCTGCAGATCCTGCTGGAAATGACACTTTCGCCTTATAGACTTCTGATTCTGGCAAAGTTAAATGTTCCAAGATGGGGTCTTCCTCAGGGTTGTTGTTAAAGGCTATGGGTCTCTTGTTGGAGACTTGTCTCTTAGTGCTTGGGCCGTGGTCTCATCTTTGGGGGCTACAGTGTCGTCACTTTTAATTATTCTGATTGCTCGCACTGTGTTACCCTCTTCGACTTCTTTGCTAGCCAGTGAGCAAATTTTCTCGAATTTAGTGGAATTTTGCTTGGGTTTACCTCTGTGATTCCTGCGATGATGGGGCAGAGGGACACAATTATCCGTTCTTGGGTAGTTGAACACTGCCTTGATGACTGATGTGGTTAACAGTTTGCCTCGTCTTTCAAGAACTGAAAGACAGACATTGCCGAACAGGAGTAGGTTGCGCCATGCTTTAATGGTGCCTCGGGCTTCTAAGCTGGAGGAACCTCCATTCACCTGCTTGAAAAGGTCTGTGAATATGCAAAACAACCATTGTGAAAGAATAGAGAAATTCCAAGCGCTTTCGTGACTACTCACATTATAAAGGAACATTGTTCCTTGATAATGTGAGTAGTCACGAAAGCGCTTGGAATTTCCCAGTTTTTTCACAGTGGTTGTTTTGCATATATATATATATATATATATATATATATATATATATATATATATATATATATATATATATATATATATATCTGTGTGTGTGTATATATATATAAAGGGTCATTCCTGCCTTATTTACTATTTTTTTTCACGAAGGTATTTGAGGAGGTAGATCATGGTAATAAATGCGATATTGTGTATATGGACTTCAGTAAGACTTTTGATAGAGTTCCACATCAGAGGTTGTTGAGGAAAATTAAGGCACACGGAATTGGAGAAGAAATTTTTTCCTGGGTAGAGGCATGGTTGACAGATAGTCTGCAGAGTTTGCATCAATGGGGAGAAATCAGAGTGGTAGCACGTCACGAGTGGTGTTCCACAGGGGTTAGTATTGGGCCCTGTGTTGTTCACAGTTTATATAAACGACATTGGTGAGGGAATAAATAGCGATATAAGCAAGTTTGCTGATGACACCAAAATAGGTCGCCTAGTCCATTCTGACGAGGACATTAGAGCACTACAGATTTGAATAGACTGATGCAGTGCTCAGATAAGTGGCAGGTGCAGTTTAATATAGACAAATGCAAAGTTCTAAACATTGGACAGGAAAATAACCAAGCCACATATAAACTAAATAATGTAGATCTTAATATTACGGATTGCGAAAAATATTTAGGAGTTCTGGCTAGCAGTAATCTGAAACCAAGAGAACAGTGCATAAGTGTTCGCAATAAAGCGAACTGAATTCTTGGCTTCATATCAAGAAGTATGAATAATAGAAGTCCTCAGGTTGTTCTTCAACTCTATATATCCTTGGTTAGGCCTCATTTAGATTATGCTGCACAGTTTTGGTCACCGTATTACAGAATGGATATAAATGCTCTGGAAAACGTACAAAGGAGGATGACAAAGTTGATCCCATGTATCAGAAACCTTCCCTATGAGGATAGACTGAGGACCCTGAATCTGCACTCTCTAGAAAGACGTAGAATTAGGGGGGATATGATTGAGGTGTATAAATGGCAAACAAAAATTAATAAAGAGGATGTAAATAGCGTGCTGAAAATATTAAGCCTAAACATGACTCGCAGCAATGGTTTTAAGATGGAATAATTTAGATTCAGGAAGGATATAGGAAAGCACTGGTTTGGTAATAGAGTTGTGGATGAGTAAGACAAACTTCCAATTACTATCATAGAAGCTAAGACGTTTTAAAAGTAGGTTAGATAAATATATGAGTGGGTGTGGGTGGGTGTGAGTTTGTCCTGACTAATTTGTACTGATAGGTCTGATGTAGTGCTTCTTAAGTGTATGTGATCTGACCTGACTTGGTGGGTCGTTGGTTTAAGCCGGGAGGTGATTTGGACCTGCCTCGCATGGGCCAGTATTCCTGCTGCAGTGTTCCTTCTTTCTTATGTTATGTTTATATATAGATATATATATATATATATATATATATATATATATATATATATATATATATATATATATATATATATATATATACACACATATATATATATATATATATATATATATATATATATATATATATATATATATATATATATATATATATATATATATATATATATATATATATATATATACAGTGGAACCTCAAATATCGAAACTAATCCGTGTCAGGAGTTAGCTCTAAATTCGAAAAGTCTGAAAAGCGAAGCAATATTTCCCACAAGAAATAATGGAAATACAATTAATCCGTTCCAGAAACCCAAAAATATTTAAAAAAAAAATACATTTTAGAGAGATTAATTATAGTTTTACTTACACGCAACAAATACAGTGTTCACTTATGTATTAATAAATGTAAATAAACATATAAAATAACATTTTTACTTACCTTTATTGAAGATTGGTGATGGCATCTGGAAGATAGGGAGGAGGAGAGAGGGAGTTGGGGTTAGTGTTTGGAAGGAGAATCCTCCTCCATGAGGACTTCAGGTAAAGCCCTCTCTGGGGTTACTTCTCTTCTCTGTCTTTTAATGCCACTAGGTCCAGCTTGAGAGTCACTGGACCCTCTGTCTCACAAAATATCTGTCCACAGTCCTCTGTTTCTGGTGCCTTTTTAAGATTTCCCTAAAATAGGACATGGTTCTGTCACTGAACTTGTTGCAAAGATGGCTTGTTTCAGCTTGCTCAGGGTGGTACTTCTCCACAAACATTTGGACATCATTCCACTTGTACATAATTTCACTTCTGTATTATTTCCTTCTTCACATTTATGGTGTTTCTCACTTTCTTTTCCCAGAGGGGCACCACTAGCAAGTTTCTTTGGGCCCACTGTAGCTTATTTCACAGTCCCACAAGCACTAAACAAAGAAATAATCATAAAATGTTTGAATGAGAGTGCAAGTTAGTGTTCACTCAAGCATCAACAAAACCAGACTGGCTCAAGGTACCTGCGTGGGGACGTGGACAGAGCGGGCTGCTGGAGAGGTCCAGTATCCGGCGGTTTGAAAATAGGGGCAAGTTCGATAATAGGGACAAAGTTCTATTTTCGAAGAGTTCGATAAGCGATACGTTCGAAATTTGAGGTTCCACTGTATGTATATATATATATATATATATATATATATATATATATATATATATATATATATATATATATATATATATATGCAATAAGATCACAGTAAACAGGTGATTTCAGAATATGCAAAACAACCACTCTGAAAGAATAGAGAAATTCCAAGCGCTTTCGTGACTACTCACATTATCAAGGAACTATGAAAGTAAAGCATCCAAGGAAGCTATATAAGGGGTCTGGCCAGCACCTCACTATCAGATCCCACAACGGTTAAACACCTGACGCGCGCCGACCCAACTTGGATAGGTCCTTTGCACAACTCACCCACAAACTATTCTACCCAAGAAAATTTAAAAATTATTATTTGTCCAGTGTATTAAATTCTTCCCAAATTCTATTAATTATAAATGGATCTAATTTATATAAACCAAAGGAAATATTCATATTATTGTCAAAACTGCTTTTTATGAAACAAGATTCAATTATATTCCTGTCGACCATGGACTTGCTTGATACTACTTTCTCAAAGGACCTATCCAAGTTGGGTCGCCGCGCGTCACGTGTTTAACCGTTGTGGGATCTGATAGTGAGGTGCTGGCCAGACCCCTTATATAGCTTCCTTGGATGCTTTACTTTCATAGTGCCTTGATAATGTGAGTAGTCACGAAAGCGCTTGGAATTTCTCTATTCTTTCAGAGTGGTTGTTTTGCATATATATATATATATATATATATATATATATATATATATATATATATATATATATATATATATATATATATATATATATATATATATATATATATATATATACAAACAATCGCAGACAAGCAATCTTAAAACATAACATAACTGTCATGTTTCAAGAAAGAAGATTCAATTATGTTTCTATCTATGACAGAACTGTTTGGTACAATAATTTGGGCAGCATCCCAATGTACTCATTCCATGTACTCAGTGTCCTCTCTCATATATAGGTCAAACAGGTAAAATTTTGGAAGCCAGAATTGCCCAACATACATACTCAGTCAGGACAGGGAAGGAGTCGAAGACTATCTTTAACCACGTTAGTTCCTGTAATCACCCACCGGGATGGGATGCTGCCCAAATTATTATACATAAGAACATAAGAAAGGAGGAACACTGCAGGAGGCCTGTTGGCCCATACTAGGCAGGTCCTTTACAATTCATCCCACTAACAAAACATTTGCCCAACCCAATTTTCAATGCCACCCAAGAAATAAGCTCTGATGTGAAAGTCCCACTCAAATCCAACCCCTCCCACTCATGTACTTATCCAACCTAAATTTGAAACTATGACAGTTCTGTCATAGAAAGAAACAACTGATCTTCTCTCATGAAACACGACAGGAATACCGTATATAATTAAATTATGAGTTATACAAGCTCGATATTATCTAGTAGAGTCTATTGTACACAACCTTAAACAACAATGTTACACAAAAATCACAGGATTGCTCATTATGTCAGGTGGTCTCATGAAGGAGTGGTGACGCTCGACCAGTTGTCTACGCACCAAAACACCATGATGCGTCAGGTGATGTATGGTTATATAACGTGTTTAGCTGTGATTGCACATACATTGACAAGATTACCTGATTACATAGGTAGTGGGTTAAAGAATATTAGAAGTAGAAATCTGGATCATAGAAATATTATTGGAATGGTATAGAAGAATCCCAAGTAAGGCATAATAATCGATACTGAGAAGAATAGTAGACAGTATAAAGGAAACGTCTCGGTACCCCTGAGAACATTCTGGAACAGGACATTTAAACGGACAAAGAACACATTCATTTCCTATCTTTTATTAATTAAATAGATCACACAGAATAATAGCAATCCATATATATATATTTAATATCCACTGAGAAACGTATTTTCTCAAGTCACAGGACCTGTTCTAAACGGTTAGAAAAAGCCTAGGGCGGACTATTATACCTTCTAATTTCATATTTCTTGACTTCTCAAAACCCTCTTATCCCACATGGGGGAGAGGGGCGATGGTGGCAGTGTTGGGTGTGACGCCGACCGCTGGCCACGTTCTAAGAGAGCCAGGAGGCGACAGGTCCACTCTGCGCTATTCTGAGAAAAAAATTCCCCTCACTCCTTCAGTTGCAACCTTGCATAGCTCCTGATGATGCACAGAAAAGTGCATATATATATATATATATATATATATATATATATATATATATATATATATATATATATATATATATATATATATATATATATATATATATGAATGACTGTTTGACTGTTTGTAGTTGTTGGGGGGGGGAGCAGGTCTGGTTTCAGAACCCGCTAGATTATCCCAGATTATGACTCCATCAACGAACTTTTGGTCATGGACTCCCATCTTGTCCCTAAGATGCAACACATGAGGACAGGAAAGCAGATAGTGCAATCTGTGATGACTTGCGGGCACCAATGCCTTCTAGTCTGACTGGAAGTGTAGCTTGGTCCAACTGCCCATCTTCTAGAGTACTTTCGTAAAAATATGTCTCAGGATACTGTCATATTCGTGCAGTATAGGGTTATCATATGAAGGTGCGCATCTTAGGAAATCTGTTAATAACCTGGGAAGATTCCAGCACATTGTAAGAAGGTACAAGGCATCATGGGTGTTAAGATTGCCTATTCGTTGTTCCATTCTCCTCATCTCTTTCAGTTTCTTCCTGAGAATTGTGTCAATGGCATCGCTTCCCAGAGGTGCTCCAAGCAAGACGCTACTTGTGAGCGCAATGACTGATGCTCCTGGTAGTTTTGATCTTGCTGCATCTATCACTTGTTGACTGACTGAGATGATTTCACATTTGGATAGATTCAGGATGAGACCCATTTCCTATCCCCATGACAACACCTGTGTAAGATCATCCAGAAGGGACTCCTTTGTACCTGCTAGTGTGCCATCATCTAGGAACCAAATGTTTAGTTAGCTCACTGGTCAGTCTGATTGTGATTTCCCTAACCGCTATACAGAAGAGAAGAAAAATGGTGCAAGAGGATCCCCTTGCTGGACACATTCTGATGATGTGATTTCATGCTCTCCAAACAGGAGCATTGATTCCTTGCTATATCCAGCTGAAACAAAAGGGAAGTGACCAAGGAAATGTTCTTGTACAGCTGCTAATACCAAGTCTCTTTTCAGGAGATTAAATGCATTCTTGAAATCAAAGTTTACCACTGCATTATCCTCAGGCAGGTTGTTGATATACACCCTTGTTGCATGAACCGCTGCTTCACTTCCTTGAGAGACACCAAAGTCAAGCTGGTTTGGTTGAAGCATCATGGCTGCCTCTGTACAATTACTTCGGACAGCAGCTTTGGAAACGAGGCAGCGAAAAGTGTTGCCCACTGGGATTGGCCTAATTCCTCCATCCTTTTTTAATGGGCTCAAAGTGATGCACCAAAAAAGAAAGGTTTAATTTTGTCAGGAATTAGACCAGCAAAGAAACTGTTGATGAACTTTGTGATCACTGAAGGCAGTGTCTCTGCAGTTTTCCCGATAACTGGATTAACCATTTCCTTTAAATGCTGTGGCCTTATTCCAGTGTAACTCCCAGCAGAGCCAGATGGGAACATTATTGCTTTGAAAATATTTGAGTCTTGCACAGTCAATGGTTCCACCGCATTGACAGTGCTGTTGGAACTGTTAGTACCCCTGATATATATATATATATATATATATATATATATATATATATATATATATATATATATATATATATATATATATATATATATTGTGAACATATGGAAAATGTACACAAGACAGAAAAGCATAAATATATACAGATAAGTAAGAGATGATAAGAGAGACAGGAAACAAGACAAATATGGTGAGTAAGACACACGGGCAACAGTTTACTATCTTCAATGTTGAAAAGGTTTCGCCGACGCCATAATTGAAACGTCTCAGCATTAAAGTTCCCCAACTGTTGCCCATGTGTCTTACTCATTAACTTGTCACTATTGTAAACCATTTTCAACAAGACAAGAATGGGTTGCCCGCCTCTTCCTAGACTGCAGAGAAGTGTTCGACACAGCAGCAGCAGCACACAGTAGCAGCAGCAGCACACAGCAGCAGCAGCAGCAGCAGCAGCACACAGCAGCAGCAGCACACAGTAGCAACAGCAGCACACAGCAGCAGCAGCAGCACACAGTAGCAGCAGCAGCAGCAGCAGCAGCAGCAGCAGCAGCACACAGTAGCAACAGCAGCACACAGTAGCAGCAGCACCACACAGCAGCAGCAACACACAGCAGCAGCAGCAGCAGCAGCAGCACACAGTAGCAGCAGCACACAGCAGCAGCAACAGTACACAGTAGCAGCAGCACCACACAGCAGCAGCAACACACAGCAGCAGCAGCAGCAGCAGCAGCAGCACACACCAGCAGCAGCAGCAGCACCACCACCACACAGCAGCAGCAACATACAGCAGCAGCAGCACACAGCAGCACATATACAGACAGACCTACAGACAGGTAGACAGACACAAACAGACCTACAGTCAGGTAGACAGACACACAGACAGACCTACAGTCAGGTAGACAGACACCCAGATAAACCTACAGACAGGTAGGCAGACGCACAGACAGACCTACAGACAGGTAGACAGACACACAGACAGACCTACAGACAGGTAGACAGACACACAGACAGACCTACAGACAGGTAGACAGACACACAGACAGACCTACAGACAGGTAGACAGACACACAGACAGACCTACAAACAGGTAGACAGACACACAGACAGAACTACAGACAGGTAGACAGACACAGACAGACCTACAGACAGGTAGACAGACACACAGACAGAACTACAGACAGGTAGACAGACACACAGACAGACCTACAAACAGGTAGACAGACACACAGACAGACCTACAGACAGGTAGACAGACACACAGACCTACAAACAGGTAGACAGACACACAGACAGAACTACAGACAGGTAGACAGACACGCAGATAGACTTACAAACAGGTAGACAGACACACAGACAGAACTACAGACAGGTAGACAGACACACAGACAGATGACGAGCAACACAAATGCGCAACACCTGGGAAATTTTATTCTGAAAACGTTTCGCCAACCAATGACATCATCAGTCCGTCTGTCTACCTGCAGACAGGCAGGTAGACATACAGGCAGGTAAACAGACAGACAGGAAGGTAGGCAGGCAGACAGTTAGGCAGGCAGACAGACTGGAACGTAATTAGAGATACAGTCAGGTTGGCAAACAGACAGTTAGGTAGGCAGACAGACAGGAAGGTCGGCAGACAGACAGTCAGGTAGGCAGACAGGAAGGTAAACAGGCAGACAGGAAGGTAAACAGACAGACAGGAAGATAATTAGACAGACAGGTAGACAGACAAACATACATGAAGGTACACAAATAACTCGCTCATAAAAGAGAGAAGCTTACGACGACGTTTCGGTCCGACTTGGACCATTTACAAAGTCACATGAAGGTAGACAGACAGACATGGAGGCAGACAGACAGGAAGGTAGACAGACAGACATGAAGGCAGACAGACAGGAAGGTAGACAGACAGACATGAAGGCAGACAGACAGGAAGGTAGACAGACAGACAGCTGTTTAAAAATAACTCGCTACCTTTGGAACTCAAGAATTAATAATGTAGTGAATTGGTGGGTGACAGAGGGGGAGGTGGAGGTAGTGGAGGCGGATAAGTGGGGGTGGTAGGGGTGTGTGGTAGTGGTGGGGAGATTACAGCAGGTGCGACCCCACAAGCATAGAAGCAGTAGGGGATTACCTCCCCACCTCTCACCTGCTCTGAATGGGGATTACTGGGATTAAGAGTCCAGCTGGGAGGGGGCGGAGGGGTTGAGAGGGGGTGGGGGTGTTGGAAGGAGGGGAAAATGTGTGGAGGATTAGCGTAAAAAAAATCCGCTCGTCCTGGCTCGCTGTGGAAGGGGTCGAACCGGTGTACTGTATTTCCTTACCGCTCACTACTTTGTATGCCTGTCTTGTCTTGTCTGTTCTCGTTTGTTCTCATCTGTTCTCGTTTGTTCTCATCTGTTCTCGTTTGTTCTCATCTGTTCTCGTTTGTTCTAATTTGTTATCAATCGCCTATATCTGTTCTCACTGCTCTTATTTGGGCTCGTTTGTTCTCAACTGTTGTGTATATTTTTGTTCTGGTCTGCTGTGACCTGTGACAGAAGCAAAACACTTGGGAAGACGCCACTATTGTCTCGAGCAGATCTAGACATTGTCTTCTTAACACTGTCTTCTAGACACTGTCTTCTAGACACTGTCTTCTAGACACTGTCTTCGAGACACTGTCTTCTACCCTCTGGCCACATACCACATATATATAAAGGGGAAAGGGTCAAGAATTTCTAATGTATGATTCTTCAAGTTCATATTAATGTAAGCAGTCTTATTGATATTTATTATATTTGTGTTATTATTGAACAATTCGGCCTAAGAATTATTGTTGCAATGAGATATTCACGTGTGCAATAAAGCATAGAATATATACCTTCAGAGATGCACGTGTTGCAGCGTATATACGCTGGTAGGTTACTCTCATCCCTATCTCAGGGATTAAAGTAGTCTTGTCTAGTGGCGTGAACATTACTGGGTAGCCTTATAGACCCCTAGTGTAGTTGATAGTCTTTAAACTCCATTAATGAAGCAAGCAACAAGCACACAACATGAAGATCTCCATGAGTGTTACTCAAACACAAACAAACACTTGGCACATGTAAACACTCAACGTAATTTTGTAACACTTGGATTATTATGAGGGAGAAGCGAATGCGAGTCTAATAATAGTGTCGGGAAGCAGCCCGGGTCCTGGGTCACGTCTGCCTGTGTTCACCTCGTCGCTGTTCATCACACTCTTTGAACTTTGTAAGATTCCTAACACGGAGATTATATGTATAAAGTGCGAGTGTTTATTAACTATGGCATGCTAAGAGTATGCTACATTTTATTCGGCACATAACACACTCACATAGACATGCCCTCCCGACCAGTGAACCAGATGGTAAGGTTGTAACAAGTAGAGGCCCTATCGTTATACTGGTACCTTGGATCAACCAGCCAATCACAAGGAAGGCCACTAAAGTTGTGAAGCTGTGTGGTACACTCGTGAATCGACCATGGCAGACTAACTTCCAAGTCTGGTCGCCACGGTTCTCACTGTGTCTCTTGCTTGCATTTGCCTTATTGTACATGTCCTCTATATATTATACATACGCTTCTTGCTGTTCGGTGAAGGAAATATAAGTATTTATTCTCTCTGCTGCCTTTTTGCTTGTTCCTACATAGTTATCGTGGTACAGCCAGGTGTGTAGGCCACTAGACTACACTGTGTTCATAATACTAATCGTGATGTCAGTGTTGGCATGGAAGGCGTCCTCTCTGAAGACTTTGGCAAGGCTGCCTGTTTTAGTTATGAACAAACCGTCTCTTAAGCTTTTTCAGTGCTGAGAAAACTTGTAACTGGATGTGTAATGACTAAGGAATGTCACTCGCATGAGAGGTGGTGTTGTCGTCGATCCCTGAAAGCGGCATCCAATCCATGTTGCAACAACCTTATTCATTTTTTCCTTCAGGTATTCCATGTTTAAGCAAGGTGATTGTAAACAACTGGTTCAGAACATCAACAGGTTGATGAAACTGACACTTGTGAAACACTTGGATATCTTTATTGTGGAAACCTTTCGCCGACCAGTGGCTTCCTGAGTCCAATACAGAGAAGAATGGTTAAAGATCAGAAGGAGTTTGAGGTAATCAGTCCCTCAGTCTGGAGTGGAAGTGATCAGTCCATCAGTCTTGAAAAAGAGTGCAGCATGTCTGCTCCCCCAGTACCGTGGTTGATTTCACCAGTTCCTGGGTGTCCAGAAAACACTCAAATACTCGGTTTTACTGCAACGTGAACTGAAGTTTGTCTCAACCGTAATGTTTGTGTATTACAAGTTTATTTGGTCGCTTCCAAACACTACAAACGAATCATGAGAACCGAAAACCTCAACATAAAACCTAACCTAACAGGGAGGAGAGGCACCCTGAGTCTTCCTCATTCAGTAGGCTATGATCATTTTAACGAGCCTGGCCTATGGCCGGGCTCCGGGAGTAGAAAGGCTCTCGTAACTCATCGGAGGTAAAGGTACGCGTCAGATATCTCAATAACAGATTACACATCGGCCAAACCTGTGTTAAAGTCACTTGGCAAAATAAATAACTGGGGTAATTTTTTTTATAATATCTCATTCCCTTACTGCAAAATGTGTGGCACTGTGTGGCACACACCACCATGACTGTTGTGCACAAGTTATATATGTTGCAGGCACTGTGTGGCACACACCACCATGACTGTTGTGCACAAGTTATATATGTTGCAGGCACTGTGTGGCACACACCACCATGACTGTTGTGCACAAGTTATATATGTTGCAGGCACTGTGTGGCACACACCACCATGACTGTTGTGCACAGGTTATACATGTTGCAGGCACTGTGTGGCACACACCACCATGACTGTTGTGCACAGGTTATACATGTTGCAGGCACTGTGTGGCACACACCACCATGACTGTTGTGCACAGGTTATACATGTGGCAGGCACTGTGTGGCACACATCACCATGACTGTTGTGCACAAGTTATATATGTTGCAGGCACTGTGTGGCACACACCACCATGACTGTTGTGCACAGGTTATACATGTTGCAGGCACTGTGTGGCACACACCACCATGACTGTTGTGCACAAGTTATATATGTTGCAGGCACTGTGTGGCACACACCACCATGACTGTTGTGCACAAGTTATATATGTTGCAGGCACTGTGTGGCACACACCACCATGACTGTTGTGCACAGGTTATATATGTTGCAGGCACTGTGTGGCACACACCACCATGACTGTTGTGCACAAGTTATATATGTTGCAGGCACTGTGTGGCACACACCACCATGACTGTTGTGCACAAGTTATATATGTTGCAGGCACTGTGTGGCACACACCACCATGACTGTTGTGCACAGGTTATATATGTTGCAGGCACTGTGTGGCACACACCACCATGACTGTTGTGCACAAGTTATATATGTTGCAGGCACTGTGTGGCACACACCACCATGACTGTTGTGCACAGGTTATACATGTTGCAGGCACTGTGTGGCACACACCACCATGACTGTTGTGCACAAGTTATATATGTTGCAGGCACTGTGTGGCACACACCACCATGACTGTTGTGCACAAGTTATATATGTTGCAGGCACTGTGTGGCACACACCACCATGACTGTTGTGCACAGGTTATACATGTTGCAGGCACTGTGTGGCACACACCACCATGACTGTTGTGCACAGGTTATACATGTTGCAGGCACTGTGTGGCACACACCACCATGACTGTTGTGCACAGGTTATACATGTTGCAGGCACTGTGTGGCACACACCACCATGACTGTTGTGCACAGGTTATACATGTTGCAGGCACTGTGTGGCACACACCACCATGACTGTTGTGCACAGATTATACATGTTGCAGGCACTGTGTGGCACACACCACCATGACTGTTGTGCACAGGTTATACATGTTGCAGGCACTGTGTGGCACACACCACCATGACTGTTGTGCACAGGTTATACATGTTGCAGGCACTGTGTGGCACACACCACCATGACTGTTGTGCACAGGTTATACATGTTGCAGGCACTGTGTGGCACACACCACCATGACTGTTGTGCACAGGTTATACATGTTGCAGGCACTGTGTGGCACACACCACCATGACTGTTGTGCACAGGTTATACATGTTGCAGGCACTGTGTGGCACACACCACCATGACTGTTGTGCACAGGTTATACATGTTGCAGGCACTGTGTGGCACACACCACCATGACTGTTGTGCACAGGTTATACATGTTGCAGGCACTGTGTGGCACACACCACCATGACTGTTGTGCACAGGTTATACATGTTGCAGGCACTGCTGGTCTAACTGAGGACGGTGACGACCTTGCATGAACCGTGACGTCACGACCTAACATCAGTGACGTCACGACCTAACATCAGTGACGTCACGACCTAACATCAGTGACGTCACGACCTAACATCAGTGACGTCACGACCTAACATCAGTGAAACTTTCACTGTTAACCAAATCTTAACTTTTTCTTACTTCTTCATCTTGTTTTTGTTTAGCTGTTGCAGCAAGAGTTTCTATTTTCCAAAGAGTGTATCGTGCAGCATGAGTTACACGATACAGAAACTAGTGGAAGAAATCACAATAAAATGCATGATCACACATGTGAAAAAATACCAGAGGGAAATTAGGAAACAAAACCTGAGCTCTTTCATGTGTTTACAAACATATCTTCAGTGGACTAGGAAGATGAGGTGAGAGAAGCACATTCTAAGTGTTAAACCCTTTTCGAGCAGAGGCCCATAAATGTGTAGTGAAGAATACTCACGGAGTGAGAGACGGGGGAAAGGAAGGGTCATTTAGCCTCCCTGATTATAAATGTTAATGTATATACCCAGCAGCAGCAGTGTGCTAGTGAACTATTGTAAGTACTGAGTAAAGGTGTACTGGTGTGGGGTGATTTTGTATGTAAAGTAGGTTGTATGTTATATATGTAAGTTTACTATTAATATATTATGTTTTTATACGTTAATTTTTGTGCTCTTCCTGTGAATAACTATTGACTCCACACTTAATGTGAAGGTACAAGCTGGTCTTAGGTTGGTTTACGTGGAGTAATTTAAATGCCCTTAGACTAGGCAGGTTGTTTACACCTAGGAGCTGGGAGTTTTGTTTAAGTTACGCATAAAAAGCATAACGGTCATAAGAAAGGAAACCTACTGGCCCACACTAGGCTAGTTCCCTTCAAGCTTTGACCCACTAACCCAATGTTCAGTGTTAACCAAGGAATAAGCTTCGAGAACCCTGTTAACTTGCGTGCAATTCCCTCTCAAATGCAACTTGTGGAGAACTGGTTAGATAAGTACACTTTCCTGCATGAAACAACATAAAGCAATCGGTACTTATCTGTTAACAGCACGATGTCCTGCAGCCTCTTCCTGGTATCCCAGTGCCCCTCCAAATCCCACTGTGGCTGTGGATTAACAAGTGGTCCTCTAGTTATGACCTCTAATAGGACAGCCCTAATTACCTTGTGTCTGCCCAAGGACTGCAGTTCTTTATGGTGATACAAGTGAGATTAAGCCTTACCTTGCTTGTGTAAGGTGAGCTTATGGCGCTAAGAGCGCCATTAAGGCCGATATCGGTGACTTGACTGAAGGCTTGAGTATCTCTGGGAATGTTGTCACTACGTCGGGAATGTTGCCACTACGTCGGGAATGTTGGCACTACGTCGGGAATGTTGCCACTACGCCGGGAATGTTCGTTGCAATCACTCACTTCATCATTCAGTACCACCATTTGTTCATAGCTTCGTGGTATTATTGACAGTTAAAAAAAAGTATTGTCCGTCGATTCGACGAGGACCATCTAGTCATCCTGGGGTCGAAGTTGGTGGGTACGCAGATGACTTGTCAGGCCAATCCGCGCACGAAACGTTCTTTGGCAGTGTGGACAGAAGGGTGGCGGCATCGAGGGGTCTGATGGCTCTGATCTTCCTCGCCTGCCTGCGCTGCTCAGCTAGTGAGATTCTGCTTTCCTCGCAGGATGTTGCCCCTTTCTGGACAACTGCTCGCCAGTCATTCCTGTCCTGAGCTATCAGCTCCCACATGGTGTGGTTGATGTTGAAAGCTTTCAGAGCAGTTTTAAGGGTGTCCTTGTAGCGCTCCTTTTGGCCCCCTTGAGAGCGCTTTCCATGCTGCAGTTCGCCAAACAAGAGTTTCTTTGGCAGCCGGAGGTCTGGCATGCGAGCAACATGACCTGCCCAGCAAAGCTGTGTCTGCATTAGGATGGTGTAGATGCTAGGCAGGCCAGCTGTAGTCAGCACTTCTGTGTCTGGGATCTCATCTTGCCATTTGATGCCGACAATTTTTCTGAGCCGTGTGGTGTGAAAGTGGTTCAACTTTCTGGCGTGACGTTTGTAGACAGTCCAGGTTTCGCAGCCATAGAGAAGTGTGGTGAGGACTATGGCTCTGTACACCTTGATCTTGGTGCTTGGGGTGATGCCTCTTCGGTTCCATACATTCTTGTGGAGCCTGCCGAAGGTGGCATTGGCTTTGGCAAGTCTGGCATTCACCTCATCATCGATGACAACGTTTCTGGAAAGGGTACTGCCGAGGTAGGTGAATTTGTCTACGGCGTTCAGTCGCTGCCCATTGATGGTGATGTTTGGCTCAACATACGTCTTTCCCGGAGCAGGCTGGTGCATCACTTCAGTCTTCGTTGTACTGATTGTCAGCCCGAAGTTGTTGCAGGCGTCAGAGAACTTGTCAACACTGTGCTGCATGGCGGCTTCTGAAGCAGCGTTGAGGGCGCAGTCATCAGCAAATAGCAGGTCATTGATGGTGTCAGTTGCAGCCTTGGTTTTTGCTTGAAGCCTCCTGAGGTTGAAGACAGACCCATCTGTACGGTACCTGATGCCGATTCCTGCGTCCGTGTCCCTGAATGCGTCTGTAAGCATGGCCGAGAACATCAGGCTGAACAGGGTGGGAGCAAGCACGCAGCCTTGTTTCACTCCATTTGAGACTGGGAATGGTTTAGACGTCTCTCCGTTGTCTTGGACTCTGGCCAGCATTCCATCGTGAAGTTGGCGTATGATGGCGATGAACGTCTTTGGGCAGCCGTACTTCGCCATGATTCTCCAAAGGCCCTCTCTACTAACGGTGTCGAAGGCCTTGGTCAGATCGACGTAGGTGGAGTACAAGTCGGCGTTCTGTTCCTGACATTTCTCCTGTAGCTGTCTAGCAGCGAACACCATGTCTATAGTCCCGCGATCTTTCCGGAAGCCGCACTGGCTTTCAGGTAGGAGTCCTTGCTCTAGATGTTCGTTGAGCCGATTGAGTAGAACTCTAGCCAGGGTTTTGCCTGCGATGGAGAGCAGGGAGATACCACGGTGGTTGTCGCATGCCTGGCAGTTTCCTTTTCGTTTGTAGAGATGCACGATGGAAGCCTCTTTAAAGTCCTGAGGAACTGTCTCGTGCTGCCATACAAGCTGGAAGAGTTGGTGAAGTTTCTCTACCAGTGCCATTCCGCCTTCTTTGTAGACTTCAGCTGGGATGGCGTCAGACCCAGGAGCTTTGCCAATGGACAGTTGACGTATTGCTTGTTGAGTCTCCTCCAAAGTGGGGATGGCATTCAGCGTCTCGTTGGTCGGAATCTGAGGTAGACGTTCGATGGCTTCATCGTTGATGGTGGATGGACGGTTCAGCACGCTGTCAAAATGTTCTGCCCATCTCTCTAGAATTTTCTCCTTGTCTGTGAGCAGCGTTGACCCATCTGCGCTGAGGAGTGGTGATGTGCCAGAGGTGGTAGGGCCGTAGATTTCTTTCAGGCCGTCATAGAAGTTCTTCATATCGTTTCTGTCTGCAAAGCCCTGAATCTCATCGGTTTTGTTGCTTAGCCAAGAGTCTTGCATTTCACGCATTTTTCGCTGGTTATTGCTGCGTATGTTTCTCAGTGCATCTTGCTTCGCTGTGGACTTTGGGTCGTTGATGTGGGCCATGTAGGCCTTTCGTTTCTCTTCCAGCAGCTGCTGGATTTCTGTGCAGTGTTCGTCGAACCAGTCCTTGTGCTTCCTGGTGACGGGTCCTAGACACTCCATGGCTGTGCTGTACACTGTATCATGGAGTGCGGTCCATGCTGCTTCGACGTTTTGAACGTCCAGCACGACGGACTCCAAGAGGGTTTCCAGGATTTCTGCAAAGGACTGCTTGACGTTGTGGGCCTTCAGCTTGCCAACGTTCAGGCGTTTTGATGGTTTCGCGCCCTGAGGGCGTCTCCTGGGCTGGATACGGAGCTTGAGTTTCGAGACGATGAGGCGATGGTCTGTCCAGCATTTCGCGCCACACACGGCCTTCGTGACTCATACATCTTGCCTGTCCCTCTTCCTGACGATGACATAATCAATGAGATGCCAGTGTTTGGAACACGGGTGCATCCATGATGTCCTGTTGCAAGTAGGGAGGCTGAAGACGGTGTTGGTGATCAGAAGGTCGTGTTCGGCGCAGGTCTGAAGGAGCAGCAGGCCGTTGCTATTGCAGCTGCCCACCCCATGCTTTCCGATCACGCCTTCCCAGGCGGTGCTGTCATGACCGACTCTTGCATTGAAGTCACCAAGGATGATGAGCTTATCTGCGCTGGGGACAATGGTGATGACGGCGTTCAGGTCTTCATAAAACTTGTCCTTAACCTCGTCTGGGTTGGTCATGGTGGGGGCATAGGCGCTGACAATAGTGGCAAACTTCTGTCCGCAGGAGAAGGGGATTCTCATCGTCATAAGGCGATCGTTCACTCATTTTGGTGGGCCAGCCAGCTTGCCAATGAGGGATGACTTCACTACAAAGCCAACTCCTGCCTCCCGTCTCTCCTCGGCTCCTCGTCCGGACCAAAAGAAGATATAGCCTGCTCCTCTTTCACAGAGTTCGCCCTCGCCAGCAAGTCTAGTCTCACTTATGGCAGCGATGTCAATGCTGTATCTGGCGAGTTCGTTCGCGATGAGTGCTGTACATCTCTGAGGTCTGTCTGAGTCGTCCCTGTCGAGAAGCGTACGGATGTTCCAAGTGGCAAGGTTGAGAGGTGTGATCTTGGTTTTCTTCTTTGATGTCTTGTAGTTTCGACCGCATGTAGAAGGGTGCCCGCTAACCGCAGAAAGCTGGCTAGGGTTTCGTGGAGCAGGCAATGTTTGGGACACCTTTTCTAGTCCGTTCCTCATGCCATGGAGGTGAGCAGTGCATTCCTGAAGAGGGCTGCTCAGTCACTCAGACGGCTGCCGGACTCCACCGCTGCTCCGGTCGGTAAAGAACGACCCTATGGCCTGAGCCGCCTGTGTGCAGGTCCGCAGCTACGACTTCCAGTGTACCCACACCTGTCGCTTCGTCGCTCGCCTGTCGCCACAGGTCTTGGGTGATGAGGTGGGATAAAGGATGACTGATGACATGCGCTGTGACTTTGTTTAAAGTAAGGAAGAGTTGCGCAGCGTCGACCTCACTCTCTCGTTCGGAGCCATCTGAGGCCAGTGGCAAGACAAAGTCGAGACGACTGGAGATGGGATCGGATGCAGTGGATGACCAGGATGTCCTTAGTGCCTCATCGTGCCCTTAGCGCTCCACAATGCCTTGCTGGAACTGCCTTTTCCCTCAAGGAAGGTTCCTTGATGTTGGTGAGGGGCTCTTGATTTAGGGAATTAGATCTGTGCTCCAGTTCCCCGAATTAAGCCTGAATGCCTTCCACATCCCCCCCCCCAGGCGCTGTATAATCCTCCGGGTTTAGCGCTTCCCCCTTGATTATAATAATAATAATGGAACTGCCTTTCTGCCCATTGAACCAATCTAGTGGTTTCATCCGCACGGTCCGCCAGAGCCAGTCTTCCCATGCTTAGGTAGGCAAGCCCTAGTTGACTTTACCAGAGGTCAATGACCCGACGGTTACCCTCACTTGGTTTAGCCGGCCTGTCGAAGCCGTTGCCCGGGGTGTGGCTGCTGTCGCATGTTAACAGCTACTTGGAGCCACAAGTGAGAGCTGGGCGTCAGGTGGGGACCAAAAGCTGGCGAGCTGCCCCGAGAAGGGCACGACAAGCTCCCCCATGCCAGAGGTACTACCCCTCCCTGAACACCCCAAACACCCCTGTTGACAGTAGGGAGAACATGGAGACACAATAAACACTACGTAATTAGTTCTACCGCATTTCCTGACTCGTATAAGGGAATTAGTCTAACTTTCCTAGTTTCCCAAGATTTTTTTTTTTTATATTTTATTTAAAAACTTTACAGCTTGATATTAAATTAAGATATAAAATGGATACAGTAGGATCCTCAATCCTACACAACATACACTAGCCAATTATTAACAACACATTGTAATTGACATAAAAGAGGTTACCCATATACACACAAACTTTTCCATATAACATACTATGATAAACAAAATAAACTATAACTATATAAACTATATAAAATATAAACTATATACAACTTTCAGATTTGTATAGTTAACATGCTATGACGGACATATGACAAAGGTTCACAACCTTCACAGGAGATAAACAGAGTAATAACCTTACATCCCAATCTCAGTTAAAAACAATCACATACTCTTCCCAAAATTAACCCCTATACAATAAGAAGTACCTAAGCACATACATACGTGCCTCACTACAATCTCTTTTTAAGCATTGAAAAAAATCAAAATCAAATCAAATCAAATCAAATCAAATCAAATCAAATCAAAATCAAAATCAAATCCTAAATCAAAAATCAAATCCTAAGCCTCACACTTATACTAAATAAATATTAACAAATTTTACTAAATATTAATACAGCCTCTTCCACCGGCTGAGCACATTATATAAAGTAAGAGACTAAACCATACTGTCCCATTACAAACTTTTAACGAGGCATTACAAATTTATGGAAGTCATTATCGTTCCATCTAGCAGCAACTGGATGAGCACATTTTATAATGCTAAAATAAAGACAGTACACTCGCTAAAAACCCACAACACTAAACACAAACATAATTTAATAACCTCTCATCGCGATACAATTATCGCACATGATTTATGCCCAATAAAGGCTATAAACGCACACTCTACATAAGCCCTAAAGCTCTTCACGGTCTTAAAACTATAATCTTGACACCATTCACACTTAATTCATGAAGAAGGTCATGACGACCCTGACACATCAAACACAGAATTTTCCATTCAGGTACTACGTAATTACTTGATATCATCTTTGGTTTCTGTGCCCACTTGCATGCTACATACATGTATGCCACTCCTCTACACCTTCATATACCCACATACACCTACACTCACACCCCTCCCCAGGAGGCGACCCCGCTGTGTCCCCCTGAAAACCCCCTTCCCGTATGTAATCCCCAACCCCCCCCCCTTACTCACTCAGCCCAAGTCGTAGATTGATGAGAAAACCTAACGTTAACATTCTATACCCTTCCGAAAAATCCTTCTCCCACCTCCTCCCATACAGTTCTCTATTACGACACATTGTACGATAAACCGTTACCGCTAGTACCCGCCTCCGCACCTCACAATTCCCCCTCCCCCTCATCACCCACGATATATATATATAATCCACTATTATATAATCCAAAGCTCGTATAACACGCTCATCGAACCCTCCCACATCTAGGCTTAGTGCACGCAGAACCGACACCCCTCTGCCCCCCACCCCCTGTACTACCCTACTTAACCAATACCTAACACCCTCCAGTTCCCCACAAAAGTATACAGCATGGAACGCCGTCTCATCCTCCCCACAGATTCCACACCTTCCGCCCACAATTACCCCTCTGGTTCTTAAAACCTCCCCCGACGGTAGTATGCCATGCAAAAAACGATACATTACCTCCCTTACCCTAGGCTTTAACTTCAACCTGCTAAACCTATACCAAATACTCGTCCATGCGTACATGGGGAACAATCCCTCAACTGGTACAACAATCCTGTCTGCAAGCAGCTTACACAAAACCCCTACTCGAATTTTCCTGGGTTCTCTAACCAACATCAAAGCCCTCAAAATAGTTTCACATTCCCTCAACTCCACACCACCATACAACTTACCCAACCTATCATGTACTTTTCCCAGCTGCCCTCCACTCACACCTTCGCGCAAAACCTCCCATTTAAGAAACACACATTTAATCCTCCTCCTCAGATCCATCAACCCCAACCCACCCTGGCGCACAGGTAACATTACAACCTCTCTCCTCAGCCAATCGCACCTTGAACCCCACAAAAAGTTAAACACTCGTCTCAGAATTCCCACAATCGCCGTCCCTGTTAATGGGAACACGGCTGCTACGTGCCAAACCTTACTATACAATAATACGTTTATAACAATCACTCGTTGCACGAGAGTCAGATGATGAGGTCGCAATGCACCCAGACGCCCCTGAATCCTTTCCATTAATCTATTCGAGTTTTCCTCCCGAGCAGCTTCCAAATCACCCTTATAGGTGATACCACAAATTTTTAAAGACACCGTTCGTTTTCTCACAACGTTACATCTCCCCCCCCCTCCACCCAATCACCCAACCCCATGATCATTGACTTCTCTCTATTTACCTGCATCCCTGTTGCATTTCCGAACTGTTGCACAACAGCATCCAAAACACCCAACGTCATCCCCTCCCGAACCAGGACTGTTGTATCGTCTACGTATCCTATTATTCCCGGCCACACTTTCCCTACCCCACCCCCCCCACCTCCACTCGTGTCACATACACAACGTTCAACCATTCTATAGAAGGGGTCCTGAATGCACGCAAACAACATTTGTGACATGGGACACCCCTGCCTAAGTCCCCTACCCATTACAATCCCCTCCCCCAAGCATCCATTAATCTGTACCCTCATCTTGGCACCATTGTACAACGTGGTTACCCAATTAACTATTTCATCCCCATAACCCTGCCTCCTAAGTATAGCTCCCAATGCTCCTCGTTCCACCCTGTCATAGGCCCCCTGCCAGTCTAAAGCCAACAACGCCGCCCTCCCTCACCCCCCTTTTGACTCCACAAAACTTCTCAGTATTCCATGACCCTCAATCATCGACCTTCCAGGCAAACCATACTGCGTTTTCGAAACCACTCTCCCTACCACACATTTGAACCTATTACCCAAGACTTTAGCGAACAACTTATAATCAGCACATAACAGGGATATGGCACGGTACTCCTTGAGGGTGTGCTGCCCCTTACCCTTCGGGACCAACACTACAACTGCTGTTGCTTGCTTGTCCCCCATCACACCCTTCTCCTTCATCTGATTAAATAACCTACCCATGAAACCCCTTATCACCTCCCAATGTTGGAGATAAAATTCAGCCGGGAGACCGTCTATTCCCGGTGCTTTGCCTTTCCTCATTCCCCTTAAAGCCAACTCTATTTCCTCCTCTGTTATTACCCCCCCTAAAGCCTTTCTATCACTATTCCCTAAATTACACGTCACATACTCACACACCTTCTCTAAATCCACATTTCCCACCTTCCCACTTGTCCAATACCCTTCATACCATTTATCCGTATACACACACATTCCTTTTGTAGTTAGTATCTCCTGACCCATTCTATAACCCCCCGCCATCTCGTGTACCTCTAACCTCGGAATAGCTGTAACCTGCTGTCTTTGTTTTTGACGTCGCAACACACACGCCGATGGTTTATCACCCCAAAGCACCTCCTCTACCCCTGCCTGCACCCTTACCGCTTGAAACCTCTCATTTTGTAACTCCCTCAGTCTCCCCTTGACCTCGACAATTTCATCCATAGGATAGTTGCCCCCCACAGCCCCCTTCTCATAACAGCCCCTTAACCTGTCCTCCAGATAATTTGAAAGCCCATATTTAAAATCATTTATACGTTTACCCACCCCCACATAATATTTCCTAATCCTTTCCTTGGCAACACAATCCCACCATTGTACGACATCTTCCACTCCCTGTGCCTCCTCACTAAGCTCCTTCCATAGGACAGAAAATTCCTCTAACCCCTCCTCATCACTCAATGCACTTATATTTAATTTCCAGTAACTCCTGTATATTTCTGCAAGCGCCTCCCACCCAACCTCCACCAACACTGCTCTATGATCTGACCATGCAACTTCAACAGTTTTGAAAGCTCTCACTACAACCCCGTGAGAAAGATACACTCTATCTAACCTCGCTGCATACCCTCTCCTAACAAATGTATGCTCTGTCTCCCACGCCCCCCCCTCGAATGCGTCTCTTAACCTAATATCCCTCAATAAATCTCGTAGGGCCACCGACACATAACCTGCCCCTTTTGGTTCCACATCAGCCCTCCTAATGACGCAGTTCCAATCACCTCCTACTATTGCCACCTCCGGTAATGCACGGAAAAAAAACACAAGGTCCTCGCACACAAACTCCTGCTTCACCTGTACATTATTCTCTGCAGGCGCATATACACTAATAAAAGCCACACGTTTTCCCATCCACAAACCATCTACGCGCAACACCCTTCCCCCTCCCCCCCCCCTCACTTCTCTGCAAAACAAACGGGCTCGCCTCCCTAATTAAGATACCCACCCCCCCTTTTAAACGGGCAGATGGCAGGGTTACCACCTGAAACCCCTCCATCTCCAACACCCTACCCTCCTTAAAATTGTGCTCCTGTAGGAACACAACATCCACTCTAAATTTATTCAGAAACTCTCGAAACCATTCTCTCTTTACACTATTACACAAACCATTAACGTTTACTGTCATACACCGGAGGCCTATTAGAGTTTCCACCCCTGCCTCCTCTCTTCACTCTTCCGATGGCCACCAGAACGTGTGGGACCACTTGTCACCTGCACACTTCCCTCTCTCCCCCCCCCTTCTTTCGGTGCCTCCTGTCATGGCCACCACTACCTTCACCTTCTGCCCATATTTGCTTCCCAGTCCTCTGCGCCGGCGTTAGGACATCATCTGAATCCGATGCAGCGGCTCTCTTTCTTGTGACAGGCGCATCCTCCATGGCTTGGTCTGGGGATGCCTCACAATGTACCTCTACCTCCACTGTACACAGTGACAAAGATCTCGGTGACACCTCAGTCACGCTGTCACTCCCTTCGTCCGAATAGTTCTGTTGTTGATGCCCCACAGCCTTCACCTCATCTTCTACTACCCTGCCAGGAGCAGCCACCTCCTCAGGCGGTGACAAGGACTTCAAAACCTCGGCTAATTCCTCCTCAATTTCCAACACTTCCTCCTGTACTTTTTGCTCAACTCGATCCACTGGAAGTGTGTCTGGACCAGGTAACTGGTCAAGGGCCTCACCCTCTCCCCCAGCCTTATACGCCTCATCCACTATCTCGCTCCATAGACGACCACGCCCTCCTTCACGTCGTTGATCAACACCTGCTTCCCCTGGTGTAGAAGCGGATGTCTCCGCCTCTGGGCCAGGAGCTCGTTGCCGCTTCCCACACTCCGCCGCTATGTGATCATATTCCCCACATAGTCGGCAGGTACGCCTTTGCCCCGCGTATGACACCATGACCTGTGTCCTGAATTCCTTTAGGTACACGTAAGACGGTATGGGGTGTCGCAATGACATTTTTAGGTTAAAAGTGCCCTCCGGCATACCTGTGTAGGCACCCGACACCCACTTACCATGCTGGGCCAAATGAACAGTTCCGTATTCCTCAAATACGTTTCTGATATCTGCCTCATCCGCCTCAAAGGGGACATTACGCAATTTAATCCATGTATAATGTCTGGATACATCGATCATCCTCACACGCACAGCTGGTGTTGCATCAAGACTTACGTCCTGAAAACGGTTGACCAACGACTCGTAAACCGTTGCTGAGAGCAGTTTCACAAAAAATCTACGTGCTCCGTTCAATGCTACGCCGTACAACTCTCCATCCTGAATGCCATACGTGTCTCTGATTATTTTAGGTAGTAATACCTGGGCTGAGGCTGGCGTTATTGCCCCACTGAGAAGTTCAACACCGACAGTGTTAATCCTGCGTCTGTAACTGCACGCCATGTTGACTCATCCCAAGATTATCAGAATGAACAAGAGTCATTACTGTCCCTTTGTCTTTTAACGATATGAAGGCAACGTCCTCGTGACACACATGTCTCTCATCCATTCCTTGAAGCAATATAAGGCCCACCACCCTCATTGCCTACCAGCTCATCATCCGCACAAAGGATATGTTGAGCTCAGCTTTATCTCTTCCTTGCTACACATTGCAACAGTATTCAATACAAGAGGGTAGGTTTCTTGTTATCTAGCTATAGACTAGAGTTCATAATAGTCCCAATTTGTAGATAAAGTAGGGCACAGGTTTTCCCTTAATTTTCCTGCTATGAAGAAAAGAGTAATTACTCTTGTTGTGTAGTTGATCAAGACCTCTAGCAAGGAGAGGAAGGCGTGCCTCGTGACGCTATAGTACATACATATGTTCCTCATAAAACTGTTTACGAGGAAGAGTCCACTAGCCCCTTCTGGGAGGGATAAGTTCCTCAGAGGGCTGAGGGGGGACGGAGAGGGCTGAGAGATACCCCCTTTACTGGAGAAATTTCTCCATACAACTTATGGTAAGTGTTGTCCTGGTGTCTGCACTTGACACTTGTGTTAACTTTTTAGTGTAAATGAAAGTTACATTGCTTCCCAATGAACAGATCAAAGTTCAACTGCAAGTTCTCGTTCAGGATGAACTTAGTGGTGTGGAGAGTGGGGAAGTCTTCCCTGTATTTCAGCGAGTTATTTCACAGCTTTTACACTTTGCCTACTTGTTACATATTTCAACAATGACTTTAACTATAATGTTGTTTTTTATTCTAGCTAAATGATCGCCTTTACTATCTCCCGTCATTCTCTTCCTTTCATATCTCATAATAAAGAATTCCTTCTGTCTTTATATCATTCTTAATCTCTCTCTCTCTCTCTCTCTCTCTCTCTCTCTCTCTCTCTCACTGTCTTCCTCCGTATTCTTTACTATCATAAAGTTATAAAAATAATTAAATTCCCTTATTTCATTAGAGCGAGACAGAGAGAGACTGGAATCTCTTTATTTCATAATAACATAATTGATCCACGGAAGATAACATGTAAATACGTATAAGAACTTCATATTTAGCCAACTTTAAAAAAAAAATAGTCCCATGTCATACGCAGCTTCGTGTCACAATGTGAGTACGACATAGTGTTGCCAGCAAGTGTAGTATAAAACTTTGTTTCAAGTTAGTGGCAAAGTTCCCAGCAGTGTGAGGACTTGACAAAACTGCTAAGTAACTCATTGAGGGTGTGTTGCAGTGTGTGTGTGTGTGTGTGTGTGTGTGTGTGTGTGTACTCACCTAGTTGTGGTTGCAGGGGTCGAGTCACAGCTCCTGGCCCCGCCTCTTCACTGGCCGCTACTAGGTCACTCTTCCTGCTCCAAGAGCTTAATCATACCTCTTCTTAAAGCTATGTGTGGATCCTTCCTCCACAACATCACTTCTCAGACTATTCAACTTCCTGACTACTCTGTGGCTGAAGAAATACTTCCTAACATCCCTGTGATTCATCTGTGTCTTCAACTTCCAACTGTGTCCCCTTGTTACTGTGTCCCATCTCTGGAACATCCTGTCTCTGTCCACCTCGTCGATTCCTCTCAGTATTTTATATGTCGTTATCATATCCACCTATCTCTCTTGTCTTCCAGTGTTGCTAGGCCGATTTCCCTTAGCCTCTCCTCGTAGGACATACCTCTTGGCTCTGGGACTAGTCTTGTTGCAAACCTTTGCACTTTCTCTATTTTTTTCCGTGCTTGGCTAGGTGTGGGTTTCGAACTGGTGCCGCATATTCCAATATGGGCCTAACGTACACGGTGTACAGGGTCCTGAACGATTCCTTATTAAGATGTCGGAATGCTGTTCTGAGGTTTTCTAGGCGCCCATATGCTGCAGCAGTTATTTGGTTGATGTGCACTTCAGGAGATGTGCCTGGTGTTATACTCACCCCAAGATCTTTTTCTTTGAGTGAGGTTTGTAGTCTCTGGCCCCCTAGACTGTACTCCGTCTGCGGTGTTCTTTGCCCTTCCCCAATGTTCGTGACTTTGCACTTTGGTGGGGTTGAACTCCAGGAGCCAGTTGCTGGACCAGGCCTGCAGCCTGTCCAGATCCCTTTGTAGTTCTAATTGTGGTTGCAGAGGTCGAGTCATAGCTCCTTGCCTCGCCTCTTCACTGGTCGCTACTAGGTCCTCTCTCTTCCTGCTCCATGTGCTTTATCATACCTCATATTAAAACTTTGTATGGATCCTGCCTTCACTACGTCACTTTCCAGACTATTCCACTTGATGACGACTCTATGGCTGAAGAAATACTTCCTAACATCCTCTGACTCATCTGAAACTTCAACTTCCAATTGTGACCCCTCGTTGCTGGCACATCCTGACCTTGTCCACCTTATCAACTCCTCACAGTATGTTATATGTGGTTATCATGTCCCCCTATCCGTCTTGTCCTCCAGGGACGTCAGGCAGATTTCATTTAACCTCTCCTCGTAGGACATACCTCTTAGCTCCGGGACTAGACTTGTTGCAAACCTTTGCATTTTCTCTAATTTCTTAACGTGCTTGACCAGGTGTGGGTTCCAAACTGGTACTGCATACTCCAATATGGGCCTGACGTACACGGTGTACAGAGTCTTGAACGATTCCTCACTGAGATGTGGGAACGCTATTCTTAGGTTTGCCAGGCGCCCATATGTTGCAGTAGTTATCTGGTTGATGTGCACCTCAGGAGATATGCTCGGTATTATATTCACCCCAAGATCCTTTTCCTTGAGTGAGGTTTGCAGTCTTTGGCTCCCAGCCTGTACTCTGTCTGCGTCTTCCTTGCCCTTCCCCGATCTTCATGACTTTGCATTTGGAGGGGTTAAATTCCATGAGCCAGTTGGTGGACAAGGCCTGCAGCCTGTCCAGGTCAATTTGTAGGCCTGTCTGATCCTTGTGCGATTTAATTTTCCTCATTAACTTCACATCATCTGTAAACAGGGATACTTCTGAGTCTATCCCTTCCGTCATGTCATTAACATACCAGAAACAGTACCGATCGAAGACCGACCCCTGTAGAGGCTCGCTCGTCACAGGCGCCCACTCTGACACCTCGTCACATACTGTGACTCGTTGTTGCCTCCCTGTCAGGTATTCTCTGATCCATTTCTGTGCTTTTCCTGTTATGCATTACTGATCCTCTAGATTTTTCACTGATCACTTGTGTTTGAACTATGTTGAAAGCCTACTTGTAGGCCAAGAAAATGCAGTCTACCCACCTCTCTCTCTTGTCTTACTTCCGTTGCCTTGTCATAAAACTCCAGTAGGTTTGTGACACCGGATTTCCCTTCCCTGAAACTGTGCTGGTTGTCATTTATAAGTTTGTTCCTATGCCTAACGGGAACTGACCGCGGCCTCGCAGTTAGTTCCAGCTAGACATAGACTGGACAAGGCAAGGCTCCTGGGCTTCTCCTTAAGACTGTCTTATTAATTATACGCCTCGAAGACATCCAACGTATGTATTTCTTATTCCAATAACTCCTGACGAACCTCCACGACAAATGGTGACAGCGATTTTGACGATTACGCAGATATAAGGAGACTAATTCTACCAAGCCAGTTGGACAATGTGTGTGTGACCATGTGAGTCCACCAGATGATGCCACTCTACAAGCCAAGCCAGCATCGGGCCTTGTCTACACAACTTCCTGGTTAGTTGATTGATGACACTGTAGTTAGTGATGACACTGTGTTGAGTGATGACACTGTAGTTAGTGATGACACTGTAGTTAGTGATGACACTGTAGTTAGTGATGACACTGTAGTTAGTGAAGACACTGTAGTTAGTGATGACACTGTAGTTAGTGATGACACTGTAGTTAGTGATGACACTGTAGTTAGTGATGACACTGTAGTTAGTGATGACACTGTAGTTAGTGATGACACTGTGTTGAGTGATGACACTGTAGTTAGTGATGAAACTGTAGTTAGTGATGACACTGTAGTTAGTGATGACACTGTGTTAAGTGATGACATTGTAGTTAGTGACGACGCTGTAGTTAGTGATGACACTGTAATTAGTGATGACACTGTAGTTAGTGATGACACTGTAGTTAGTGATGACACTGTAGTTAGTGATGACACTGTAGTTAGTGATGATGACACTGTAGTTAGTGATGACACTGTAGTTAGTGATGACACTGTAGTTAGTGACGACGCTGTAGTTAGTGATGACACTGTGTTAAGTGATGACACTGTAGTTACTGATGGCACTGTAGCTAGTGATGACACTGTAGTTAGTGATGACACTGTGTTAAGTGATGACACTGTAGTTACTGATGGCACTGTAGCTAGTGATGACACTGTAGTTAGTGATGACACTGTGTTGAGTGATGACACTGTAGTTACTGATGACGCTGTAGTTAGTGATGACACTGTAGTTAGTGATGACACTGTGTTAAGTGATGACACTGTAGTTAGTGACGACGCTGTAGTTAGTGATGACACTGTGTTAAGTGATGACACTGTAGTTAGTGATGACACTGTAGTTAGTGATGACACTGTAGTTAGTGACGACACTGTAGATAGTGATGACACTGTGTTGAGTAATAACACTGTAGTTAGTGATGACACTGTAGTTAGTGATGACACTGTAGTTAGTGATGACACTGTAGATAGTGATGACACTGTGTTGAGTAATAACACTGTATTTAGTGATGACACTGTAGTTAGTGATGACATTGTAGTCAGTGATGACACTGTGTTGATAGACGACACTGTAGTTAGTAATGATGCTGTAGTAAGTGATGACACTGTAGTTAGTGATGACACTGTAGTTAGTGACGACACTGTAGTTAGTGATGACACTGTGTTGAGTGATGACACTGTAGTTAGTGACGACACTGTAGTTAGTGATGATGCTGTAGTAAGTGATGACACTGTAGTTAGTGATGACACTGTAGTTAGTGACGACACTGTAGTTAGTGATGACACTGTGTTGAGTGATGACACTGAAGTTAGTGATGACACTGTGTTGAATAACAACACTGTAGTTAGTGATGACACTGTAGTTAGTGATGACACTGTGTTGAGTGATGACACTGTAGTTAGTGATGGCACTGTGTTGAGTGATGACACTGTAGTTAGTGATGACACTGTGTTGAGTGATGACACTGTAGTTAGTGATGACACTGTAGATAGTGATGACACTGTAGCTAGTGATGACACTGTGTTGAGTGATGATACTGTGGTTATTGATGGCACTGTAGTTAGTGATGACATTGTAGGTAGTGATGACACTAGAGTTAGTGATGACACTGTAGTTAGTGATGACACTGTAGTTAGTGATGACACTGTAGTTAGTGGTGACACTGTAGTTAGTGATGACACTGTGTTGAGTGACCTGAAGAGTGTCATCATGGGCTTGGCCTCCCTAGTTTTGAAGGTTCTCATTATCCATCCTGTCATTTTTTCTAGCAGATGCCATTGATACAATGTTATGGTCCTTGAAGGTGAGATCCTCCGACATGATCACTCCCAGGTCTTTGACGTTGGTTTTTCGCTCTATTTTGTGGAAGGAATTTGTTTTGTACTCTGATGAAGTTTTAATTTCCTCATGTTTACCATATCGGAGTAATTGAAATTTCTCATCGTTGAACTTCATATTGTTTTCTGCAGCCCATTGAAAGATTCGGTTGATGTCCGCCTGGAGCCTTGCAGTGTCTGCAAGGAAAGACACTGTCATGCAGATCCGGGTGTCATCCGCAAAGGAAGACACGGTGCTGTGGCTGACATCCTTGTCTATGTCAGATATGAGGATGAGAAACAAGATGGGAGCGAGTATTGTGCCTTGTGGAACAGAGCTTTTCACCGTAGCTGCCTCTGTGTTGAGTGATGACACTGAAGTCAGTGACGACACTGTGTTGAGTGATGACACTGAAGTCAGTGACGACACTGTGTTGAGTGATGACACTGTAGTCAGTGATGATACTGTAGTTAGAGATGACACTGTGTTGAGTGATGACTCGGTAGTTAATGACGACATTGTAGTTAGCGCTGACACTATGTTGAGTGAAGACACTGTAGTTAGTGATGACACTGTAGTTAGTGATGATACTGTAGTTAGTGATGACACTGTAGTTAGTGATGACATTGTAGTCAGTGATGACACTGTGTTGATTGACGACACTGTTGAGTGCTGACACTGTAGTTAGTGATGGTACTGTGTTGAGTGATGACACTGTAGTTATTGGCAACAGTGTAGTTAGTGATGACACTGTAGTCAGTGATGACACTGTAGTTAGTGATGACACTATAAATAGTGGTGACACTGTGTTGAGTGATGACACTGTAGTTATTGGCAACAGTGTAGTTAGTGATGACACTGTGTTGAGTGATGATACTGTGGTTATTGATGACACTGTAGGTAGTGATGACACTGTAGGCAGTGATGACACTGTAGTTAGTGATGACACTGTAGTTAGTGATGACACTGTGTTGAGATGACACTGTAGTTAGTGATGACACTGTAGTTAGTGATGACACTGTAGTCAGCGATGACTCTGTAGTTAGTGATGACACTGTGTTGAGTGATGAAACTGTAGTTAGTGATGACACTGTAGTTAGTGATGACTCTGTAGTTAGTGATGACACTGTAGTTAGTGATGACACTGTAGTTAGTGTTGACACTGTAGTTAGTGATGACACTGTAGTCAGCGATGACTCTGTAGTTAGTGATGACACTGTGTTGAGTGATGAAACTGTAGTTAGTGATGACACTGTAGTTAGTGATGACTCTGTAGTTAGTGATGACACTGTAGTTAGTGATGACACTGTAGTTAGTGATGACACTGTAGTTAGTGATGACACTGTAGTTAGTGATGACACTGTAGTCAGTGATGACACCAGTAAGAGTCTGAAGAAACACCTGTCATCAAGGTTCATTGCTACAAACATCTACTTCTGTGAGTCCATCTTTAAACAGTATGTGTCCATGTTTAAAACTTGCAACGTGAGGCTGAGATGAGAGAAGCTGGACTGCTGCCTCATGAACCTGGCCCTCCAAAAATATTACATAACTTCCAGTATGATTTCCATAATGCATCGTGTATAGATAAATGCAAAATACGACCTACAGAGCGCTCAATTTACTTTAAAAAAAAAGGTAACATTGCAGTAGGTCTACTGGCCTATGCTAGGCAGGTTCAGCTAATACCCACAGGAAGGTGTCGGCGGAGTCGTAACAGGACCCTAGGGGCCAGCCGCACCAGCATTACACATAATAAAAGTCTTCGAGAGTGTGATAATTACGTAAATTAAACGTTTTATGGGAAGACCTGAACTTAACAACCCAGAATAATGTGTATTTTAGACCAGATATATCCTGCTTCTGGTAACTCTGACAGCACGAGGACAACATGACAGAGACGACGCACGACAGCAATACCACACACACTGTACACACGGATTTTGTAGATTTTTCACAAACATGACCATGGAACGATGCAATAAATAAAGTCATACACACAAATTTTATAACAAGCAAATTACAAGGTGATATTAACAAAACAAGAATAATTCTAAGCAAAGTAAAAATTTGAGTAGAATCAACCAGGTCCTGCGACCCTGAGTTTCTCAGCACTACGATGAAGATAAAAATTATATAAAATGCAGACACGATGGGAAAATAAACACAAATGCAGTATAATGCGATCCTTTATTGACAACGTTTCGCCCACATAGTGGAGAATGTTGGATAGGTTGTATTCGAGACGTCCCGTGCAGGTCCAGCATTATTCTTCACATTATATTTGACTCATATATCACAGAATCGTGTTGCCTGTATTTTAAGATTCAATCCCCTCTTCAGTACAGTAAATCCCGTTTACTAGCACTCCCCGATCCCTTGCTTGACAGAGTATAAATTATCTGATTCAACAATCCAACGCAACTCGCAGTTGTTCCCTGCACTAGCTGCCAGACAGTGTCTACCCTTACAAAGTATTCGATCCCTTACGCACTCTGTCAGCTGTTATTAAGCGCACTCGGCACTCTCAGTCATGGGGCTCCGCTGATGTGGTATCTGATCTTGCTTACGAAGTGCTGAGTCTCCTGGATACTGGCAGACAGCTGCCGACCTCACATCTGGCCTTGGATTCCTTTAGAAGTAGTATTTGAATACTTTAGACGTATTTGACGCTGGGCTCTTGAAGGCTCTTACAGGGGGTACCTGAGGGTATAGGAAGTAAGTCAGGGGGTACAGGATGTATTGTGGGTACAGGTGATCAGGAGGATGCAGGGTGCAGGGGATCAGGAGGATACAGGGTGCAGGGGATCAGGAGGATACAGGGTACAGGGGATCAGGAGGATACAGGGTGCAGGGGATCAGGAGGATACAGGGTACAGGGGATCAGGAAAGTACATGGGGTACAGGGGGAGGGGGAGGGTACAGGGTACAGGAGGTCAGGGGATCATTTTAATATTATTTAATTTGTGTTTTTAAATAGTAAATATGTTTTATAATTTGCATATAATTACATGTATGAGCTAATACCTTGTGTGCACACTGTATGCATGTGACCTGTACTTTGCTCAGTGGTGACCTGTACTTTGCTCAGTAGTGGCTTGTACTTTGCTCAGTGGAGACCTGTACTTTACACTGTGAAGACATGTCTAGTGTGCTCTCTGTGAATTTGAACAAGATGTCCTCTCCAGAGCAAGTCTATCAGCAGCCTAAGGAAGAACTGAGGGTGGCTAAGTTTGAGATACAGCAACTGACTGAGGAAAACAAGAGGATTCGTAGTAATCCTCCTGTTGTGAATCCTCAAATCAAGAAAGGAACCTGGACAGTGGCTGGAAAGTATGGGACAAAGTTAAGGATCAAGAGGACTGGAGATGTAGAAACATCGAAGATCCAGGAGACTGTTGTGGAAACATCGAACCCATTCTCCGTGCTACCCGATGAATGTGTGTCGACTACAGGGAACGCCATGATGAACGACACTAAGGAAGGTAAGAACATTGTTCTTGTTGGGGATAGTCAGATTAGGTACATGGATAGGGCCTTCTGCTTGAAAGATAGGAGTAGGAGACAGAGGATTCACTTTCCTGGGGCTGGGATGGAGGATATCGTTACCCGGCTTGACAACAACATAAATGATAATGGGATCAATCCTATTATCTGCCTCAGTGCTGGAGGCAATGATGTAGGCAAGCGCAGAAGTGAGGATTTAGTTAGAAGGTACAAGACAGCAACAGACATAATTAGAAAGAAGGGGGGGTGCCCTGTCATATGTGGCATTTTGCCAAGAAGGGGTGTTGGAAATGAATGCTTGTCCAGAGCAATTGGTATTAATTGTTTGCTGGACAAACACTAAGAATTATGCAGTAACATTCATTGACAACTGGGACCTCTTCTATAGCAGAAATGACATGTATGCCAGGGATGGGGTTCACTTATCTAGGTGTGGGGTGGGAGCACTGGCAACTGCAGTGGAGGGAGCTGTTAGGGCTTTAAACTAGAAATAGTGGTATGGGTTTTGGGAGGAAAGCAGTGAAGTCCCAGTGAGTTTTAGGTGAACTAGTAATAGGCAGAAGGAGGTAGATATAGGAAAGGCAGTGGCACTCGGTGACAAGGACAGTAATAGGTATAGTGGAAAAATAGAAATGAGCAGGAAGGGTAAAGAAAGAAGGGTCTTTAAACTTTTATTATACTAATAGTTGTAGTGCTAGGAATAAGATGGACGAGTTGAGATTAGTTGCAAGTGCTGGTACCATTGATGTACTTGCCATAACTGAGACGTGGTTAAATACGAAAAACCGGGACATGCCTGCTGAATGTCACATTCAGGGTTTTAAGTTGTTTCTAGTGTACAGAAGTAACGGGAAGGTGGGTGAGGTGGCACTGTATGTCTGAGATCGCTTGAACTGTTACATAAAAATGGGTAAGAAGTCTGGATAGAATTTTCAGAGGGGCATGAAAAACTGATCTTAGGCGTGATATACCGTCCCCCCAAACTTAGAGAGGGACCAAGGGAGACTACTTTGGGAAGAAATTGTTAAGACCACAAGGCACAATAATGTAGTAATTCTAAGGAACTTTAACAGATTGATCAGAATTTTTTAACTGGAAATTTAGAATCCAACGATCTTTTAGAAGTAGTTCAGGATTATTTTTTGAAGCAGTTTGTGACAGAACCTACAAGGGGAAATAACCTACTTAACTTGGTTCTGGAAAACAAGGAAACCCTTGTTAAAAAATTAGAAATTACAGAGGAACTCGGCACAAGCAATCATAAATCAATTACCTTTATCATTGAATGGAAGTATGATGGTAGGGATAACTCAGTAACAGTCCCAGATTTTCGCTTAAAAGATTACAATGGGCTTAGAGAACATTTATCATCTGTGGACTGGGGTAGCGAAGATAGCTATCAATATGAGAGCTTTCTAAATGCTATACATACTGTTCAAAGTATATTTATTCTGTTTAAGGGAATTAGAGTAGAAATAATAATAATAATAATCTTTATTTACTACAAGTACATGGCATACAGTCCTAGCTGACAACAATGACATACTACTACATAGAAAGCCACTTGTTATGCTGAGCATCTCAGGCAAATTAGGTCAGTGTCCCAGGATGCGACCCACACCAGTCGACTAACACCCAGGTACCCATTTTACTGATGGGGAACATAGACAACAGGTGGAAAGAAACACGCCCAATGTTTCTACTCTGGCTGGGAATCGAACCCAGGCCCTCACTGTGTGAAGCGAGAGCGTTAACCACCAGGCCACCAGAGCCCCCCCCCCTGAATGGATGAATAATACGCTCAAATATCTTTAGGGCAAAAGAAAGGAATTTATAGGTGCATCCAAAGAGGTGAGAATCATTTTATGAATCAATATTTTGACATTAAGAGGGACATTCAAGGGGAGATAAGAAAAAACTAAACGGGACTATGAAATTAAAGTTGCCAGGGATCTGAAAACTAACCCAAAAGATTTTTCACAGGTATATAGAACAAACGTTAAAGAAAAGATAGGTCCCCTTAAATATAACTCTGGGCATCTTACTGACATGGAAAATGAAATGTGCTCAATTTTTAATAATTATTTTCTCTCGGTTTTCACACAGGAAGACACTAATAATATCCTAGTAATTCATTTTTATAGTGGGCCTGAAGAAGATAAATTATGTAACGTTACAGTCACTAGTGAAGTGGTTAAGAAACATACAGACCGACTGAAACAAAATAAATAGCTGGGCCTTGATGAACTTTTTTCAAGGGTTCTTAAGGAATGCAAAATGGAACTCTGTGAACCATTGACTAATATTTTTAATTTATCTCTTTAAACAGATGTAGTTTCTGATATGTTTAAGATGGCTAATGTAATTCATATTTTTAAAGCAGGGGACAGGTCTATACCGTCAAATAACCTTCCAATAAGTCTAACTTCAATTGTAGGCAAATTATTAGAGTCAATTATAGCTGATAATATAAGAAGTCATCTTGATAAGCAGTTCCTGTCTAACTAATTTATTAACTTTCTTCAGTAAAGTTTTTGAGGCTGTTGATCACGATAAAGAATTTGATATTGTTTGTTTGGATTTTAGTAATGCTTTTTATAGAGTACCATATCAGAGACTGTTAAAGAAAGTTGCTGCTCATGGCATTGGGGGAAAAGTTTTGTCATGGATC
This sequence comes from Cherax quadricarinatus, assembly GCF_038502225.1. Lineage (NCBI taxonomy): Eukaryota > Metazoa > Arthropoda > Malacostraca > Decapoda > Parastacidae > Cherax > Cherax quadricarinatus. Next base: position 23,822,466 of record NC_091294.1, on the reverse strand, counting down.
GAGTCATGGCTCACCAATAGGAAGCAGAGAGTGTTCATAAATGGAGTTAAATCTGAGTGGGGATCTGTAACAAGTGGCGTTCCGCAGGGATCAGTTTTAGGCCCATTGTTGTTTATAATATATACCAATGACCTTGATGAGGGAATTACTAGTGATATGAGCAAATTCGCCGATGACACAAAGATAGGTAGGATAATTGATTCAAACGTAGACGTCACAGAGCTTCAGGAGGATTTAGACAAGCTCAGTTCGTGGTCAGAAAAGTGGCAGATGCAGTTCAATGTAAATAAATGTAAAGTTCTAAAGCTGAGGAATGTTCATAACCCTAGCACCTACCAGCTTAATAATGTAGAACTTAGCCGTACAAAATGCGAGAAAGACTTGGGGTTTATGGTAAGCAGCAACCTTAAACCAAGACATCAACGCCTCAGCGTACATAATAAAGCAAATAGATTATTGGGATATATATCAAGAAGTGTAAGAAACTGAAGTCCAGCGGTTATACTACAGCTTTGTACATCATTAGTGAGGCCTCGCCTAGATTATGCAGCTCAGTTCTGGTCTCCATGTATATATATATATATATATATGCAATAAGATCACAGTAAACAGGTGATTTCAGAATATGCAAAACAACCACTCTGAAAGAATAGAGAAATTCCAAGCGCTTTCGTGACTACTCACATTATCAAGGAACTATGAAAGTAAAGCATCCAAGGAAGCTATATAAGGGGTCTGGCCGGCACCTCACTATCAGATCCCACAACGGTTTAAACACCTGACGCGCGCCGACCCAACTTGGATAGGTCCTTGGCACAACTCACCCCACAAACTATTCTACCCAAGAAATAAGAAATTTTAACGATTATTTGTCCAGTGTATTATTATTATTCCTCGCATCAAGATAGAGTCAAACTGTCTGTTTTCTCATCAATGTTTTTGAGAGCTTTACGAATTTGTAGTCCTGAGTTCATAGATGAGGAAATATCCAAAATTTATGAAATAGGTAATGATTTAAAATACCCAAGAAATGTAATTGATAAATCTTTTAAAGTTGCTAGAAATACTTTTTACAATCCAAAAAGGGACAACCAGCCTTATTCAAATAAAAATATGTTGGTTCTCCCTTACCATGAAAACTTGGTTGATATGCCTTCTCTTCTTAAGACTTTTAATATTAAAGTTGTATTCAAAAATCTTGATACAGTAAAAAAACTTTTGATAAAGAATTCCCCCCAAAATGCTGATGGATGTGTCTATAAGATTCCTTGTAAAATTTGCGATAAAGTTTATTACGGTCAAACTGGTAAAAATCTCGAACTAAGATTAAAACAACATAAATATAGCATTAGAACTAGACAAGATTCCAATGCTCTATTTATTCATGTAAGAGATTTTAACCATCCAATTGATTTTCAAAAAGTTGAGAAAGTAGTATCAAGCAAGTCCATGGTCGACAGGAATATAATTGAATCTTGTTTCATAAAAAGCAGTTTTGACAATAATATGAATATTTCCTTTGGTTTATATAAATTAGATCCATTTATAATTAATAGAATTTGGGAAGAATTTAATAATACACTGGACAAATAATCGTTAAAATTTCTTATTTCTTGGGTAGAATAGTTTGTGGGGTGAGTTGTGCCAAGGACCTATCCAAGTTGGGTCGGCGCGCGTCAGGTGTTTAAACCGTTGTGGGATCTGATAGTGAGGTGCCGGCCAGACCCCTTATATAGCTTCCTTGGATGCTTTACTTTCATAGTTCCTTGATAATGTGAGTAGTCACGAAAGCGCTTGGAATTTCTCTATTCTTTCAGAGTGGTTGTTTTGCATATAATATATATATATATATAATAAATATTATATATATATATATATATATATATATATATATATATATATATATATATATATATATATATATATATATATATATATATATAGGGAAGTACCACCTCTATGGCTGGAATGGGGAC
>NC_091294.1:23782990-23815490 GCF_038502225.1 Cherax quadricarinatus | reverse complement strand
GTGACCCCTTATTTCTGTGTGCCATCTCTGGAACATCCTGTCTTTGTCCACCTTGTCTATTCCACACAGTATTTTATATGTCGTTATCATGTCTCTCCTGACCCTCCTGTCGTCCAGTGTCGTCAGGCCAGTTTCCCTTAACCTTTCTTCGTAGGACAATCCCCTTAGCTCTGGGACTAGTCTTGTTGCAAACCTCTGCGCTTTCTCTAATTTCTTGACGTGCTTAACCAGGTGTGGATTCCAAACTGGTGCTGCATACTCCAGCAGGGGCCTGACGTAAATGGCGTACAGAGTCTTGAACGATTCCTTACTGAGGTATCGGATTGCTATCCTTAGGTTTGCCAGAAGCCCATATGCTTAAACAGTTATCTAGTTGATGTGTGCTTCTGGAGATGTGCTCGGTATTATACTCACCCCAAGATCTTTTTCCTTGAGTGAGGTTTGCTGTCTATGGCCACCTAGACTATACTGTGTCTGCGGTCTTCTTTGCCCTTCCCCAATCTTCATGATTTTGCATTTGGCAGGGTTAAATTCAAAAAGCCAGTTGCTGGACCAGGCTTGTAGCCTGTCCAGGTCTCTTTGTAGTCCTGCCTGATCCTCGTCCGATTTGATTCTTCTCATTAACTTCACATCGTCTGCAAACAGGGACACACAGGGACCACATTTGCCGTCATCCATACTTCAGGTAGTTGTCCAGTTTCAAGGGACGTGTTGAAACTTGTTGTTAGTGGCACACACAATGTCTCTGCTCTCTCTCTCTCTAAGGACCCATGGAGAAATGTTATCCAGTCCCACCGCCTCGGTTTTGTGCATTTCATACAACGCTTTTTGGTATATCCCTTGGTGTAACCCCCTGTTGTGACTTCCCAGTGTCCTTTCTGTCTCCACTGTAATTACTTCCTTAAATTTCATGTTGAGCTCCTCACATACTTCTTGTGAGCTCCCCACTTTCCTTTCTCAGCCTGATTACCTGGTCCTTGACTGTTGTCTTCCTCCTGATGTGACTATACAACAGCTTCGGGTCAGAATTGACTCTCATTGCTATGTCGTTTTCGTACTGTCGCTGAGCCTCCTTCCTTATCTGTACATATTCGTTTCTGGCTCTTCGACTAATCTCTTTATATTCCCGGGTCGTTTGTCTTCTGTACTTTTTCCATTCTCTAGCGCACTTAGTTTTTACCTCCCTACACCTTTGGGTAAACCCAAGGGCTGGCTCTGGTCTTCCTATTATTTTTCTTGCCCTTGGGAACAAACTTTTCCTCTGCCTCCTTGCATTCTGTTGTCACATAGTCCATCATTTCGTTTACTAATTTTCCTACCAATTCTCTTTCCCACTGAACCTCCTACAGGAAGTTGTACCTCATATCTGCATAGTCACCCCTTATGTAGTTTGGCTTTTCCCATCCTTCTCCTGTTACCCTCTCCATTTGTAACTCTACTATGTATTCAAAGCTCACAACGACGTGATCCCTAGTTCCAAGGGGCCTTTCATATGTGATGTCCTCGATGTCCTTGCTAGTCATGGTGTATACGACGTCCAGTCTTGCTGGCTCATCTTCACCTCTCTCTCTGGTAGTGTGCCTAACATATTGATGCATTTGGTTTTCCAGTCCCACATCCATCATATTGGCTCTCGAAGTTTCAGGACCCCCATGTGGCTCCAGATTTTCCCAATCAATCTCCTTGTGACCGAAATCACCCATAACTAGTAACTTTACTCTACCCGTGTGAGCTCTTCTGGCCACCTCAGCTAGTGTGTCCACCATTGCTCTGTTGATCTCTTCCTATGCTTCTCTTGTTGGACTCCTGTAGTTCTGTGGTGGATTGTACATCACTGCAATGACTACCCTATGCCACACAGACTGAACTGTACCTGCTATTTACTCCCTTCCGCCCATTTCATCCATTCCTTCCATTTCCTCAAATCTCCTTGGGTTTTTAATGAGAAGTGCAACTCCTCCTCCCCCTCTGCTCCCTCTATCTTTTCTCAGGATCTGATATCCAGGTGGGAAGACTGTGTCTGTTATCATCCCGGTGAGTTTTGTTTCTGTGAGTGCTTTACCACTCCTCACATTTATCTGTTATTCCATCAGCATTCCTATACCAAACTTTCAACTTCTTTTATGTGTGTGTGTGTGTGTGTGTGTGTGTGTGTGTGTGTGTGTGTGTGTGTGTGTGTGTATGTGTGTGTGTGTGTGTGTGTGTGTGTGTGTGTGTGTGTGTGTGTATGTGTGTGTGTGTATGTGTGTGTGTGTGTATGTGTGTGTTTCCTTAGCTTATATTGTCTTTTTAGCAACTCCCCATAACCCCAGGTTATGGGGGTCACGCTCCATGGGGCGCATCATGTGTGCTTTTCACAAAGGAATAATTTCTTGAACAATGAAAAAGAATTGGATAACATGCCCAGTCACTCAGCACCTGGACCAGATTCATGGAATGCTCTATTTATAAAGAAGTGCAAAGTACCACTAGCACGAGCCCTCAGTATTCTTTGGAGAAAGAGCTTAGATCTAGGTGAACTACCGGAGGCCTTAAAGAGTGCAGACATAGCTCCTTTGCACAAGGGAGGCAGGTAGAGAACTAGCTAAAAATTACAGACCAGTAGCCCTAACCTCTCACATCATAAAAATCTTCGAAAGAGTGATGAAACGGCAGGTTACAAATTTCATGGACCAGCACAACCAACATAACCCGAACCAGCATAGTTTTAGAGCAGGACGATCATGTCTGTCACAACTGCTGAACCATTATGACAGAATTACGGAGGCACTGGAAGACGACCAAACCGCAGATGTGATTTACACAGATTTTGCAAAGGCGTTTGACAAATGCGATCATGGAGTGATAGAGCACAAAATGAAGGCCATGGGCATTACGGGGAAGGTAGGCAGATGGATTTTCGGTTTCCTAACATACAGAACACAAAAAATAGTAGTGAACAGGGCAAGATCCAGCATCAGCGAGGTCAAAAGCTCAGTGCCCCAAGGCACTGTCCTGCCACCTCTGCTGTCCCTCATCCTCTTAGCAGACACAGACAAAAACACCCGGCACGCTTTTGTATCATCATTTGCAGATGACACTAAAATAAGCATGAAAGTCAGTACGGTAGAGGACACTGAAAAAGTACAGGAAGACATAAACAGAGTTTTCCAGTGGGCAGTGGAAAACAACATGACGTTCAATGGTGATAAGTTCCAGCTGCTTAGGTATGGAAAGAATGAAGAACTTAAAAGGAGCACTATATACAAAACTCAAGAAGGTCGCCAAATAGAACGTAAGGAACACGTTGAAGACCTAGGAATAATTGTGTCAGAGTACCTTTCTTTTAAAGACCATAACAAGACAAAGATCACGACAGCCAGGAAGATGACTGGGTGGGTATTGAGAACTTTCAAAACAAGGGAAACAATGCCGATGGTGACACTCTTCAAATCGCTAGTGCTCCCTCACGAAGAATATTGCTCAGTGCTGACGGCCCCGTTCAGGGCAGGAGAAATATCGGAGCTGGAACAAATACAGAGATCGTTTACGGCTAACATTAAGCCAGTAAAGCACCTAAACTACTGGGAACGCCTGCAAGTCTTGAACATATACTCATTGGAGCGGAGGAGAGAGAGGTACGTGATAATATATACCTGGAAGGTACTCGAGGGATTGGTCCCAAATCTGCACACTGCCATAACAACATACTGGAGTGAGAGATATGGGAGGAAGTGTAAAATAAACCCAGTGAGGAGCAGGGGTGCGGTAGGGACAATAAGGGAACACTGTATCAACATCTTGGGTCCCAGACTTTTCAACATCTTGCCAGAAGATATCAGAAACACTGCTGGAACAAGTATTGAGGCCTTCAAGAGGAAACTAAACAAGTATCTTCACCAGGTGCCAGATCAACCAGGCTGTGATGGATATGTGGGGCAGCAGACCTCCAGCAGCAAGAGCCTGGTTGACCAGGCGAGCACCAGACAAGCCTGGCCCATGGCCGGGCTCAGAGAGTAGATATACTCTCGAAATTCTTCAAAGGTATATCAAAGGTATAATGAAAACTACGCCGCCAAGGGAAGGGGTGTGACAATTTACACTTGGTTAGTTAGGTCAACTTTTGACCTCACAAGCGTAGTTGACCTACTTTGCAATCCTAGGAATTGGAACCAGACTGCCTACCATTTCCCCAGACGCTGTATAGACCCTACGGATTTAGCACTTACCCACGAAATAAACGAGAAAAAGAATAACCCAGTTTGTTGAGTCAATCACTGGCGTCAAGTAGGTCAATCACTGTCGTCAAGGAGGTCAGTCAGTGGCATCAAGTAGGTCAATCACTGTCGTCAAAAAGGTCAATCACTGGCATCAAGTAGGTCAATCACTGTCGTCAAGGAGGTCAATCACTGGCATCAAGTAGGTCAATCACTGTCGTCAAGGAGGTCAGTCAGTGGCATCAAGTAGGTCAATCACTGTCGTCAAAAAGGTCAATCACTGGCATCAAGTAGGTCAATCACTGTCGTCAAGGAGGTCAGTCAGTGGCATCAAGTAGGTCAATCACTGTCGTCAAAAAGGTCAATCACTGGCATCAAGTAGGTCAATCACTGTCGTCAAGGAGGTCAATCACTGGCATCAAGTAGGTCAATTACTGTCGTCAAAAAGGTCAATCACTGGCATCAAGTAGGTCAATCACTGTCGTCAAGGTCAGTCAGTGGCATCAAGTAGGTCAATCACTGTCGTCAAGGAGGTCAGTCAGTGGCATCAAGGAGATCAATCACTGGCATCAAGTAGGTCAATCACTGTCGTCAAGGAGGTCAATCACTGGCATCAAGTAGGTCAATCACTGTCGTCAAGGAGGACAGTCAGTGGCATCAAGGAGATCAATCACTGGCGTCTAGGAGGTCAATCACTGTCGTCAAGGAGGTCAGTCACTGGCGTCAAGTAGGTCAATCACTGTCGTCAAGGAGGTCAGCCACTGGCGTCAAGGAGGTCAGTCACTGGCATCAAGGAAGTCAGTCACTGGCGTCAAGGAGGTCAGTCACTGCCGTCAAGGAGGTCAATCACTGTCGTCAAGGAGGTCAGTCACTGGCGTCAAGGAGGTCAATCACTGTCGTCAAGGAGGTCAGTCACTGTCGTCAAGGAGGTCAGTCAGTGGCATCAAGGAGATCAATCACTGGCGTCTAGGAGGTCAATCACTGTCGTCAAGGAGGTCAGTCACTGGCGTCAAGTAGGTCAATCACTGTCGTCAAGGAGGTCAGCCACTGGCGTCAAGGAGGTCAGTCACTGGCATCAAGGAAGTCAGTCACTGGCGTCAAGGAGGTCAGTCACTGCCGTCAAGGAGGTCAATCACTGTCGTCAAGGAGGTCAGTCACTGGCGTCAAGGAGGTCAATCACTGTCGTCAAGAAGGTCAGTCACTGGCGTCATGGAAGTCCATCACTGTCGTCAAGGAGGTCAGTCACTGGCGTCAAGGAGGTCAGCCAATGGCATCAACGAGGTCAATCACTGGCGTCAAGGTGGTCAATCACTGTCGTCAAGGAGGTCAATCAATATCGTCAAAGAGGTCAATCACTGGCATCAAGGAGGTCAATCACTGGCGTCAAGTAGGTCAACCACTGGCATCAAGGAGGTCAATCACTGGCGTCAAGGAGGCCAATCACTGGCGTCAAGGAGGTCAATCACTGTCGTCAAGGAGATCAATCACTGGTATCAAGTAGGTCAATCACTGGCGTCAAGGAGGTCAACCACTGGCAAAAAGGAGGTCAATCACTGGCGTCACGGAGGTCAATCACTGTCGTCAAGGAGGTCAATCACTGTCGTCAAGGAGATCAATCATTGGCATCAAGGAGGTCAATCACCGTCGTCAAGGAGGTCAATCACTGGCATCAAGAAGGTCAATCACTGGCGTCAAGGAGGACAATCACTGTCGTCAAGGAGGCCAATCACTGGCATCAAGGAGGTCAATCACTGGCATCAAGGAGGTCAATCAATGGCATCAAGGAGGTGAATCACTGTCGTCAAGGAGGTCAGTCAGTGGCGTCTAGGAGGTCAATCACTGGCATCAAGGAGGTAATCACTGGCGTCAAGGAGGTCAATCACTGTCATCAAGGAGGTCAATTACTGGCGTCAAGGAGGTCAATCACTGGCATCAAGGAGGTCAGTCACTGTCGTGAAAGAGGTCAATTACTGGTGTTAAAGAGGTCAATCAGTGGTGTCAAGGAGGTCAATCACTGGCATCAAGGAGGTCAATTCCTGGCGTCAAGGAGGTCAATCACTGGCGTCAAGTAGGTCAATCACTGGCTTCAAGGAGGTCAATCACTGGTGTCAAGGAGGTCAGTCACTGGTGTCAAGAAGGTTAATCACTGTCGTTAAGGAGGTCAGTCACTGGCATCAAGGAGGTCAATCACTGGTATCAAGGAGGTCAGTCACTGGCATCAAGGAGGTCAGTCACTGGCATCAAGGAGCTCAGTCACTCGCATCAAGGAGGTCAATCACTGGCATCAAGGAGGTCAGTCACTGGCATCAAGAAGGTCAATCACTGGCATCAAGGAGGTCAATTACTGGCATCAAGAAGGTCAGCCATTGGCATCAAGGAGGTCAATCACTGGCTTCAGGGAGGTCAATCACTGGCGTCAAGGTCAATCACTGGCGTCAAGGAGGTGAATCACTGGGTCAAGGAGGTCAAACAGTGGTGTCAAGGAGGTCTATTACTGTCGTCAATAAGGTCAATTACTGGCGTAAAGGAGGTCAATCAGTAGTGTCAAGGAGGTCAATGACTGGTGTCTAGGTCAATCACTAGCATCAAGGAGGTCAATCACTGGCATCAAGGAGGTCAGTCACTGGCATCAAGGAGGTCAATCACTGGCATCAAAGAGGTCAGTCACTGACATCAAGGAGGTCAGTCACTGGCATCAAGGAGGTCAATCACTTGCATCAAGGAGGTCAATCACTGGTATCAAGGAGGTCAATCACTGGCATCAAGGAGGCCAGGCACTGGCATCATGGAGGTCAATCACTGGCATCAAGGAGGTCAATAATTGACGGCAAAGGAGGTCAATCAGTAGTGGCAAGGAGGTCAATCAGTGGTGTCAAGGAGATCAATCACTGGCATCAAGGAGGTCAATCACTGGTATTAAGGAGGTCAATCACTGTCGTCAAGGAGGTCAATTACTGGCGTCAAGAAGGTCAATCACTGGCGTCAAGGAGGTCAATCACTGCGTCAAGGAGGTCAATCAGTGGTGTCAAGGAGGTCAATCACTGTCGTCAAGGAGGTCAATCATTGGCGTCAAGAGGGTCAATCAGTAGTGTCAAGGAGGTCAATGACTGGTGTCAAGGTCAATCAGTGGCGTCAAGGAGGTCAATCACTGGCGTCAAGGAGGTCAATGACTGGTGTCAACGAGGTCAATCACTGGCGCCAAGGAGATCAATCACTGGCGCCAAGGAGGCCAATCACTGTCGTCAAGGAGGCCAATCACTGCCGTCAAGGAGGCCAATCATTGGCGTCAAGGCGGTCAATCACTGTCGTCAAGGAGGTCAATCACTGGCGTCGAGGAGGTCAATCACTGGCGTCAATGAGGTGAATCCGTGGTGTCAAGGAGGTCAATCAGTGGTCTCAAGGACGTCAATGACTGGTGTCAAGGCCAATCACTGTCGTCAAGTAGGTCAATCTCTGGTGTCAAGGAGGTCAATAACTGGCGTCAAGAAGGTCAATCACTATCGTCAAAGAGGTCAATCACTGGCGTCAATGACGTTTATCACTGGCATTAAAGAGGTCAATTACTGGCGTCAAGAAGGTCAATTACTGGCGTCAAGGAAGTCAATCACTGGCGTCAAAGAGGTCAATTACTGGCGTCAATGACGTTGATCACTGGCATTAAAGAGGTCAATTACTGACGTCAAGGAGGTCAATTACTGACGTCCAGGAGGTCAATTACTGGCGTCAAGGAAGTCAGTCACTGGAGTCAAAGAGGTCAATTACTGGCGTCAATGACGTTGATCACTGGCATTAAAGAGGTCAATTACTTACGTCCAGGAGGTCAATTACTGGCGTCAAGGAGGTCAATTACTGGCGTCAAGGAAGTCAATCACTGGAGTCAAAGAGGTCAATTAGTGGGCATTAATTAGTTCATTATCTGATGGAAAGATGGCCCAACCTGGAGCCTCTCTCTCTCTCTCTCTCTCTCTCTCTCTCTCTCTCTCTCTCTCTCTCTCTCTCTCTCTCTCTCTCTCTCTTCCTCTCTCTCTCTCTCTCTCTCTCTCTCTCTCTCTCTCTCTCTGTCTGTCTGTCTGTCTGTCTGTCTCTCTCTCTCTCTCTCTCTCTCTCTCTCTCTCTGTCTCTGTCTCTGTCTCTGTCTCTCTCTCTCTCTCTCTCTCTCTCTCTCTCTCTCTCTCTCTCTCTCTCTCTCTCTCTCTCTCTCTCTCTCTCTCTCTCTGTCTGTCTGTCTGTCTGTCTCTCTCTCTCTCTCTCTCTCTCTCTCTCTCTCTCTCTCTCTCTCTCTCTCTCTCTCTCTCTCTCTCTCTCTCTCTCTCTCTCTCTCTCTCTCTCTCTCTCTGAGTGTTAAGATGACACGTCTTCCGTAGATACTTCAAGACATGCAAATCACCGGTATTTTGAGTACTGTAATCAAATATATTACCAACAGCATATCTAAGTTCAGGACGTCACTTTTCATACGTTTGTGATGATAGAGATGTTTGTAAGATGGTATGAGATGCTGGTAGGGTGATAGTAATAGTGGGAGAATGCTGATAGGGTGATAGGAATGCTGTTATAATGCTAGGAATGCTAGAAGAATGTTAGAATATTGGTAGATTGCTAGGAATGCTGTTGGAATGTTAGGAATGCTAGTAGAATGCTAGGGATGTTGATAGAATGCTAAGAATGCCGTTAAAATGCTAGGGATGCTGATAGAGTGCTAGGGACGCTGCTAGAATGCTAGGGATGCTGTTAGAATGCTGGGGATTTTGGTAGAATGCTAGGCACGCTGGAAGAATGCTAGTGATGATGCTTGAATGCTAGGGATGCTGGTAGAATATATTAGAGATGCTGGTAGAATGCTAAGAATGTTAGTAGGAGGATTCCACACAAATCAGAACTGCAAGATAGTTGTCAACTTTACATCCAGATGAGAAATATAAACTATACAGCAGCAATTTTAGTGATAAAACATACATTGATTTTGGGTCAGGTTTAGAGAACATTAACCAAATATTTTACCATGTTAGCCACACATATCACTCGAGTGTATAATGGAACATCATCAGTGATGACTATTATTCTCTTGTAAACAATGCAAAATACGTGACACACACACACACATACACACACACACACACACACACACACACACACACACACACACACACACACACACACACACACTATTGATCACTCATGCTCAATAACTATTGCTCATAATACTTCAGATAAAGTCTCTACTCGCAGCTAATAGTATTTATTTTACTGTAACAACAATGTCATGACATAACTTGGGTTAAACTACAACTTAACATTAAGCCTTTCCACTTGTCACTAAACTAATAACTAAGATACTAATGAACTAAATCATTCGTAAATCATCATCTTCATCATATTCATCCACGTCAACAAGGTCTTAACTTCTCTACATTATTTTTCTGATTGTTCTTTGTCATATGGTTAACAACTGGCAGTTCCTCCAAGTTTGTAAAACACAGAGCGAGAAAGATGTGGAGCTGCACATGAACATTTAATAAAATAAGCAGGACTGATCACTGCTGCAGCTACAGTGAATTGCGGGATCCCTGGTGGTGTTACCTGAACATCCTGAGGTCAAGGTCAACACAGAGCCTTGGCCAGCTCGTCCCTCTTCCACCCAGATTTCACTGGATCTACGTCAGGAGGTTCCTCATACAGACCAGTCCTTCATGTGCATGACTATAAATAAGCTATTTTAGTGTTTTCATTAAATGCCTCAGCTACTGGAGGTAAACTTTCAATTCTCGGCAACAGAGATGCAGGTAACTTAGATGTACCTTCTGTCCTTGAGAGTTAAACTGTGTAGCGCATGTCTGGCGCTGCTGCTGCTGCCTCACACGTCTTAGCAAGCTGCAGTGAAGGCTGTTAATACGTGACTAGCATCTTTCATGTGTGCTGAGAGGTCTCCTAGACTTTTCAGTTCGTTTCCTGCTTCAAGAGCCTTAAGAGCCTTAGTTTTACCAGTGCCACATTAACATGCCACAACATTACAGCTGGTGAACACATGAGCTGCAAACAGTCTTGTGAAGCTGTATGTCTGTATTTAGCAGTCGTGACACCTGTGTTAACTGATGGAAGCCCATCATCAAAACTGTCGTGGGCACCTGTCTCTATATCACTTAGTAAGGAATGATTACACCAGCTTCCCTCCAGGCAGGCATAGATGATCTCCCAGGAAGTGCTAGACTGCTAGAGTTATTTGACTTTTCTACTGTAGTCAGAAGTTCACAACATATTATGTCAATCGACTGTCTTGTTTCTCGTGAAAAGCACAGCCCATTGAGGAGGAAGTGAAGAGTTGAAATGTAGCTAATGCTCCTTATCAGTCTGTGGCACTGGACCAGGATTACCTTCACTCTGATGCTCTATTTAGTTTTGTTGGTAACATATTTCACAAAGTGTATCTCTCATACTAATATTACTTGATCAGTGAGAAGACCAGTGAATGGCACCTCAATCTATGGTACCGGCCGGCATCAGGCTACTGTTTACCCGCACCGGCATAATGGCGCACTTCAGATATAGTCTTCAACATTGACTTTGATGAAGCGCCTCATGAATGCCTCTGTTATTCTCGTCAAACACTGACTTTGGAACTGGTTCTTCTTAATGGTTCATAGTGTTCTTAACATTAACATCACGAGAGTTCATGAGCGTCATAACACATGCCAATATCAGTATGAATTTAAGGGGAGCGAGGCGTGCCGTGGCTTGCTTCTTGCCCTCTAGCAACATAAAAACACGCTTCCTCAGCACTTAGCGACATTCATCAGGCCACTTAGCGTCATGTCTTGCACTTAGCCTCATATTCATTTACCTTGCCTCATACTTACGCGTACAGTTGTTACCCACGTCTAAGTTTACCTCTCCTGTGCATCTACCTCCAGAAACCTGATCCACAAGAGGAAATGCGTGGTCTTCAACATACACGGGATCAATACATTGCAATTTAAAGTTAAATAATTGAACCTCAGAACAGCGGAGCAATTTTTTTTAGTCATGAAGATTCACTCTTTTTCTAGCTTTTGTTTTATTGCCTTGTGTAGCTCTGTACGTGTGTGTTTGATGTACGTGAAGAAACACAACTGTTGTGGCATTTGATGGTAATGGTTCCATTCTCCTGCGGATATTTTTTTTTTTTGTAGTTGTTGATGGATGCTGTGTGGTGGGTTTGGAGTGGCAGTAATGATGGTTCTGATGGGTGATACTTCAGGTGGAATCAGAGTTGATGATGGATTGCCACAACCAAACAAGCACTCAGAAGTCATCATTCACTACTTCCTAAAAAGCAAGAAGAAATTGTTCGTGATGAATTATATACATGTTCAACACTAGAGTGTCTTAACTCATCAACACGTTATATGTATATATTCTTCCTTGAACCCTTTTTATCCACTTCTCCGAGGCTATGGGTCCTATATATATATATATATATATATATATATATATATATATATATATATATATATATATATATATATATATATATATATATATATATATATATATATATATATATATATATATATATATATATATATATATATATATATATATATATATATATAAATATATAATATATATAATATAATATAATATTCAAGAGAGGGAGAAATATACTAAAACACTGGGAGAATACTTCCACTTAAAATATATCCGCAATTTCCTAGGTGTTCCACTCCAAGATCCCGAAGATTACTTGAACCTTCTCTCTCACTCTTACACACTGGTGTACCACTGCCTCTCACTTTCACACACTGATGTACCACTGCCTCTCTCACTCTCGCAAACTGGTGTACCACTGCCTCTCTAACTCTCACACACTGGTGTACCACTGCCTCTCTCATTCTCGCACACTGGTGTACCACTGCCTCTCTCATTCTCACACACAGGTGCACTACTGCCTCACTCACTCTCACAAACTGGTGCACTACTGCCTCTCTCACTCTCACACACTGGTGTACCACTGCCTCTCTCACTCTCACACACTGGTGTACCACTGCCTCTCTCACTCTCACACACTGGTGTACCATTGCCTCTCTCATTCTCACACACAGGTGCACTACTGCCTCTCTCACTCTCAGAGACTGGTGCACTACTGCCTCTCTCACTCCCACGCACTGGTATACTACTGTCTCTCTCACTCTCGCACACTGGTGTACCACTGCCTCTCTCACCCTCACACACTGCTGCACTAATGCCTCTCTCACTCTCACACAGGTGCACTAATGCCTCTCTCACTCTCACACACTGCTGCACCACTTCCTCTCCCACTCACACTGGTGCACTACTGCCTCTCTCACTCCCACACACTGGTGTATCACTGCCTCTCTCTCACACACACTGGCAATTGCCTCTTTTACTCTCACACTGCTGCACGACTGCCTCTCTCACTCTCACACACTGCTACACTACTGCCTCTCTCACTTCCACACACTGCTGCACTACTGCCTTTCTCCCTGTAACACACTGGTATACTACTGCCTCTCTCACTCTCACACACTGGTGTACCACTGCCTCTCTCATTCTCCCACACAGGTGCGCTAATGCCTCTCTCACTCTCACACACTGGTGTACTACTGCCTCTCTCACTCACACACGCTGCTGCACTAATGCCTCTCTCACCCTCACACACTGCTGCACTAATGCCTCTCTCACTCTCACACACAGGTGCACTAATGCCTCTCTCACTCTCACACAGGTGCACTAATGCCTATCTCACTCTCACATACTTGTGTACTACTGCCTCTCTCACTCTCACACACTGCTGCACTAATGCCTCTCTCACTCTCACACACTGCTGCACTAATGCCTCTCTCACCCTCACACACTGCTGCACTAATGCCTCTCTCACTCTCACATACTGCTGCACTAATGCCTCTCTCACTCTCACACACAGGTGCACTAATGCCTATCTCACTCTCACACACAGGTGCACTAATGCCTATCTCACTCTCACACACAGGTGCACTAATGCCTATCTCACTCTCACATACTTGTGTACTACTGCCTCTCTCACTCTCACACACTGCTGCACTAATGCCTCTCTCACTCTCACACACAGGTGCACTAATGCCTATCTCACCCTCACATACTTGTGTACTACTGCCTCTCTCACTCTCACACACTGCTGCACTAATGCCTCTCTCACTCTCACACACTGCTGCACTAATGCCTCTCTCATTCTCACACACAGGTGTACTACTGCCTCTCTCACTCTCACACACAGGTGTACTGCTGCCTCTCTCACTCTCACACACAGGTGTACTACTGCCTCTCTCACTCTCACACACAGGTGCACTAATGCCTCTCTCACTCTCACACACATGTGTACTACTGCCTCTCTCACTTTCACACACTTGTATACCACTGCCTCTCTCACTCTCACACACTGGTGTACCACTGCCTCTCTCACTTTCACACACTGGTACACTACTTCCTCTCTCACTCTCACACACTAGTGTACCACTGTCTCTCTCACTCTGACTAAAGACACACAAATCTTGCACATGTGTCTCACTCATCAGTAATGACACACAAGTGTTGCACATGTGTCTCACTCATCAATAATGACATACAAGTGTTGCACATGTGTCTCACTCATCAATAATGACACACAAGTGTTGCACATGTGTCTCAATAATCAATAATGACACACAAGTGTTGCACATGTGTCTCACTCATCAATAATGACACACAAGTGTTGCACATGTGTCTCAATCATCAATAATGACACACAAGTGTTGCTCATGTGTCTCACTCATCAATAATGACACACAAGTGTTGCACATGTGTCTCAATCATCAATAATGACACACAAGTGTTGCACATGTGTCTCAATCATCAATAATGACACACAAGTGTTGCACATGTGTCTCACTCATCAATAATGACACACAAGTGTTGCACATGTGTCTCAATCATCAATAATGACACACAAGTGTTGCACATGTGTCTCACTCATCAATAATGACACACAAGTGTTGCACATGTGTCTCAATCATCAATAATGACACACAAGTGTTGCACATGTGTCTCACTCATCAATAATGACACACAAGTGTTGCACATGTGTCTCACTCATCAATAATGACACACAAGTGTTGCACATGTGTCTCAATCATCAATAATGACACACAAGTGTTGCACATGTGTCTCACTCATCAATAATGACACACAAGTGTTGCACATGTGTCTCACTCATCAATAATGACACACAAGTGTTGCACATGTGCCTCACTCATCAATAATGACACACAAGTGTTGCACATGTGTCTCACTCATCAATAATGACACACAAGTGTTGCACATGTGTCTCACTCATCAATAATGACACACAAGTGTTGCACATGTGTCTCACTCATCAATAATGACACCCAAGTGTTGCACATGTGTCTCACTCATCAATAATGACACACAAGTGTTGCACATGTGTCTCAATCATCAATAATGACACACAAGTGTTGCACATGTGTCTCAATCATCAATAATGACACACAAGTGTTGCACATGTGTCTCACTCATCAATAATGACACACAAGTGTTGCACATGTGTCTCACTCATCAATAATGACACACAAGTGTTGCGCATGTGTCTCACTCATCAATAATGACACACAAGTGTTGCACATGTGTCTTAATCATCAATAATGACACACAAGTGTTGCGCATGTGTCTCACTCATCAATAATGACACACAAGTGTTGCACATGTGTCTCACTCATCAATAATGACACACAAGTGTTGCACATGTGTCTCAATCATCAATAATGACACACAAGTGTTGCACATGTGTCTCAATCATCAGTAATGACACACAAGTGTTGCACATGTGTCTCAATCATCAATAATGACACACAAGTGTTGCACATGTGTCTCAATCATCAGTAATGACACACAAGTGTTGCACATGTGTCTCACTCATCAATAATGACACACAAGTGTTGCACATGTGTCTCACTCATCAATAATGACACACAAGTGTTGCACATGTGTCTCACTCATCAATAATGACACACAAGTGTTGCACATGTGTCTCAATCATCAATAATGACACACAAGTGTTGCACATGTGTCTCACTCATCAATAATGACACACAAGTGTTGCACATGTGTCTCACTCATCAATAATGACACACAAGTGTTGCACATGTGTCTCAATCATCAATAATGACACACAAGTGTTGCACATGTGTCTCAATCATCAATAATGACACACAAGTGTTGCACATGTGTCTCACTCATCAATAATGACACACAAGTCTTGCACATGTGTCTCACTCATCAATAATGACACACAAGTGTTGCACATGTGTCTCACTCATCAATAATGACACACAAGTGTTGCACATGTGTCTCACTCATCAATAATGACACACAAGTGTTGCACATGTGTCTCACTCATCAATAATGACACACAAGTGTTGCACATGTGTCTCACTCATCAATAATGACACACAAGTGTTGCACATGTGTCTCAATCATCAATAATGACACACAAGTGTTGCACATGTGTCTCAATCATCAATAATGACACACAAGTGTTGCACATGTGTCTCACTCATCAATAATGACACACAAGTGTTGCACATGTGTCTCAATCATCAATAATGACACACAAGTGTTGCACATGTGTCTCACTCATCAATAATGACACACAAGTGTTGCACATGTGTCTCACTCATCAATAATGACACACAAGTGTTGCACATGTGTCTCACTCATCAATAATGACACACAAGTGTTGCACATGTGTCTCATTCATCAATAATGACACACAAGTGTTGCACATGTGTCTCACTCATCAATAATGACACACAAGTGTTGCACATGTGTCTCACTCATCAATAATGACACACAAGTGTTGCACATGTGTCTCACTCATCAATAATGACACACAAGTGTTGCACATGTGTCTCACTCATCAATAATGACACACAAGTGTTGCACATGTGTCTCACTCATCAATAATGACACACAAGTGTTGCACATGTGTCTCACTCATCAATAATGACACACAAGTGTTGCACATGTGTCTCACTCATCAATAATGACACACAAGTGTTGCACATGTGTCTCACTCATCAATAATGACACACAAGTGTTGCACATGTGTCTCACTCATCAATAATGACACACAAGTGTTGCACATGTGTCTCACTCATCAATAATGACACACAAGTGTTGCACATGTGTCTCACTCATCAGTAATGACACACAAGTGTTGCACATGTGTCTCACTCATCAATAATGACACACAAGTGTTGCACATGTGTCTCACTCATCAATAATGACACACAAGTGTTGCACATGTGTCTCACTCATCAATAATGACACACAAGTGTTGCACATGTGTCTCACTCATCAATAATGACACACAAGTGTTGCACATTTGTCTCACTCATCAATAATGACACACAAGTGTTGCACATGTGTCTCACTCATCAATAATGACACACAAGTGTTGCACATGTGTCTCACTCATCAATAATGACACACAAGTGTTGCACATGTGTCTCACTCATCAATAATGACACACAAGTGTTGCACATGTGTCTCAATCATCAATAATGACACACAAGTGTTGCACATGTGTCTCAATCATCAATAATGACACACAAGTGTTGCACATGTGTCTCACTCATCAATAATGACACACAAGTGTTGCACATGTGTCTCAATCATCAATAATGACACACAAGTGTTGCACATGTGTCTCACTCATCAATAATGACACACAAGTGTTGCACATGTGTCTCACTCATCAATAATGACACACAAGTGTTGCACATGTGTCTCACTCATCAATAATGACACACAAGTGTTGCACATGTGTCTCACTCATCAATAATGACACACAAGTGTTGCACATGTGTCTCACTCATCAATAATGACACACAAGTGTTGCTCATGTGTCTCACTCATCAATAATGACACACAAGTGTTGCACATGTGTCTCAATCATCAATAATGACACACAAGTGTTGCACATGTGTCTCACTCATCAATAATGACACACAAGTGTTGCACATGTGTCTCACTCATCAATAATGACACACAAGTGTTGCACATGTGTCTCAATCATCAATAATGACACACAAGTGTTGCACATGTGTCTCACTCATCAATAATGACACACAAGTGTTGCACATGTGTCTCACTCATCAGTAATGACACACAAGTGTTGCACATGTGTCTCACTCATCAATAATGACACACAAGTGTTGCACATGTGTCTCACTCATCAATAATGACACACAAGTGTTGCACATGTGTCTCACTCATCAGTAATGACACACAAGTGTTGCACATGTGTCTCACTCATCAATAATGACACACAAGTGTTGCACATGTGTCTCACTCATCAATAATGACACACAAGTGTTGCACATGTGTCTCACTCATCAATAATGACACACAAGTGTTGCACATGTGTCTCACTCATCAATAATGACACACAAGTGTTGCACATGTGTCTCACTCATCAATAATGACACACAAGTGTTGCACATGTGTCTCACTCATCAATAATAACACACAAGTGTTGCACTTGTGTCTCACTCATCAATAATGACACACAAGTGTTGCACATGTGTCTCACTCATCAATAATGACACACAAGTGTTGCACATGTGTCTCACTCATCAATAATGACACACAAGTGTTGCACATGTGTCTCACTCATCAATAATGACACACAAGTGTTGCACATGTGTCTCAATCATCAACATACCAGTGTTGTATAATCATTTAAATAAAAACACTGTTGCTGGAACACACTGGCAGGTTACTGCCACTCACAAACACTTCAAGTTTTGTATTCCTCTGTCGTAATATAATAATAATAATAATAATAATAATAATAATAATAATAATAATAATAATAATAATAATAATAATAATAATATTATTATTATTATTATTATTATTACCATTATTATTATTTTTATTATTATTATTATTATTATTATTATTATTATTATTATTATTATTATTATTATTATTATTATTATTATTATAGCTATTATTATTATTAAATTACTAAAGAAGCGCTAAACCCGTTGGGGTCATACATGCCATTCCTTGGATCAAAACTCCTTCACTAGGGTGCAGGTAAAGGTGTTCGTATTGTATATGGGAATAACAATGTTTTGATCAATTCCGTTCTAATGTCAGTATCAGAGGCCACCAGAGGCCGCCAGAGGCCGCCAGAGGCCGCCAGAGGCCGCCAGAGGCCACCAGAGGCCACCAGAGGCCACCAGAGGCCACCAGAGGCCACCAGAGGCCACCAGATGTAGCCAGAGACCGCCAGAGGCCGCCAGAGGCCGCAAGAGGCCACCAAATGTAGCCAGAGACCGCCAGAGGCCGCCAGAGGCCGCCAGAGGCCACCAGATGTAGCCAGAGACCGCCAAAGGCCGCCAGAGGCCGCCAGAGGCCGCCAGAGGCCGCCAGACGCCACCAGATGTAGCCAGAGACCGCCAGAGGCCGCCAGAGGCCGCCAGAGGCCGCCAGAGGCCGCCAGAGGCCGCCAGAGGCCGCCAGAGGCCGCCAGAGGCCGCCAGAGGCCGAGAGAGTTCACCACTAATTACTTTGTCTGGGAATATTTCCTAAGCTTGATGATAACATTGTTCACTTAGACTCTTCCTGCCTCAGAATTCTTGACATAGTTGACCATTTTTAATTATTAATCTTAAGATGCGTCTTAAACGTAACGTTGCGTGCACAAGTCTTGCAAGGTGTGTTGCATTGTGTCTTGTGTGTTGCATTGTGTCTTGTGTTGTGTCTTGTGTGTTGCATTGTGTCTTGTGTTGTGTCTTGTGTGTTGCATTGTGTCTTGTGTTGTGTCTTGTGTGTTGCATTGTGTCTTGTGTGTTGCATTGTGTCTTGTGTTGTGTCTTGTGTGTTGCATTGTGTCTTGTGTGTTGCATTGTGTCTTGTGTTGTGTCTTGTGTGTTGCATTGTGTCTTGTGTGTTGCATTGTGTCTTGTGTTGTGTCTTGTGTGTTGCATTGTGTCTTGTGTGTTGCATTGTGTCTTGTGTGTTGCATTGTGTCTTGTGTGTTGCATTGTGTCTTGGGTGTTGCATTGTGTCTTGTGTGTTGCATTGTGTCTTGTGTGTTGCATTGTGTCTTGTGTGTTGCATTGTGTCTTGTGTGTTGCATTGTGTCTTGTGTTGTGTCTTGTGTGTTGCATTGTGTCTAATATGTTGCAGTGTGTCTTGTGTTGTGTCTTGTGTGTTGCATTGTGTCTTGTGTGTTGCATTGTGTCTTGTGTTGTGTCTTGTGTGTTGCATTGTGTCTAATATGTTGCAGTGTGTCTTGTGTTGTGTCTTGTGTGTTGCATTGTGTCTTGTGTGTTGCATTGTGTCTTGTGTTGTGTCTTGTGTGTTGCATTGTGTCTTGTGTGTTGCATTGTGTCTTGTGTTGTGTCTTGTGTGTTGCATTGTGTCTTGTGTGTTGCATTGTGTCTTGTGTGTTGCATTGTGTCTTGTGTGTTGCATTGTGTCTTGGGTGTTGCATTGTGTCTTGTGTGTTGCATTGTGTCTTGTGTGTTGCATTGTGTCTTGTGTGTTGCATTGCGTCTTGTGTGTTGCATTGTGTCTTGTGTGTTGCATTGTGTCTTGTGTGTTGCATTGTGTCTTGTGTTGTGTCTTGTGTGTTGCATTGTGTCTTGTGTGTTGCATTGTGTCTTGTGTTGTGTCTTGTTGTGTCTTGTGTGTTGCATTGTGTATTGTGTGTTGCATTGTGTCTTGTGTTGTGTCTTGTGTGTTGCATTGTGTCTTGTGTGTTGCATTGTGTCTTGTGTTGTGTCTTGTGTGTTGCATTGTGTCTTGTGTGTTGCAGTGAGTCTTGTGTGTTGCAGTGTGTTGCATTGTGTCTTGTGTGTTGCAGTGTGTTGCATTGTGTCTTGTGTTGCATTGTGTCTTGTGTGTTGCAGTGTGTCTTGTGTGTTGCAGTGTGTTGCATTGTGTCTTGTGTGTTGCATTGTGTCTTGTGTGTTGCATTGTGTCTTGTGTTGTGTCTTGTTGTGTCTTGTGTGTTGCATTGTGTATTGTGTGTTGCATTGTGTCTTGTGTTGTGTCTTGTGTGTTGCATTGTGTCTTGTGTGTTGCATTGTGTCTTGTGTTGTGTCTTGTGTGTTGCATTGTGTCTTGTGTGTTGCAGTGAGTCTTGTGTGTTGCAGTGTGTTGCATTGTGTCTTGTGTGTTGCAGTGTGTTGCATTGTGTCTTGTGTTGCATTGTGTCTTGTGTGTTGCAGTGTGTCTTGTGTGTTGCAGTGTGTTGCATTGTGTCTTGTGTGTTGCATTGTGTCTTGTGTGTTGCAGTGTGTCTTGTGTTGTGTCTTGTGTGTTCCATTGTGTCTTGTATTGTGTCTTGTGTGCTGCATTGTGTCTTGTGTGTTGCAATGTGTCTTGTATTGTGTCTTGTGTGTTGCATTGTGTCTTGTGTGTTGCATTGTGTCTTGTGTTGTGTCTTGTGTGTTGCAGTGTGTCTTGTGTTGTTTCTTGTGTGTTGCATTGTGTCTTGTGTTGTGTCTTGTGTGTTGCAGTGTGTCTTGTGTTGTTTCTTGTGTGTTGCAGTGTGTCTTGTGTGTTGCAGTGTGTCTTGTGTTGTTTCTTGTGTGTTGCAGTGTGTCTTGTCTGTTGCATTGTGTCTTGTGTGTTGCATTGTGTCTTGTGTTGTGTCTTGTGTGTTGCAGTGTGTCTTGTGTTGTGCCTTGTGTGTTGCATTGTGTCTTGTGTTGTCTTGTGTGTTGCATTGTGTCTTGTATTGTGTCTTGTGTGTTGCATTGTGTCTTGTGTGTTGCATTGTGTCTTGTGTTGTGTCTTGTGTGTTGCAGTGTGTCTTGTGTTGTTTCTTGTGTGTTGCAGTGTGTCTTGTGTTGTGTCTTGTGTGTTGCATTGTGTCTTGTGTGTTGCATTGTGTCTTGTGTGTTGCATTGTGTCTTGTGTTGTGTCTTGTGTGTTGCAGTGTGTTTTGTTTTGTTTCTTGTGTGTTGCAGTGTGTCTTGTGTTGTGTCTTGTGTGTTGCATTGTCTTCTGTTGTGTCTTGTGTGTTGCATTGTGTCTTGTGTTGTGTCTTCTGCGTTGCATCGCGTCTTGTGTGTTGCATTGTGTCTTGTGTGTTGCGTTGTGTCTTGTGTGTTGCAGTTGTCTTGTGTTGTGTCTTGTGTGTTGCATTGTGTCTTGTGTTGTCTTGTGTGTTGCATTGTGTCTTGTATTGTGTCTTGTGTGTTGCATTGTGACTTGTGTGTTGCATTGTGTCTTGTGTTGTGTCTTGTGTGTTGCATTGTGTCTTGTGTTGTCTTGTGTGTTGCATTGTGTCTTGTATTGTGTCTTGTGTGTTGCATTGTGACTTGTGTGTTGCAGTGTGTCTTGTGTTGTTTCTTGTGTGTTGCAGTGTGTCTTGTGTTGTTTCTTGTGTGTTGCAGTGTGTCTTGTGTGTTGCATTGTGTCTTGTGTGTTGCATTGTGTCTTGTGTGTTGCATTGTGTCTTGTGTGTTGCAGTGTGTCTTGTGTGTTGCATTGTGCCTTGTGTGTTGCAGTGTGTCTTGTGTGTTGCATTGTGTCTTGTGTGTTGCACTGTGTCTTGTGTGTTGCAGTGTGTCTTGTGTGTTGCACTGTGTCTTGTGTGTTGCACTGTGTCTTGTGTGTTGCAGTGTGTCTTGTGTTGTGTCTTGTGTGTTGCATCGCGTCTTGTGTGTTGCAGTGTGTCTTGTGTTGTGTCTTGTGTGTTGCATTGTGTCTTGTGTTGTCTTGTGTGTTGCATTGTGTCTTGTATTGTGTCTTGTGTGTTGCATTGTGTCTTGTGTTGTGTCTTGTGTGTTGCAGAGTGTCTTGTGTTGTTTCTTGTGTGTTGCAGTGTGTCTTGTGTTGTGTCTTGTGTGTTGCGTCGTATCTTGTGTGTTGCAGTGTGTCTTGTGTTGTGTCTTGTGTGTTGCATTGTCTTCTGTTGTGTCTTGTGTGTTGCATTGTGTCTTGTGTTGTGTCTTGTGTGTTGCATTGTGTCTAGTGTGTTGCATTGTGTCTTGTGTTGTGTCTTGTGTGTTGTGTCTTGTGTGTTGCATTGTGTCTTGTGTGTTGCATCGCGTCTTGTGTGTTGCAATGTGTCTTGTGTGTTTCATTGTGTCTTGTGTTGTGTCTTGTGTGTTGCATCGCGTCTTGAATGTTGCATTGTGTCTTGTGTGTTGCATTGTGTCTTGTGTTGTCTTGTGTGTTACATTGTGTATTGTATTGTGTCTTGTGTGTTGTATTGTGTCTTGTGTGTTGCATTGTGTCTTGTGTTGTGTCTTGTGTGTTGCATCGCGTCTTGTGTGTTGCATTGTGTCTTGTGTGTTGCGTTGTGTCTTGTGTTGTCTTGTGTGTTGCATTGTGTTTTGTGCATTACATCGTGTCTTGTGTGTTGCATCGTGTCTTGTGTGTTGCAGTGTGTCTTGTGTGTTGCATTGTGTCTTGTGTTGTGTCTTGTGTGTTGCATTGTGTCTTGTGTGTTGCATTGTGTCTTGTGTGTTGCATTGTGTCTTGTGTTGTGTCTTGTGTGTTGCATTGTGTCTTGTGTGTTGCATTGTGTCTTGTGTTGTGTCTTGTGTGTTCCATCGTGTCCTGTGTATTGCATTGTGTCTTGTGTTGTATTGTGTCTTGTGTTGAGTCTTGTGTTGTATTGTGTCTTGTGTTGTGTCTTGTGCTGTGTGTTGCATTGTGTCTTGTGTGTTGCATTGTGTTTAGTGTTGTGTCTTTTGTGTTGCATGGTGTCTTGTGTCTTGTGTGTTGCATTGTGTCTAGTGTTGTGTTTCGTGTTCTGTGTTACATTGTGTCTTGTGTTTTGTGTTGCATTGTGTCTTGTGTTGTGTGTTGCAGTGTGTCTTGTGTTGCGTGTTGCATTGTGTTTTGTGTTGCATTGTGTCTTGTGCTGTGTGTTGCATTGTGTCTTGTGTTGTGTGCTGCATTGTGTCCTGTGCTGTCTTGTATTTTGTGTTGCGTTGTGTCTTGTGTTGTGTGTTGCATTGTGTATTGTGTTTTGTGTTGTATTGTGTTGTGTGTTGCATAGTCTTGTGTTGCATTGTGTCTTGTTTTGTATTGTCTTGTGTTGCAATGTGTCTTGTGTTGCATTGTCTTGTGTTGCATTGTGTCTTGTGTTGTATTGTGTCTTGTGTCATGTGTTGCATTGTGTCTTGTGTTGTGAGTTGCACTGTGTCTTGTGTTGTATGTTGCAATGTGTCTTGTGTTGTGTGTTGCATTGTGACTTGTGTGTTGTATTGTGTCTTGTGTGTTGCATTGTGTCATATGTTGTGTGTTGCATTGTCTTGTGTTGTGTGAGGCACTGTGTCTTGTGTGTTGTATTGTGTCTTGTGCGTTGCATTGTGTTGTGTGTTGCATTGCATCTTGTGTTATGTGTTGCATTGTGTCCTGTGTTGTGTGTTGCATTGTGTTGTGTATTGCATTGTGTCTTGTGTGTTGCCTTGTGTCTTTTGTTGTATGTTGTATTGTGCCTTGTGTTGTGTATTGCATTGTGTCTTGTGCTGTGTGTTGTATTTTGTCTTGTGTTGTGTGTTGCATTGTGTCTTGTGTGTTGCATTGTGTCTTGTGTTGTGTGTTGCA
Organism: Cherax quadricarinatus; assembly: GCF_038502225.1. Classification (NCBI taxonomy): domain Eukaryota; kingdom Metazoa; phylum Arthropoda; class Malacostraca; order Decapoda; family Parastacidae; genus Cherax; species Cherax quadricarinatus. Next base: position 23,791,677 of record NC_091294.1, on the reverse strand, counting down.
TTATGTCTTGTGTTGTGTTGTGTCTTGTGTTATGTGTTGCACTGTGTCTTGTGTTGTGTGTTGCATTGTGTCTTGTGTTGTATTGCGTCTTTTGTTGTATTGTATCTTGTGTTGTGTTGCATTGTGTCTTGTGTTGAGTTGTGTCTTGCGTTATGTGTTGCATTGTGTCTTGTGTTCTTTTGTGCCTTGTGTTGTGTGTTGAATTGTTTCTTGTGTTATGTGTTGCATTGTGTCTTGTGTTGTGTGTTTCATTGTGTCTTGTGTTGAATTGTGTATTGTGTTGTGTGTTGCATTGTGTCTTGTGTTGTTTGTTGTATTGTGGCATGTGTTTTGTGTTTTATTGTGCTGTGTTGTGTTGTATTGTGTGTTGTGTTGTGTGTTTCTCTTGTGTGTTGTATTGTGTGTTATTCTGTGTGTTGTGTTGTGTTGTTTATTATGTTGTTTGTTGTGCTGTGTGTTATGGTGTGTGTTGTGTTGTGTTGTGTTGTGTTGTGTTGTGTGTTGTGTTGTGTTGTGTGTTGTATTAAGCATTAATTTCACAAAGAGTCAGGATGACCCGAAAAAGAAGAAACACATTCACCATCACTCTCACCAGTTTTCAACAGAACTGTACTACAAACACACTGTTAACAGAACTGTACTACAAACACACTGTTAACAGAACTGTACTACAAACACACTGTTAACAGAACTGTACTACAAACACACTGTTAACAGAACTGTACTACAAACACACTGTTAACAGAACTGTACTACAAACACACTGTTAACAGAACTGTACTACAAAAACACTGTTAACAGAACTGTACTACAAACACACTGTTAACAGAACTGTACTACAAACACACTGTTAACAGAACTGTACTACAAAAACACTGTTAACAGAACTGTACTACAAACACACTGTTAACAGAACTGTACTACAAACTCACTGTTAACAGAACTGTACTACAAACACACTGTTAACAGAACTGTACTACAAAAACACTGTTAACAGAACAGTACTACAAACACACTGTTAACAGAACTGTACTACAAACACACTGTTAACAGAACTGTACTACAAAAACACTGTTAACAGAACTGTACTACAAACACACTGTTAACAGAACTGTACTACAAACTCACTGTTAACAGAACTGTACTACAAACACACTGTTAACAGAACTGTACTACAAACACACTGTTAACAGAACTGTACTACAAACACACTGTTAACAGAACTGTACTACAAACACACTGTTAACAGAACTGTACTACAAACACACTGTTAACAGAACTGTGCTACAAACACACTGTTAACAGAACTGTACAACAAACACACTGTTAACAGAACTGTACTATAAACACACTGTTAACAGTACTGTACTACAAACACACTGCTAACAGAACTGTACTACAAACACACTGTTAACAGAACTGTGCTACAAACACACTGTTAACAGAACTGTACAACAAACACACTGTTAACAGAACTGTACTATAAACACACTGTTAACAGTACTGTACTACAAACACACTGCTAACAGAACTGTAATACAAACACACTGTTAACAGAACTGTACTACAAACACACTGTTAACAGAACTGTACTACAAACACACTGTTAACAGAACTGTACTACAAACACACTGTTAACAGAACTGTTCTACAAACACACTGTTAACAGAACTGTACTACAAACACACTGTTAACAGAACTGTACTACAAACACACTGTTAACAGAACTGTACTACAAACACACTGTTAACAGAACTGTACTACAAACACACTGTTAACAGAACTGTAATACAAACACACTGTTAACAGAACTGTACTACAAACACACTGTTAACAGAACTGTACTACAAACACACTGTTAACAGAACTGTACTACAAACACACTGTTAACAGAACTGTACTACAAACACACTGTTAACAGAACTGTACTACAAACACACTATTAACAGAACTGTGCTACAAACACACTGTTAACAGAACTGTACTACAAACACACTGTTAACAGAACTGTGCTACAAACACACTGTCAACAGAACTGTACTACAAACACACTGTTAACAGAACTGTACTACAAACACACTGTCAACAGAACTGTACTACAAACACACTGTTAACAGAACTGTACTACAAACACACTGTTAACAGAACTGTACTACAAAAACACTGTTAACAGAACTGTACTACAAACACACTGTTAACAGAACTGTACTACAAACACACTGTTAACAGAACTGTACTACAAACACACTGTTAACAGAATTGTACTACAAACACACTGTTAACAGAACTTTACTAAAAACACACTGTTAACAGAACTGTACTACAAACACACTGTTAACAGAATTGTACAACAAACACATTGTTAACAGAACTGTACTACAAACACACTGTTAACAGAACTGTACTACAAACACACTGTTAACAAAACTGTACTACAAACACACTGTCAACAGAATTGTACTACAAACACACTGTTAACAGAACTGTACTACAAACACACTGTTAACAGAACTGTACTACAAACATACTGTTAACAGAACTGTACTATAAACACACTGTTAACAGTACTGTACTACAAACACACTGTTAACAGAACTGTACTACAAACACACTGTCAACAGAACTGTACTACAAACACACTGTTAAGAGAACTGTACTACAAACACACTGTTAACAGAATTGTACTACAAACACACTGTTAACGGAACTGCAGAACAAACACACTGTTAACAGAACTGTACTACAAACACACTGTTAACAGAACTGTACTACAAACACACTGTTAACAGAATTGTACTACAAACACATTGTTAACAGAACTGCAGAACAAACACACTGTTAACAGAACTGTACTACAAACACACTGTTAACAGAACTGTAGAACAAACACACTGTTAACAGAACTGTAGAACAAGCACACTGTTAACAGAACTCTACTACAAACACACTCTCAACAGAACTGTACTACAAACACACTGTTAACATGTTAACAGAACTATACTACAAACACACTGTCAACAGAACTGTACTACAAACACTTTCAACAGAACTGTACTACAAACACACTGTTAACAGAACTGTACTACAAAAACACTGTTAACAGAACTGTACTACAAACACACTGTTAACAGAACTGTACTACAAACTCACTGTTAACAGAACTGTACTACAAACACACTGTTAACAGAACTGTACTACAAACACACTGTTAACAGAACTGTACTACAAACACACTGTTAACAGAACTGTACTACAAACACACTGTTAACAGAACTGTACTACAAACTCACTGTCAACAGAACTGTACTACAAAAACACTGTTAACAGAACTGTACTACAAACACACTGTTAACAGAACTGTACTACAAACACACTGTTAACAGAACTGTACTACAAACACACTGTTAACAGAACTGTACTACAAACACACTGTTAACAGAACTGTACTACAAACACACTGTTAACAGAACTATAGAACAAACAGACTGTTAACATAATTGTACGATTAGCAGAACTGTACAATAAACAGACTGTTAAGAGAACTTTACAATAAACAGACTATTAACAGATCTTTACAATATACTGTTAACAGAACTGTATTCACATTCACTGTTTAAAAACACTTCCGGTCTCTCCATAAGTTTTACAAAAGTCAGTTTTGAAACTGTCAGTGACTGTCAGTGACTGTCAGTGACTGTCAGTGACTGTCAGTGACTGTCAGTGACTGTCAGTGTACTCTAAGTAGACTGGTAGTGACTACCAGTAGACTGTCAGTGGAGTGTCAATGGACTTCTGTGAAGCGGCTTCGTAATCCGGTTAATATTCCGATCAAGTGAGTGGGTAGTGATGAAGTCAAGTGAGTGGGTAGTGATGTAGTCAAGTGAGTGGGTAGTGATGAAGTCAAGTGAGTGGGTAGTGATGTAGTCAAGTGAGTGGGTAGTGATGAAGTCAAGTGAGTGGGTAGTGATGAAGTCAAGTGAGTGGGCAGTGATGTAGTCAAGTGAGTGGGTAGTGATGTAGTCAAGTGAGTGGGTAGTGATGTAGTCAAGTGAGTGGGCAGTGATGTAGTCAAGTGAGTGGGTAGTGATGAAGTCAAGTGAGTGGGTAGTGATGAAGTCAAGTGAGTGGGCAGTGATGTAGTCAAGTGAGTGGGTAGTGATGAAGTCAAGTGAGTGGGCAGTGATGAAGTCAAGTGAGTGGGTAGTGATGTAGTCAAGTGAGTGGGCAGTGATGTAGTCAAGTGAGTGGGTAGTGATGAAGTCAAGTGAGTGGGCAGTGATGAAGTCAAGTGAGTGGGTAGTGATGTAGTCAAGTGAGTGGGTAGTGATGTAGTCAAGTGAGTGGGCAGTGATGTAGTCAAGTGAGTGGGCAGTGTTGTAGTCAAGTGAGTGGTCAGTGATATAGTCAAGTGAGTGGGTAGTGATGAAGTCAAGTGAGTGGGTAGTGATGTAGTCAAGTGAGTGGGCAGTGATGTAGTCAAGTGAGTGGGTAGTGATGTAGTCAAGTGAGTGGGTAGTGATGAAGTCAAGTGAGTGGGTAGTGATGTAGTCAAGTGAGTGGGCAGTGATGTAGTCAAGTGAGTGGGTAGTGATGCAGTCAAGTGAGTGGGTAGTGATGTAGTCAAGTGAGTGGGCAGTGATGTAGTCAAGTGAGTGGGCAGTGATGAAGTCAAGTGAGTGGGCAGTGATGTAGTCAAGTGAGTGGGCAGTGATGTAGTCAAGTGAGTGGGTAGTGATGTAGCCAAGTGAGTGGGCAGTGATGTAGTCAAGTGAGTGGTCAGTGATATAGTCAAGTGAGTGGTCAGTGATATAGTCAAGTGAGTGAGCAGTAATGTAGTCAAGTGAGTGGGCAGTGATGTAGTCAAGTGAGTGGGCAGTGATGTAGTCAAGTGAGTGGGTAGTGATGTAGCCAAGTGAGTGGGCAGTGATGTAGTCAAGTGAGTGGGCAGTGATGAAGTCAAGTGAGTGGGCAGTGATGTAGTCAAGTGAGTGGGCAGTGATGTAGTCAAGTGAGTGGGTAGTGATGTAGCCAAGTGAGTGGGCAGTGATGTAGTCAAGTGAGTGGGTAGTGATGTAGTCAAGTGAGTGGGTAGTGATGTAGCCAAGTGAGTGGGCAGTGATGTAGTCAAGTGAGTGGTCAGTGATATAGTCAAGTGAGTGGGCAGTGATGTAGCCAAGTGAGTGGTCAGTGATATAGTCAAGTGAGTGGGCAGTGATGGGGTCAAGTGAGTGGGCAGTGATGTAGTGAAGTGAGTGGGCAGTGATGGGGTCAAGTGAGTGGGCAGTGATGTAGTGAAGTGAGTGGGCAGTGATGGGGTCAAGTGAGTGGGCAGTGATGTAGTGAAGTGAGTGGGCAGTGATGGGGTCAAGTGAGTGGTCAGTGATATAGTCAAGTGAGTGGGCAGTGATGTAGCCAAGTGAGTGGTCAGTGATATAGTCAAGTGAGTGGGCAGTGATGGGGTCAAGTGAGTGGGCAGTGATGTAGTGAAGTGAGTGGGCAGTGATGGGGTCAAGTGAGTGGTCAGTGATATAGTCAAGTGAGTGGGCAGTGATGGGGTCAAGTGAGTGGGCAGTGATGTAGTGAAGTGAGTGGGCAGTGATGTAATCGAGTGGGCAGTGATGCAATCGGTCCCTGAGCTAGTGCTAAATCAACGGCGCTGGTGAGGAGGGAGGGAATATCCTGTTGGGTACCGTTACTACCGTTTTGGATCCCGCTAATGGCTACTGTTTGAATATTTGAAACGTTAAATCTGTTTTGCCTGGGCGTTAGTTATAATGATTTAAATCTACCGGAGTGCTGTTATAATTATTATTATTATTATTATTATTATTATTATTATTATTATTATTATTATTATTATTATTATTATTATTATTACTATAATTGTTGTTGTAATTAATAATAATAATAATAATAATAATAATAATAATAATAATAATAATAATAATAATAATAATAATAATAATAATAATAATAATAATAATAATAATAATAATAATAATATCAGTATTAATATCTTACACTCATGTTCCATATATAACATCTTCTCTCACACTCCAACAGCAGTATCTTTCCCTCAAGGCAACTCACACTCACCTTCAAAGTTAAGGCTGTATTCTTCTCCAGGAGCATGTATCGTCTTTTAAGGGAGAGATGATACACTGTGTTTGTGGGTCGACCACCCAGAACACAGGGACAAAGGTGGAAGTTGAGGACACAGGTGATTACTAAAATATTAGCAGGCATGTCTTTAGTCTCGGGGTAATTCTTTAGGGAAGTGAGCGAGGTGAGAAGGTGGTGGAGGCTCTCTCATTTCACAGCTTCAGGAGAAGGAACGATATAGGTCAAGAGCCCAGAGTGCAGTAGATGTAGGTCAAACACACACACACACACACACACACACACACACACACACACACACACACACACACACACACGAGAGCTGGACACGATACATACAACCGAAGAAGAAGTGAAGAGGCTTCTGAGTGAGCTAGATACCTCAAAGGCGATGGGGCCAGACATCATCTCTCCATGGGTCCTGAGAGAGGGACAGAGGTGCTCTGTGTACCACTAACAACAATCTTCAATACATCTATCGAAAGAGGGCGACTACCTGAGGTTTGGAAGACAGCAAATGTAGGCCCAGATTTTAAGCAAGGCGACAAACACGCAGCATTAAACTACAGACCAGTATCACTGACATTTATAACGACATATAAAATACTGAGAGGAATTGACAAGGTGGATAGAGACAGGATGTTCCAGAGATGGGACATAGCAACAAGGGGACACATTTGGAAGATGGAAGATGAAGACTCCGATGAGCCACAGGGATGTTAGGAAGTATTTCTTCAGTCAAAGAGTTGTCAGGAAGTGGAATAGTCTGGAAAGTGATGTAGTGGAGGCAGGATCCATACAAAGCTTTAAAAAGCGCTATGATAAGGCTGATGGCTTGATCATCCAGGCTGTTTATGCTAGCCACACGCAGCCCATCGTTCGTAATGCAGGCCAGCTGATCAGGAAGCTGAGGAACTGATTCAATTTCTTCTTGAAGACAGCCGGGGGTGTGTTAGTAATTCCTCGTATGTCTGAATGAAGGCTGTCAATTTTTTTGTAAAGGCCCCTTACACTTTTTATGTTATCTCTTAGTCTACTGATGGCACCTGGACTTTTCTTCGGGGGCATTTCACACTGCCGAGCCTCTTGCTTTCTGTGTGTGCAGATTTGAAACCAATTGCTCTAGGTTTTTTTTAGGTGTGGATTATAATGTATTTTTCTCGCCTGCGCTCCAAGGAGTACAGTTCGAGGGACTTAAAGGGTTCATAATAATTTAGGTGCTTGACTGAATTTATAGTGAGACTAAATGGTTTATAAAATAGACATCTTGATCAATGAAACACTGAGGGACTGATTACTTCAAACTCCTCTTCATCTTCCAACTTATTTTGCATTGGACTAAAGAAACCACTGTGAGGTGAAACGTTTCCAAAACACAGATACCCATATGTTGCACAAGTATCTCATTTATGAACTTACGGGTAGTTAGTGTAGAGCAATATTCTCACATAGCGAGAACAAGTGACTTACAGAGTCTCACCACTGACTTAACAGACCTTGTTATGAAGGTTCGTTATCCATCACATCGGTTAATATCAGCTTGAAGAGTTGCTGTGTCTCTCTGTGTCGTATGTGAGAATGTGAAGTGGGGCGAGTACTGTGCCCTGGGGAACACAGCTTTTCACTGTGGACGCTTCTGAATTAACTCTGTTGTTTACTGTTAGTTTTTGCGTCCAATTTGTTAAATGTTTTAAAACCCGTCTGCCCACTTTTCCAGTTATTCCTTTCCGGTTATTTCTTTCGCAGCCTGGTCTCAGACCGAGCCGCGGGGGCATTGACCCCTGAAACCTTCTCCTGGTTAACTCCAGGTATACTACCATTTCATTTTTACATATTTTTTTAATAATCACGAAGGTTCGTGAGTCCCATCATGGCGGCCAAAGTGATTGGCATCTCGTCGAGGGATTTATTTTTTTCCGAAGTCAAGCGGTGTTGGAGTTACTTTATAATTTTTGGCCAAGCTGGCGGAATTTTGAGTCCCATTCGTGAAAAAAAATTATCTGGCTTGCTAATATATATTGTGATTAGCGACTCGTTGAACTCTGAGTTCATTTGTAATCTCAGTATTTCGTTTATTTTTTATGCTGTCTTCAGTGTGGGTTCTGTCCTCTGTGAGTGACGTGATTTGACCTGGATTTTCATATGAGAATAAGTATATTGAGTACACCTAGGTGAGTACACCTAGGTGAGTACAACTAGGTGAGCACAACTAGGTGAGTACAACTAGGTGAGTACAACTAGGTGAGCACAACTAGGTGAGTACAACTAGGTGAGCACAACTAGGTGAGTACAACTAGGTGAGTACAACTAGGTGCGTACAACTAGGCGAGTACAACTAGGTGCGTACAACTAGGTGAGTACAACTAGGTGAGCACAACTAGGTGAGTACAACTAGGTGAGTACAACTAGGTGAGCACAACTAGGTGAGTACAACTAGGTGAGTACAATTAGGTGAGTACAACTAGGTGAGCACAACTAGGTGAGTACAACTAGGTGAGCACAACTAGGTGAGTATAACTAGGTGAGTACAACTAGGTGAGTACAACTAGGTGCGTACAACTAGGTGA
>NC_091294.1:23720490-23770490 GCF_038502225.1 Cherax quadricarinatus | reverse complement strand
CCTGGTCACACACCAGCCTGGAGAGCTGAGACTGTGAGGCCCTGGTCACACACCAGCCTGGAGAGCTGAGACTGTGAGGCCCTGGTCACACACCAGCCTGGAGAGCTGAGACTGTGAGGCCCTGGTCACACACCAGCCTGGAGAGCTGAGACTGGGAGGCCCTGGTCACACACCAGCCTGGAGAGCTGAGACTGTGAGGCCCTGGTCACACACCAGCCTGGAGAGCTGAGACTGGGAGGCCCTGGTCACACACCAGCCTGGAGAGCTGAGACTGGGAGGCCCTGGTCACACACCAGCCTGGAGAGCTGAGACTGTGAGGCCCTGGTCACACACCAGCCTGGAGAGCTGAGACTGGGAGGCCCTGGTCACACACCAGCCTGGAGAGCTGAGACTGGGAGGCCCTGGTCACACACCAACCTGGAGAGCTGAGACTGGGAGGCCCTGGTCACACACCAGCCTGGAGAGCTGAGACTGTGAGGCCCTGGTCACACACCAACCTGGAGAGCTGAGACTGGGAGGCCCTGGTCACACACCAGCCTGGAGAGCTGAGACTGGGAGGCCCTGGTCACACACGAGCCTGGAGAGCTGAGACTGGGAGGCCCTGGTCACACACCAACCTGGAGAGCTGAGACTGTGAGGCCCTGGTCACACACCAACCTGGAGAGCTGAAACTGGGAGGCCCTGGTCACACACCAACCTGGAGAGCTGAGACTGTGAGGCCCTGGTCACACACCAACCTGGAGAGCTGAGACTGTGAGGCCCTGGTCACACACCAACCTGGAGAGCTGAGACTGGGAGGCCCTGGTCACACACCAGCCTGGAGAGCTGAGACTGTGAGGCCCTGGTCACACACCAACCTGGAGAGCTGAGACTGTGAGGCCCTGGTCACACACCAACCTGGAGAGCTGAGACTGTGAGGCCCTGGTCACACACCAACCTGGAGAGCTGAGACTGGGAGGCCCTGGTCACACACCAGCCTGGAGAGCTGAGACTGTGAGGCCCTGGTCACACACCAACCTGGAGAGCTGAGACTGTGAGGCCCTGGTCACACACCAACCTGGAGAGCTGAGACTGGGAGGCCCTGGTCACACACCAGCCTGGAGAGCTGAGACTGTGAGGCCCTGGTCACACACCAACCTGGAGAGCTGAGACTGTGAGGCCCTGGTCACACACCAACCTGGAGAGCTGAGACTGGGAGGCCCTGGTCACACACCAGCCTGGAGAGCTGAAATGGGAGGCCCTGGTCACACACCAGCCTGGAGAGCTGAGACTGTGAGGCCCTGGTCACACACCAACCTGGAGAGCTGAGACTGGGAGGCCCTGGTCACACACCAGCCTGGAGAGCTGAGACTGTGAGGCCCTGGTCACACACCAACCTGGAGAGCTGAGACTGTGAGGCCCTGGTCACACACCAACCTGGAGAGCTGAGACTGGGAGGCCCTGGTCACACACCAGCCTGGAGAGCTGAGACTGGGAGGCCCTGGTCACACACCAGCCTGGAGAGCTGAGACTGGGAGGCCCTGGTCACACACCAACCTGGAGAGCTGAGACTGTGAGGCCCTGGTCACACACCAACCTGGAGAGCTGAGACTGTGAGGCCCTGGTCACACACCAACCTGGAGAGCTGAGACTGTGAGGCCCTGGTCACACACCAGCCTGGAGAGCTGAGACTGGGAGGCCCTGGTCACACACCAGCCTGGAGAGCTGAGACTGGGAGGCCCTGGTCACACACCAACCTGGAGAGCTGAGACTGTGAGGCCCTGGTCACACACCAACCTGGAGAGCTGAGACTGTGAGGCCCTGGTCACACACCAGCCTGGAGAGCTGAGACTGGGAGGCCCTGGTCACACACCAGCCTGGAGAGCTGAGACTGTGAGGCCCTGGTCACACACCAACCTGGAGAGCTGAGACTGTGAGGCCCTGGTCACACACCAGCCTGGAGAGCTGAGACTGTGAGGCCCTGGTCACACACCAGCCTGGAGAGCTGAGACTGTGAGGCCCTGGTCACACACCAGCCTGGAGAGCTGAGACTGTGAGGCCCTGGTCACACACCAGCCTGGAGAGCTGAGACTGGGAGGCCCTGGTCACACACCAACCTGGAGAGCTGAGACTGTGAGGCCCTGGTCACACACCAACCTGGAGAGCTGAGACTGTGAGGCCCTGGTCACACACCAACCTGGAGAGCTGAGACTGTGAGGCCCTGGTCACACACCAGCCTGGAGAGCTGAGACTGGGAGGCCCTGGTCACACACCAGCCTGGAGAGCTGAGACTGGGAGGCCCTGGTCACACACCAACCTGGAGAGCTGAGACTGTCACACACACACCAGCCTGGAGAGGCCCTGGTCACACACCAACCTGGAGAGCTGAGACTGTGAGGCCCTGGTCACACACCAGCCTGGAGAGCTGAGACTGTGAGGCCCTGGTCACACACCAGCCTGGAGAGCTGAGACTGTGAGGCCCTGGTCACACACCAGCCTGGAGAGCTGAGACTGTGAGGCCCTGGTCACACACCAGCCTGGAGAGCTGAGACTGTGAGGCCCTGGTCACACACCAGCCTGGAGAGCTGAGACTGTGAGGCCCTGGTCACACACCAGCCTGGAGAGCTGAGACTGTGAGGCCCTGGTCACACACCAACCTGGAGAGCTGAGACTGTGAGGCCCTGGTCACACACCAACCTGGAGAGCTGAGACTGTGAGGCCCTGGTCACACACCAGCCTGGAGAGCTGAGACTGTGAGGCCCTGGTCACACACCAGCCTGGAGAGCTGAGACTGTGAGGCCCTGGTCACACACCAACCTGGAGAGCTGAGACTGTGAGGCCCTGGTCACACACCAACCTGGAGAGCTGAGACTGTGAGGCCCTGGTCACACACCAACCTGGAGAGCTGAGACTGTGAGGCCCTGGTCACACACCAACCTGGAGAGCTGAGACTGTGAGGCCCTGTTCACACACCAACCTGGAGAGCTGAGACTGTGAGGCCCTGGTCACACACCAACCTGGAGAGCTGAGACTGTGAGGCCCTGGTCACACACCAACCTGGAGAGCTGAATCTGCCTACCTGGACACAAGCAACTCAACTGTAACACACTCAGCAGCACCAACCACAACACAACACACACAGCAACATCAACCACAGCACAACACAGGTACATGAACTACAACATAACACAGAGAGCTACATGAACTACAACACAACACAGATAGTAACATGAACTACAACACAACACAGACAGTAACATGAACTACAACACAACACAGACAGTAACATGAACTACAACACAACGCAGATAGTAACATGAACTACAACACAACACAGATAGTAACATGAACTACAACACAACACAGATAGTAACATGAACTACAACACAACACAGATAGTAACATGAACTACAACACAACACAGATAGTAACATGAACTACAACACAACACAGACAGTAACATGAACTACAACACAACACAGATAGTAACATGAACTACAACACAACACAGATAGTAACATGAACTACAACACAACACAGACAGTAACATGAACTACAACACAACACAGACAGTAACATGAACTACAACACAACACAGATAGTAACATGAACTACAACACAACACAGACAGTAACATGAACTACAACACAACACAGATAGTAACATGAACTACAACACAACACAGATAGTAACATGAACTACAACACAACACAGACAGTAACATGAACTACAACACAACACAGATAGTAACATGAACTATAACACAACACAGACAGTAACATGAACTACAACACAACACAGAGCTACATGAACTACAACACAACACAGAGAGCTACATGAACTACAACACAGAACGTTGTCCCAACAGAGGCTTGCTGTACAACCTGTAAGTTCCATCTTCCAGCTCGCTGGAAGTCTTCCCATCTTCATTATACACTGGAAGTTCAGATGACCTGACTCTTCTAGCATACAGAAAACCCTTAGTAATACAACAAGGGGTGTGGGGAGAAGATGTGACACTATGTGGAGAAGATGTGACACTATGTGGAGAAGATGTGACACACTATGTGGAGAAGATGTGACACTATGTGGAGATGTGACACACTATGTGGAGAAGATGTTACACTATGTGGAGAAGATGTGACACTATGTGGAGAAGATGTGACACTATGTGGAGAAGATGTGACACTATGTGGAGAAGATGTGACACTATGTGGAGAAGATGTGACACTATGTGGAGAAGATGTGACACTATATGGAGAAGATGTGACACTATGTGGAGAAGATGTGACACTATGTGGAGAAGATGTGACACTATGTGGAGAAGATGTGACACTATGTGGAGAAGATGTGACACTATGTGGAGAAGATGTGACACACTATGTGGAGAAGATGTGACACTATGTGGAGAAGATGTGACACTATGTGGAGAAGATGTGACACTATGTGGAGAAGATGTGACACTATGTGGAGAAGATGTGACACACTATGTGGAGAAGATGTGACACTATGTGGAGAAGATGTGACACTATGTGGAGAAGATGTGACACTATGTGGAGAAGATGTGACACTATGTGGAGAAGATGTGACACTATGTGGAGATGTGACACACTATGTGGAGAAGATGTGACACTGTGGAGAAGATGTGACACTATGTGGAGAAGATGTGACACACTATGTGGAGAAGATGTGACACTATGTGGAGAAGATGTGACACTATGTGGAGAAGATGTGACACTATGTGGAGAAGATGTGACACTATGTGGAGAAGATGTGACACACTATGTGGAGAAGATGTGACACACTATGTGGAGAAGATGTGACACTATGTGGAGAAGATGTGACACTATGTGGAGAAGATGTGACACTATGTGGAGAAGATGTGACACTATGTGGAGAAGATGTGACACTATGTGGAGAAGATGTGACACACTATGTGGAGAAGATGTGACACTATGTGGAGAAGATGTGACACACTATGTGGAGAAGATGTTACACTATGTGGAGAAGATGTGACACTATGTGGAGAAGATGTGACACTATGTGGAGAAGATGTGACACTATGTGGAGAAGATGTGACACTATGTGGAGAAGATGTGACACTATGTGGAGAAGATGTGACACTATATGGAGAAGATGTGACACACTATGTGGAGAAGATGTGACACTATGTGGAGAAGATGTGACACTATGTGGAGAAGATGTGACACTATGTGGAGAAGATGTGACACTATGTGGAGAAGATGTGACACTATGTGGAGAAGATGTGACACTATGTGGAGAAGATGTGACACTATGTGGAGAAGATGTGACACTATGTGGAGAAGATGTGACACACTATGTGGAGAAGATGTGACACACTATGTGGAGAAGATGTGACACTATGTGGAGAAGATGTGACACTATGTGGAGAAGATGTGACACTATGTGGAGAAGATGTGACACTATGTGGAGATGTGACACACTATGTGGAGAAGATGTGACACTGTGGAGAAGATGTGACACTATGTGGAGAAGATGTGACACACTATGTGGAGAAGATGTGACACTATGTGGAGAAGATGTGACACTATGTGGAGAAGATGTGACACTATGTGGAGAAGATGTGACACTATGTGGAGAAGATGTGACACACTATGTGGAGAAGATGTGACACTATGTGGAGAAGATGTGACACTATGTGGAGAAGATGTGACACTATGTGGAGAAGATGTGACACTATGTGGAGAAGATGTGACACACTATGTGGAGAAGATGTGACACACTATGTGGAGAAGATGTGACACTATGTGGAGAAGATGTGACACTATGTGGAGAAGATGTGACACTATGTGGAGAAGATGTGACACTATGTGGAGAAGATGTGACACACTATGTGGAGAAGATGTGACACTATGTGGAGAAGATGTGACACTATGTGGAGAAGATGTGACACTATGTGGAGAAGATGTGACACACTATGTGGAGAAGATGTGACACACTATGTGGAGAAGATGTGACACTATGTGGAGAAGATGTGACACTATGTGGAGAAGATGTGACACTATGTGGAGAAGATGTGACACACTATGTGGAGAAGATGTGACACTATGTGGAGAAGATGTGACACACTATGTGGAGAAGATGTGACACACTATGTGGAGAAGATGTGACACTATGTGGAGAAGATGTGACACTATGTGGAGAAGATGTGACACTATGTGGAGAAGATGTGACACTATGTGGAGAAGATGTGACACTATGTGGAGAAGATGTGACACACTATGTGGAGAAGATGTGACACACTATGTGGAGAAGATGTGACACTATGTGGAGAAGATGTGACACTATGTGGAGAAGATGTGACACTATGTGGAGAAGATGTGACACTATGTGGAGAAGATGTGACACTATGTGGAGATGTGACACACTATGTGGAGAAGATGTGACACTGTGGAGAAGATGTGACACTATGTGGAGAAGATGTGACACACTATGTGGAGAAGATGTGACACTATGTGGAGAAGATGTGACACACTATGTGGAGAAGATGTGACACACTATGTGGAGAAGATGTGACACTATGTGGAGAAGATGTGACACTATGTGGAGAAGATGTGACACTATGTGGAGAAGATGTGACACTATGTGGAGAAGATGTGACACACTATGTGGAGAAGATGTGACACTATGTGGAGAAGATGTGACACACTATGTGGAGAAGATAAACCCAGTAGCTCCAAGACAAGTACCATTTAAAAAAAAAACGATTTTTATTGAGAAGATTGAGGTTAGAAAGAGGGAGATGAATGGTATAAAACAGCGACACGACAGAAAAATAGACACAAGTGCAGTACAGTGAATTATATTGTATTTTTGTTTAATTTTTTTCAACATTAGTAAGAGGGAGAGACGCTGACTCTACAGCAGAAAATAGAGAATTACACAACTGTTACACACTGCAGACTTTCTGAGGAAAGAAAAGAAACACTAGCTAGGGAAATGGGAAACATTAAGCAACATGCAAGGCCGAGGAGAGACAAAAAGCGATAAATAAAGTTGAAAGAAATCCTAAATACTTCTTCTGATATGCAAATTTCAGTATGGTGCCCTTGCTTGAAGGAGATGCAACCTATCCTCATGACTACAAAGAAATGAGTGAAATGCTGAAGTCACAATGTAACCCTATGTTCAGTAAGTTATTAATCAGTCTAAAAATTGGGAACACACATGAGTTTTTCATGAATGAGATTTAAAAACCATGCTGACATCTCTTTCATTTCTGACGAAAACCTAACCACACATTTTTTTTTCAAAACTTTCGATTGCATGTCGTCGCACTCTCCCCCAGACCTTGACTCACAGAATTTCTTTTTCATCAATAATTGCAATATACTACTGGCATATTCCAGGGAGGAGGAGCCTGGACACAGGAATCATCCCACAGTCCTTAAAAACCACTGACATAGTCCCGCTCCATAAAGGTGGTAGAACATCAACCACAAAAAGAAACAATTCACGGATAGCACTAACATCTTACATTATCAAAAGCTATGAGAGAGTTTTAGGAAACAAGTTTGTTAAACACATGGATTCTCAGCAACTGCACAATCCAGGGCAGCATGGTGCCTAGGGCAGCATGGTGCCTATGGTATAATAGCCCAAAAAATGCGCAAAGATGGATTAACTAGAAGAATGGCCATATAATATTTAATCTTCTAACGAATCGAACACAAAATACAATAGCGAATAGGGTGAAATCAGGGGCTGGCATCGTTAAAAGCTGTTCCTCAAGGTACATTACTGGCCACTGTTACCTTCCTGGTTTTTATATCCAACACAGACAAAGACATAAATCATAGTACTGTTTCAACACTTGCAGACGATACTAGAATCAATATAAGTGACATCCATCATGGATACAGCAGACCTTCAAACTGATATCAATAAAGTCTTCTGGTGGGCTACTGACAACGACATAATGTTGAATGAAGATAAGTTTCAGTTGTTCTGGTACAGAATGATGAAGGAAACAGAGACTGAAACAGAATATAAAACAAACTCGAATCACTCATTAGAGCCCAAGAATAATGTGAAAGACTTAAAAGTAATCATGTCAAAGGATCTCACCATCAAGGATCATAAGAGTGTCACTATCACAATCACAAGGAAAATGATTAGCTGGATAACAAGAACCTTCAGAACATGAGATGCCAGTCAGTGATGATACTCTTCAGGTCACTTGTTCTTTCTACGCTGGAGTACTGCCGTACTCTAACAGCTCCGTTAAGACAGGAGAAACTGCAGACGTGGAAAATATGCAGAGAACCTTCACTACTCACATAGATTCAGTCAAACAGTAAAATTCTAGAAGGATTAGTCCCAAATCTGAACACAAATCATTCTCCATGACAGAGGCTTGGCAGACTGTGCTCAGTACCCCAATGAAAACCAGGAATACCATCAATACCTTAAGAAAAATCTCACTAAATGTGAGGGGACCAGGACTTCTCAGTATCCTCCCATTATACATAAGAGATATTACAAGCGGACCCATGGCTGTCTTCATGAAAGAACTCAAAAAGTTCCTCAAGAATGTGTCTGATCAGCCGGGCTGTGGTGCATACATTGAATTTCATGAAGTTAGAACCAATAGCCTGATTGATCAGGCCATCCACCGGGAAGCCTGGTCTGGGACCGGGCCGCGAGGGAGTTGACACTCGGAACACTCTGCAAGTATGAGGGGAAACAGTGAGGGTAAGAGGCAGGTGAGTGCGGTAAAAACATGAGAGGCGTCCAGTGAAACTGGTGTATGAAGCAGAGACATGAGAGGCATTAAGTAAGAGGCTGGTGTGTGAGGTAGAGGCATGAAAGGCAGCCAGTAAGAGGCTGGTGTATGAGGTAGAGGCATGAGAGGTAGCCAGTAAGAGGCTGGTGTATGAGGTAGAGGCATGAGAGGTAGCCAGTAAGAGGCTGGTGTATGAGGTAGAGGCATGAGAGGTAGCCAGTAAGAGGCTGGTGTGTGAGATAGAGGCATGAGAGGCAGCCAGTAAGAGGCTGGTGTATGAGGTAGAGGCATGAGAGGTAGCCAGTAAGAGGCTGGTGTGTGAGATAGAGGCATGAGAGGCAGCCAGTAAGAGGCTGGTGTATGAGGTAGAGGCATGAGAGGTAGCCAGTAAGAGGCTGGTGTGTGAGATAGAGGCATGAGAGGCAGCCAGTAAGAGGCTGGTGTATGAGGTAGAGGCATGAGAGGTAGCCAGTAAGAGACTGGTGTGTGAGGTAGAGGCATGAAAGGCAGCCAGTAAGAGGCTGGTGTATGAGGTAGAGGCATGAGAGGTAGCCAGTAAGAGGCTGGTGTGTGAGATAGAGGCATGAGAGGCAGCCAGTAAGAGACTGGTATGTGAGGTAGAGGCATGAGAGGCAGTCAATAAGAGATTGGTGCGTGTGGTAGAGGCATGAGAGCCATTCAGTAAGAGGCTGGTGTGTGAGGTAGAGGCATGAGAGGCAGCCAGTAACAGGCTGGTGTGTGAGGTAGAGGCATGAGAGGCAGCCAGTAAGAGACTGGTGTGTGAGGTAGAGGCATGAGAGGCAGCCAGTAACAGGCTGGTGTGTGAAGTAGAGGCATGAGAGGTAGCCAGTAAGAGGCTGGTGTGTGAAGTAGAGGCATGAGAGGTAGCCAGTAAGAGGCTGGTGTGTGAGGTAGAGGCATGAGAGGTAGCCAGTAAGAGGCTGGTGTGTGAGGTAGAGGCATGAGAGGTAGCCAGTAAGAGGCTGGTGTGTGAAGTAGAGGCATGAGAGGTAGCCAGTAAGAGGCTGGTGTGTGAAGTAGAGGCATGAGAGGCAGCCAGTAAGAGACTGGTGTGTGAGGTAGAGGCATGAGAGGCAGCCAGTAACAGGCTGGTGTGTGAAGTAGAGGCATGAGAGGTAGCCAGTAAGAGGCTGGTGTGTGAAGTAGAGGCATGAGAGGTAGCCAGTAAGAGGCTGGTGTGTGAGGTAGAGGCATGAGAGGTAGCCAGTAAGAGGCTGGTGTGTGAAGTAGAGGCATGAGAGGTAGCCAGTAAGAGGCTGGTGTGTGAGGTAGAGGCATGAGAGGTAGCCAGTAAGAGGCTGGTGTGTGAAGTAGAGGCATGAGAGGTAGCCAGTAAGAGGCTCGTGTGTGAGATAGAGGCATGAGAGGCAGCCAGTAAGAGGCTGGTGTATGAGGTAGAGGCATGAGAGGTAGCCAGTAAGAGACTGGTGTGTGAGGTAGAGGCATGAAAGGCTGGTGTGTGAGGTAGAGGCATGAGAGGTAGCCAGTAAGAGGTTGGTGTGTGAAGTAGAGGCATGAGAGGTAGCCAGTAAGAGGCTGGTGTGTGAAGTAGAGGCATGAGAGGTAGCCAGTAAGAGGCTGGTGTGTGAAGTAGAGGCATGAGAGGCAGCCTACTAGTAAGAGGCTGGTGTGTGAAGTAGAGGCACGAGAGGCAACCAGTAAGAGGCTGGTGTGTGAGGTAGAGGCATGAGAGGCAGCCAGACAGGAGACATATCGCCCTCATCATGATTCTTGACGTCAAAGAAGAGTCATTTCACGGTGTCAACTTCAAGTCTTCCAGCTGATAAGCCGCCACAACACGTCTGATCGCGCTAATGAACGTCTTCAGATGTTTACGAAACCTTCAAGACTGTACGAAATGCTTTAAGACGTTAAGAAAAGCTTCAAGACGCTACAATAAATCTTACAATGCTTAAAAAAAACTTTTTAGACATTTAGAAATGTTTCAAAACAGTGAAAACGTCTTTAGACGCTTATAACTCTTTCATACTTTTAAAATCGTGTGGATAATTTCACTGGCCTTAAAAATATTCCGTGTGGATTTTCAGTAATATCAGGTGGATTTTCAGTAATATCAGGTGGATTTTCAGTAATATCAGGTGGATTTGCAGTAATATCAGGAGGAATAAAAATGGTTATAGGTCTGATAGCGGTAAATAATAGGCTTCGCAGGTGACGTGTTACTTTATTGGGTTCTTAATACAGGCAGTGTGTTTATAGGCTTGCCCTAAGGGCCAGTCAGGGCCTCCCAGCCTGCGAGGGAGAGAGAGGAGGGACCTGCTGTCTCTAGGTTGTCTACAGGGCGGGTGAGAACGAGACAGCATCTCGGGGACTGAAGCTAGGCCTAAGACCGTGAGATGGCAGCACGGCCCTACGAGCACACCTTCCCTAACTGGGGTCTGGCGTCGTGGATAAAGTACTGTGTACTCTGATACAGAGTTTGCAGGTTCTAGTCCTGCTGTGGACTTAGAGATAATGTTTGTAAATAATTTCGTCTGTTTGTATATATATATATATATATATATATATATATATATATATATATATATATATATATATATATATATATATATATATATATATATATATATATATATATATATGTATATATGGTCCTCTCCTGGAGGACAGCAGTAAAATTAAAGACATGGGAGAAAGCCTGGGCCTTTCTTTAAACCCCACCAAATGTGAAATAGTTTCTACCAATCAACAGTTGATCCAGAATATTAGTACCGTTTTACCAGGAGCACGAGCCATTGATCCAGCCAATAGCACTCTCCTCGGTGCTCCTCTTGGGTCCAATGCCATCGATCTGATCCTAGGAAAAAAAGTCTCAGACCTCCGGACAATGGAAAGCAGGATGAAAGACATTGACACACACGATGCCTTCTACCTACTCACCAGGTGCCTGTCAACCCCAAAACTTACCTATTTTCTGAGATGCTCCCCAGCCTTCAGCAGTCCAAAACTCAAGGAATATGACTCTCTCCTGAAGACCATGCTAGAGAGTGTATTGAATCTTTCCCATGACGATGGACAGTGGTTGCAAGCCTCACTTCCGGTCAGGCTTGGAGGGCTAGGAGTACGCAGATCCTCCCAGATTGCTCTACCAGCTTTCCTATCCTCTTCCGTTGCATCAAACGAGTTGATAAGACAAATTCTTCCTGACACCCTCAGTGACTCAGCAGGAATAGAAGACCCTAGCTATGTCAGTGCCATCACCGAATGGGAGACTCTTGCTGCTCCAGCACCAAACCCTAGTGCAGCACTGGCTCACAAACAGTCAAGCTGGGATAGCCCAATTGCTGAAAAGGTGCTTGCCAACATGCTCAGGGCTGCAACATCAGATAGGGAGATTGCCCGCCTCCAGGCTGTGAGTGCACATCACTCCGGGGACTTCCTCCAAACAGTTCCCATATCGGCAATGGGAACGCGACTCGACCCTAAGACCCTCCGTATTGCAGTGGCTGTGCGCCTTGCTGCCCCAATTCACACAGAATATATGTGTATTTGCGGCGAAGTGCAAGCAGACCAATACGGTCTACATGGTCTTAACTGTTCCAAAACCAAGGGCTGGCATGCAAGACACAATGAGGTCAACGACATCATTAAGAGAACCCTTGCTACAGCTGGATGCCCTGCCGAGAGGGAGCCACGATCACTTGCAGCAAACAATACCCACAACCCAGCAAACCGCCCCGACGGGATCACCATCTATCCTTGGAAGAATGGCAAGCTCTTAGCATGGGACTATACCTGTGTGTCCACACTGGCTGACACCTATATCCATCACAGTGTGGGGCGACAGGGAGGAGCTGCTGACCACAGGGAGGAGTACAAGATCAGCAAGTACAGGGACATTAGCCAACAGTATCAATTTGTCCCAGTGGGATCAGAGACCTTGGGATCATGGGGAAAAAATGCCACACGTTTCCTTAAAGAATTGGATTCCAGACTCATCGACACCACCAGGGACCCAAGGGCAGCCACTTTCATGTTCCAGCGCCTCAGCGTCGCCATCCAGAGGGGAAATGCTTGCTGCATACTTGGTTCACGTCCAGCCTCGGAGGAGCTGGAGGAAATTCATCATCTTTGATACATTGTGCCATTGTATTCATGTTTATGTTTTTTTTCTGTAAATGTATTTTGTTTATTAATAAATGTTCACATAGAATATAAATATAGGGGGTGGTAGGAGAAGAAAATATTCAAACAGCTCCGGGGAGAACCTTGAGTTTTCCATGAGGTACGTTTATTGTCTTCTCTGAGGATGAGGGTCCCCATTCCAGCTATAGAGGTGGTACTTCCCTATATTTTTTAATCTAAAAAAAAAATATTATTAAAAAAAAAAAAAAAAAAATTTATATATATATATATATATTTATATATATATTTATATATATATATATATAAATATATATATATATATATATATAAATATATATATATATATAAATATATCTTTCTTTCAACACACCGGCTGTATCCCACCGAGGCGGGGTGGCTCAAAAGGAAAAACGAAAGTTTCTCCTTTTACATTTAGTAATATATACAGGAGAAGGGGTTACCAGCCCCTTGCTCCCGGCATTTTAGTCGCCTCTTACAACACGCATGGCTTACGGAGGAAGAATTCTGTTCCACTTCCCCATGGAGATAAGAGGAAGAACAAGAACTAGAAAGAAAATAGAAGAAAACCCAGAGGGGTGTGTATATATATGCTTGTACATGTATGTGTAGTGTGACTTAAGTGTAAGTAGAAGTAGCAAGACGTACCTGAAATCTTGCATGTTTATGAGACAAACAAAAGACACCAGCAATCCTACCATCATATAAAACAATTACAGGCTTTCGTTTTGCACTCACTTGGCAGGACGGTAGTACCTCCCTGGGTGGTTGCTGTCTACCAACCTATATATATATATATATATATATATATATATATATATATATATATATATATATATATATATATATATATATATATATATATATACCCGGAGTTGTTTGAATATTTTCTTCTCCTACCACCCCCTATATTTGATATTCTATGTGAACATTTATTAATAAACAGAATACATTTACAGAAAACACAAACATGAATACAATGGTACAATGTATTAAAGATCATGAATTTCCTCCAGCTCCTCCGACGCAGACACGAGCCAAGTATGCAGCAAGCATTTCCCCTTTGGATGGCCACGCTGAGGCGCTGGAAAATGAAAGTGGCTGCCCTTGGGTCCCTGGTGGTGTTGATGAGTCTGGAACAAAATTCTTTAAGGAAACGTGTGGCATTTTTTCCCCATGATCCCAAGGTCTCTGATCCCACTGGGACAAATTGATTCTGTTGGCTTATGTCCCTGTACTTGCTGATCTTGTACTCCTCCCTGTGGTCAGCAGCTCCTCCCTGTCGCCCCACACTGTGATGGATATAGGTGTCAGCCAGTGTGGACACACAGGTATAGTCCCATGCTAAGAGCTTGCCATTCTTCCAAGGATAGATGGTGATCCCGTCGGGGCGGTTTGCTGGGTTGTGGGTATTGTTGGCTGCTAGTGATTGGGGTTCCCTCTCGGCTGGGCATCCAGCTGTGGCAAGGGTTCTTTTTATGATGTCGTTGACCTCATTGTGTCTTGCATGCCAGCCCTTGGTTTTGGAACAGTTAAGACCATGTAGACTGTATTGGTCGGCTTGCACATCGCCGCAAATACACGTATATTCTGTGTGAATTGGGGCAGCAAGGCGCAGAGTCACTGCAATATGGAGGGTCTTAGGGTCGAGTCGCGTTTCCATTGTTGATATGGGAACTGTTTGGAGGAAGTTCCCGGAGTGATGTGCACTCACAGTCTGGAGACGGGCAGTCTCCCTATCTGATGTTGCAGCCCTGAGCATGTTGGCAAGCACCTTTTCAGCGATCGGGCCATCCCAGCTTGACTGTTTGTGAGCCAGTACTGCACTAGGGTTTGGTGCTGGAGCAGCAAGAGTCTCCCATTCAGTGATGGCACTGGCATACATAGCTAGGGTTCTGTATTCCTGCTGAATCACTGAGGTTATCAGGAAGAATTTGCCTTATCAAGTCGTTTGATGCTATGGAAGACCCCCCCCAATGAAAAGCAGGGGTGTCACTAGCACGTTAAGAGACCATACAATAAGTGTCAGGGGCCCGAGACTGTTCAACTGCCTCCCAGCACACATAAGGGGGATTACCAACAGACCCCTGGCAGTCTTCAAGCTGGCACTGGACAAACACCTAAAGTCAGTTCCTGATCAGCCGGGCTGTGGCTCGTACGTCGGTTTGCGTGCAGCCAGCAGCAACAGCCTGGTTGATCAGGCTCTGATCCACCAGGAGGCCTGGTCACAGACCGGGCCGCGGGGGCGTTGACCCCCGGAACTCTCTCCAGGTAAACTCCAGGTAATATATATATATATATATATATATATATATATATATATATATATATATATATATATATATATATATATATATATATATATATATATATATATATATATACACACACCGAGAGAAGTGTCCAGTGTATATACACTGAGAGATTCATCAACCACCACGCCCCCCTCTCTCGCCACCATCACCCCCCCCCCTCCCACGACTACCTAAGGTGAACGGTTTAACCAGACCAACATTTTGGGTTTATTGCTAAGCTGCCGTAACACAAATGGACCTGCGGGCTCTGGTTGCCGGCCACCCAACCAATTACTAACCTCACCTGACCCACCGTCTCCCCCACCACCAACCATCTAATTACTCCCCTCCCTCCTCTCTACCCCCAACCCCTCCCTCCTCTCTACCCCCAACCCCTCCCTCCTCTCTACCCCCAACCCCTCCCTCCTCTCTACCCCCAACCCCTCCCTCCTCTCTACCCCCAACCCCTCCCTCCTCTCTACCCCCAACCCCTCCCTCCTCTCTACCTCCAACCCCTCCCTCCTCTCTACCCCCAACCCCTCCCTCCTCTCTACCCCCAACCCCTCCCTCCTCTCTACCCCCCCCCCCTCCCACCCCCCCTCAACCAATCCTCATAAACTCATAAACTCGCATAAAAAAAACTCGTAATTTTTGTGACGGTTTATTTTCTTCAGCTGTGCTCTGGAGAAGATGTATATATATACATTAAAAGTTTAAATATATTTGATCAGATCTGTAATTATTTCTTAAAGTTGTCCAGCAGTTTTTTTTCTCATATTTATCTTGTTTAAGATAGTTTGATCACCGAAATTTTGGATCTAGTGTCTATATGTAGGATTATGTGTTTATATAAGTAAATGTACATATGTGTTTATATAAGTAAATGTACATATGTGTTTATCAAATAAAATACTGCGACTGACCGGGATTCTGACCCGAGTAGTTTAGGCAGCCTCCCTGGAACAGACGTGTCATGATGGTGTGGTGGTCCAGGGCTTCAAGTGGCTTCCAGGGAGGCTGCCAAGACTACTCGGGTCAGAATCTCGGTCAGTTGCAGTATCTTCTTTGATATTAAAAATCACGTGTTACCCTGGATGGGTTAATATGTGCTGAGGATAAATCACACACAGGTGCAATATCAGGGCGTCTTGATCTGCAGACATTTCGCCATCCAGTGGATTTAACAATATATTAAATGGACATAATTTAAAGACAGTGAAAATATATACAGCAGTCATTGGAAAATAAGGTAATCAGTCCCTACGCTGAGAGACTGATTATCTTATCTTCCACTGCTTTATAGTCGTCATATTATGTCCATGTCTTGCACTGATAAAGCCACTGGATGGCAAAACGTCTACAAATCTGATTCATCATCTTGTCGGTACTGAATACCATTGATATACAACATATATGCATATGTTGGTAGGGGAGCTTCAGTGGGGAGAAATCAATGGGATTAAGTCAGGAGTATCTGAGAGAATTAGAGCTAAGGAAGGTGTAGCAATAATGTTGAAGGATCAGTTATGGAAGGAGAAGAGGGAAAATGTATGTATAAATTCAAGGATTATGTGGATTAAAATAAAGGTCGCATATGGAAATTGGGTCATAAGTGTGTAAGAACCTGGAGAAGAGAGAGAGAGAGAGAGAGAGAGAGAGAGAGAGAGAGAGAGAGAGAGAGAGAGAGAGAGAGAGAGAGAGAGAGAGAGAGAGAGAGAGAGAGAGAGAGAGATAGAGAGAGAGAGAGAGAGAATTTTGGTAGATGTTAAGAGAGAGTTTAAGATCTTTTGAACCAAGCGAGAGAGTTATTATGGTAGAGGACCTAAATAGTAAAGTGGAAGATATGGTTATAGAGGTGTGCTAGGTAAGTTTGGGGTGCCAGGTGTAAATGGTAAAGGGGAGCCTTTGATTAAACTTTGTATAGAAAGGGGTTTGCTAATAGGTAATACACATTTTAAGAAAAAAGGATAAGTATACAAGATATGATGTAGGAATTAATGACTGTAGTTTGTTGGACTCCGTATTGGTAGATAAAACACTGTTGGGTAGAATTCAGGATGAACATGTTTATAGAGGGGCCACATATGTTTCAGATAATTTTTTGGTTGTAGCTACAGTGAGAGTAAAAGGTAGATGGGATACAAGGAAACTGGAATCAGCAAGTAAGAGAGAGGTGAAGGTTTATAAACTAAAGGAGGAGGCAGTTGGGGTAAGAAGAAAGATGGGCTAATGAGAGTATAGGCAATGAGGTTGAAGAGGTATGGGACAGATTTAAGAATGTAGTGTTAGAGTGTTCAGCAGAAGTTTGTGGTTATAAGAAAGTGGGTGTGGGAGGGAAGAAGAGCAATTGGTGGAAAGATGATGTTACGAGAGTACTAAGAGAGAGAAAGAGTTAACTTAAGAGAGGTTTTTACAAACTAGAAGTGATGCAAGGAGGGAGGAATATATGGAGAGAAGAAGAAAGGTTAAGAGAGTGATATATGTAAAAGAAGTGCAAATGAGGAAGTGGGTGAGATGCTTTCAGCAAATTTTGTTTAGAATAAAAAAAAGTTTTGGAGTGAGATTAAGAAGTTAAGAAAGCCTAGGAAACGAATGGATTTGATAGTTAAAAATAGGAGAAGAGAGTTATTAGATGGAGAGCTGGAGGTATCTAGAAGATGGAAGGAATATTTTGAGTAATTGTTGAATGTTGATAAAGATAGGGAAGCTGTGATATTGTGCAGTGGGCAGGGAGGTATAACATCTTGTAGGAGTGAGGAAGGGCCAGTTGTGAGTGTTGGGGAGGTGCGTGAGGCAGTGGGCAGAATGAAAGGGGGTAAGGCAACTGGGACTGATGGAATAAAGACAGAAATGTTAAAAGTGGGTAGAGATATAGTTTTGGAGTGGTCAGTGCCTTCATTTAAAAATGTATGGAAGAGGGTAAGGTACCTATGGATTGGCAGAGAGCATGCATAGTTTCTTTGTATAATGGTATAGGGGACAAAAGAAATTGCAAAAATTATAGGGTAAGAAGCCTGTTGAGTATACCTGGTAAAGTGTATGGTAGAGTTTTTATTGAAAGAATTAAGAGTAAGACAGAGAGTAGGATCGTAGATGGATAAGGAGGCTATAGGAAGGGTAGGGGAGGTGAAGACCAAGTGTTTACCGTTGAAACATATAGGCAAACAGTATTTAGATAAGGGTAAAGACGTTTTTTGGGCATTTATGGATTTGGAAAAAGCGTATGATAGGGTGGATAGGAGAGCAATGTGGCAGATGTTACAAAGGTATAGAATAGCAGGTACGTTACTGAAAGCAGTGAGTATCAGGTTAGAGCATGAAGGACAGGAAGATTATTTCCCAGGTAAAGGAGGCCTTAGATAGGGATGTGTGATGTCACTATGGTTGTTCAGTATATTTGTAAATGGGGTTGCAAGAGAAGTGAATGCTCGGGTGTTGGCAAGAGGTGTGGGGTTAAGAGGTGAAGACTCTAACAGAAAGTGGGAGTTGTCACAGATGGTTTTTGCAGATGACTCTGTGCTTTTGGGAGATTCTGAAGAAAGTTGCAGAGATTGGTGGGTGAGTTTGAAAGGGTATATAAAAGAAGGAAACTGAAAGTGAACATAGGAAAGAGAAAGGTGATGAGGTTAGCAAAAAAATTAGGTAATGAAAGATTGGATATCAGATTGGAGGGAGGATGGAAGAAGTGAATGTATTCATATATTTGGGAGTGGACTTGTCAGCAGATGGGTTACTGAAAAAAGAGATAAATCATAGAACTGATAAGGGGAAAGTGGTGAGTGGTGTACTGAGAAGTCTGTGGAGACAAAGAACGTTATCCATCGAAACAAAAAGGTTAAAGTATGAGAGTATAGTTATACTAACTCTCTTATGTGGGTGTGAAGGATAGGTCTACCTGGAGTCTACCTGGAGGGCATTCCGGGGATCAACGCCCCCGCGGCCCGGTCCACGACCAGGCCTCACGGTGGATCAGGGCCTGATCAACGAGGCTGTTACTGCTGGCCGCACGCAATGCAACGTACGAACCACAACCCGGCTGATCCGGCACCGTCTTTAGGTATCTGTCCAACTCCCTTTTCAAGACAACCAGGGGTCTTCCCATAATGCCCCTTATTGCTGGTGGGAGGCCGTTGAACAGTCTTGGGCCCCAGACATTTATTGTGTTTTCTCTTAGTGTACCAGTGACGCCCCTACTTTTCACTGGGGGTATGTTGCATCGCCTACCAAGTCTTTTGCTTTCGTGTGGAGTGATTGCTGTGTGCATATTAGGGACCAGTCCCTCCAGAATCTTCCAGGTGTAGATTATGATATATCTCTCTCGCCTGCGCTCTAGTGAGTACAAGTTAAGTGCTTCCAGGCGTTCCCAGTAGTTAAGGTGTTTGATGGAACTTATATGTGCAGTAAAGGTTCTCTGTACATTCTCTAGCTCTGCAATTTCACCTGCCTTGAATGGGGATGTTAATGTACAGCAGTATTCCAGCCTAGAAAGAATAAGTGATTTAAAATGGATCATCATTGGCTTAGCATCTCTTGTCTTGAATGTTCTCATTATCCATCCTATCAGTTTCCTCGCAGATGTGATAGTGGCATTGTTGTGGTCCTTGAAGGTGAGGCTTTCGGACATTACCACACCCAGGTAAACGTCTGTCGCCCAACACGGAGAAGGCTGGAGGCAGTGGAAATGTCGTGTCTGAGGAAAACGTGCAGTGTAAATATAATGCAGAGAATCTGTAGCTTAAATATTAGGAGTTGCGGCGTTACTAAAAGTGTTATCCAGAGGGTAAAGGAAGGTTTGTTGAAGTGGTTCGGACATTTAGAGAGGATGGAACAAAACAGAATGACTTAGAGAGTGTATGAATCTGTAGTGGAAGGAAGGAAGGGGTAGGGGTCGGCCTGGAAAAGGTTGGAGGGAGGGGGTAAAGGAGGTTTTGTGTGGGAGGGGCTTGGACTTCCAGCAGGCGTGCGTGAGTGAGTTAGATAGAAGCAAATGGAGCTGAATTGCTTTTATGACCTGACGTGCTGTTGGAGTGTGAGCAAGATAACATTTATGAAGGGGTTCAGGGAAATACGTCAGCGGACTTGAGTCCTGGAGGTGCAAAGTACAGTGTCTGCACTCTGGATGAGAGGTGTTAATGTTGTTGCTTTTTAACTGTCGTGTAGGTACACCTCTGGCAAGACAACGATGGAGTGAATGATGATGAAAGTTAGATTAGGTTAGGTAAGGTTCGTCAGGAAACAGGACAAGTGTTTCCTGACGCTGGTCTTACACAATGTCCCGCCGTTGGAGCTTTTGCTCTTCTGACCGCTCCACCCCTTTAAAAATTTGTGGTTATTTTTATAACCATTCTTTATTGAAAGTGTTTCTTCTTCTTTTTCAAATCACTCCCCCCCCCCCGTCCTTGGTAGAAAACTAGCCATGGAGTCGAACCCATGCTGTTTTGGCCCTCCTGATGGTGAGAGAAAACGCATGACGCTTTACACCACTAAACCACACAATCCTTAACAATGGTGCATCTAGCCAAGCTATGTAGATGTTGGTCTAGTGGTCTAAAGCGTCATGTGTTTTCTGTCACCATGAGGCGGGCCAGAACAGTCCGCCTCTCAAGCAAAATGTTTCTCATCCACCTCAATATGTTATCTTAAATTCCTCCTATAATTCACAGTTTTCACAATTAGTCTGTCATGGGGAACTTTATCAATATTTCTTAAGTTAAATACAATCATCCCAGAAATTTCTTTCCCTTACAATTTCCGTAATTCTGTCATAATAACTTAACATAATAATTTGCAAAGTGAAAATGAAATTGTTTACCAGTCAGTATGTTATTATTCTCCAAGTGTTGAATCCACTTTAATGGATTTTTTTAATAATTTTACAACACTCTTCAAAGAAACTGACCTATTCTTTAAAAGGTCTTCTCGGTCACCATATTTTGAATATAGATACAAAAGGTGCCATCTTCCAGGTGTTTGTTATTCTGTCTTCCAGTAGTGGAAGCCTAAAAGAATGTCCAAAGTTGGGTAACACAACACATCTGCACATTCCTTTAAGAGCTAAGGTGTTATTTCGTCTGCTCTCACAGTTTCTTGTTTATCAGCATCAGGTAAAAGTTTCTTTACTTCCTCTCTAGTTATTTCAATAACCTCTATGTCAGCTGTCTGGAATTAAAATATCCTACAAGAAAAGATATTTTTTATTTAGTGAACACCGAAATATTCTCTTTAATATTCGGCTCATTTTCTCCTCTACGTCAGTAATTTTCATGTCGATCATTTATTCTTTTATATTTTACCTTTAACATCTCACCTCCTTCAAATCTGTTAAGTTGCTTGATTGACTCACTTCCTATATTGAAGAATGATACACTTGTGCAAAATTCTCAAAAATGTTGCAAAAAGTCTCATTCTTCAACCTGTCAATTTCTTAAACCCTTAACATCACACGTCTTAAATTGATTCCAAGCCTTTTTTTCTTGTTCATGGGTCGCAACACCTTCCTTTACAACATTCTTTATTATTTCCTCAACATTCCTCTTCGTAATAAAAACTGTTTAATTCCATCCCACATACTTTTCAGAACTTCCCATTACAGATTATTTCTATTTGTTCCTCGTAATTTACTGTTCCAGTTTAATTTCCCTAAAATATTGATTTACAGCATTGTAATTCCTTTCCTTATCTAGTCTTCCATGACTGAGAATTTCTTTTCCATCATCTTAGTCGTATTTCATTGCAAAATTTTATTTCCAATAAAACGTGATCACTTTCAAGTGAGTTGAAGTAGATTATCTTCAAAAAATTCCTCTGTTCTTATAAACAGTGAACTCTGATATTGAGGTAGTGTTGCAGCCTCTCATTCTTGTGGCTTTATTGATGTGTTGACGTATAATGAACCTGTCATTATACTGATAAAACCCACTGACCATATATCTGCAGTTCCTGCCACATTGTCTGTGTCCATTTTATTGGTTTATAGTTAAAATTTCTCAGTACAATAACCTTTTTCTTATCTCTGTCACTTTTCATCAATAGTTTCCTAAGGATATTGGTACATGTACTGCCAGTTCTTCTACGTTCTTCCCTATTCTCTCTCTTCTCTACACTGTGTAATTTTTGTCAAATAAAGCCTCATTTACATTATTTTTCTTCTTGTTTGGTTTCAGTTAGAACAACTATGTCAGCTTTCTTTTCATTCATAATATCTCTCGGTTTCAATAATTTTGAGATTACTCCATCAGTATTAGAGGATAAATATTCAAAAATGTATTATTCTCACTGTTGCCTTTTTTCCCCATTTTGCTGCAACATGATTTTCATCTGTCTTGTGGTCATGTATTTGTAAACGAGTTCGTATGATTCTCTTAGTCTGCCAAACTTCTTTTCTTCCTCAATTCCTTCAACCTTTTACCCGTGTTTATGCTTTTTTTTCACCCAATCTTTCTTTGAAATATCTCGTGTACTCTGTTTATCCTTTCACTCCTCCAGTTCCTCGATGTCCTTCTTTTTTTTCTCTCTTCTTTATGTTTAGTCTGTGTAAATATTATTTATACTGGCCTATGCTTCTCTAATATTTTCCAAGAGACTTATATGCCCCCACTATCTTCTTGAAAGCTGAAATACACAATACATTTCGACATCTCAGTTGTATCTTCTTCATCCTTAATGATTCCTTCGATTTCAAAATATATTTCCTCTTCATTACAGCCGAAATCAAAAATGGTTTTATCTCCATCAACAACGTCCCTCAATAATGTTGAGTTATTGGCAATCTTTCCTTTTTAATGTCTTGACTAATATTGGCTCTAACAGTGAATTCTTCAGCTGATGTCACCTGTTGTTCGGGTTTTGTCTTTCCTCGAGCGAATTTTGCCTAAGTATTTTCAAACTTTGGTTTATAGTCTTGCAAACCATTCCTGACTTTCTCTAAGCTTCTGTTGACACTTTCAGAAATATCCCGCGTTGGCTGCACCTGCTCATCTAGGTCTCTTATATGCTGAGTTATTCTTGAAACTTTAGTTATTCTTGTAAATTTATTCTTGAAACTTGAATTATTCTTGCAACTTTAGTTATTCTTGAAGCTTTAGTTATTATTGCAACTTTAGTTATTCTTGAAGCTTTAGTTATTATTGCAACGCTAGTTATTCTTGAAGCTTTAGTTATTATTGCAACTTTAGTTATTCTTGAAGCTTTAGTTATTATTGCAACGCTAGTTATTCTTGCAACTTTTATTATTCTTGCAACTTTAGTTATTCTTGAAGCTTTAGTTATTATTGCAACGCTAGTTATTCTTGCAACTTTGATTATTCTTGCGATTTTAGTTTTTCTTGTAATTTTTGTTATTCTTGTAACTTTAGTTATTCTTGCAACTTTTATTATTCTTGTAACTTTAGTTATTCTTGCAACTTTTATTATTCTTGTAACTTTAGTTATTCTTGCAACTTTGATTATTCTTGTAACTTTAGTTATTCTTGCAACTTTGATTATTCTTGTAACTTTAGTTATTCTTGCAACTTTGATTATTCTTGTAACTTTAGTTATTCTTGCAACTTTGATTATTCTTGCGATTTTAGTTTTTCTTGTAATTTTTGTTATTCTTGTAACTTTAGTTATTCTTGCAACTTTTATTATTCTTGTAACTTTAGTTATTCTTGCAACTTTTATTATTCTTGCAACTTTAGTTATTCTTGTAACTTCAGTTATTCTTGCAACTTTAGTTATTCTTGCAACTTTTATTATTTCTTTAATTGTCATTCTTATAAATTTAGTTATTCTTGAAAATTCAGTTATTTTTGTAAATTTAGTTATTTTTGTAAATTTAATATCTTTTGCAGTTACTGTAACGACGACTTAAAATATTCCGTCTCAGATTTAAAATTACATTTTCGTTATTTAATCTCTCTATTCATCTTTCTTGCTTCGTCTGGAAGTATTCAGTTGTAGTCATTTTATCCGTCTACAGGTTTCCTTGTAGACCCCTGCAACCTCCTAATTGTGGTTGCAGGGGTCGAGTCACAGCTCCTGGCCCCACCACTTCACTGGTTGCTACTAGGTCCATTCTCTCCCTGCTCTGTGAGCTTTACCATACCTCTACTCAGGTGTAATTTCTGTCAGGGGTCTCATTACTTCTCACTACGAGGGTCACCTCGTATATTATTATATATTTTTGCCGGTCAAAGACAAAAATCAGTCTGATCAATAAATATAAATGATTGAATAAGTATTATTTGCGTCTTTTTTTAATCATCACGATTTGATTCAGAACAAAAGAAACATGTGACAATCACGAAGAAACATGTACTTACATTAAGAATTTATATGTTATGAGTAAAAACTAAAAATTGAAAAAATTTTGACATGTAAATTGTTACAAGCAATAAAATGCTTAACTTTAAATGACTGAATTGACTAAAAATAAGGGTTTACCAGTTCTGCTATATACGTATAAATATTTCAGGTTACTGTGGGCCTCGTAAAATTCTTGCTGCGGACCGTAGTTTGGAGACTTTGATCTATGTCAACAAACACACCACTCTACTCTTACGCTACTCTGTGTCTCTATAATAAATTAAATATGCTTTTCTTACTCCAGAAAATTATCCCAAATTAATATTTTCCTTTTATTTTTCTGAAGACGCTACACAGCCACAACACACTGCTCCCTATACTACAACAACACTGCTTCCTACACTACAACAACACACTGCTCCCTATACTACAACAACACACTGCTCCCTACACTACAACAACACACTGCTCCCTATACTACAACAACACACTGCTCCCTACACTACAACAACACACTGCTCCCTACACTACAACAACACACTGCTCCCTACTCTACAACAACACACTGCTCCCTATACTACAACAACACACTGCTCCCTATACTACAACAACACACTGCTCCCTACACTACAACAACACACTGCTCCCTACACTACAACAACACACTGCTCCCTAAACTACAACAACACACTGCTCCCTATACTATAACAACACACTGCTCCCTATACTACAACAACACACTGCTCCCTACACTACAACAACACACTGCTCCCTATACTACAACAACACGCTGCTCCCTACACTACAACAACACACTGCTCTCTACACTACAACAACACACTGCTCCCTACACTACAACAATACACTGCTCTCTACACTACAACAACACACTGCTCCCTGCACTACAACAACACACTGCTCCCTATACTACAACAACACACTGCTCTCTACACTACAACAACACACTGCTCCCTGCACTACAACAACACACTGCTCCCTACACTACAACAACACACTGCTTCCTACACTACAACAACACACTGCTCCCTACACTACAACAACACACTGCTCCCTACACTACAACAACACACTGCTCTCTACACTACAACAACACACTGCTCCCTATACTACAACAACACACTGCTCCCTACACTACAACAACACACTGCTCCCTACACTACAACAACACACTGCTCTCTACACTACAACAACACACTGCTCCCTATACTACAACAACACACTGCTCCCTACACTACAACAACACACTGCTCCCTGCACTACAACAACACACTGCTCCCTGCACTACAACAACACACTGCTCCCTATGCTACAACAACACACTGCTCCCTGCACTACAACAACACACTGCTTCCTACACTACAACAACACACTGCTCCCTACACTACAACAACACACTGCTCCCTATACTACAACAACACACTGCTCCCTATACTACAACAACACACTGCTCCCTATACTACAACAACACACTGCTCCCTATAATACAACAACACACTGCTCCCTATACTACAACAACACACTGCTCCCTATACTACAACAACACACTGCTCCCTATACTACAACAACACACTGCTCCCTACACTACAACAACACACTGCTCCCTACACTACAACAACACACTGCTCCCTGCACTACAACAACACACTGCTCCCTGCACTACAACAACACACTGCTCCCTATGCTACAACAACACACTGCTCCCTATACTACAACAACACACTGCTCCCTACACTACAACAACACACTGCTCCCTACACTACAACAACACACTGCTCTCTACACTACAACAACACACTGCTCCCTATACTACAACAACACACTGCTCCCTACACTACAACAACACACTGCTCCCTGCACTACAACAACACACTGCTCCCTGCACTACAACAACACACTGCTCCCTATGCTACAACAACACACTGCTCCCTGCACTACAACAACACACTGCTTCCTACACTACAACAACACACTGCTCCCTACTCTACAACAACACACTGCTCCCTATACTACAACAACACACTGCTCCCTATACTACAACAACACACTGCTCCCTACTCTACAACAACACACTGCTCCCTATACTACAACAACACACTGCTCCTTACTCTACAACAACACACTGCTTCCTACACTACAACAACACACTGCTCCCTACTCTACAACAACACACTGCTCCCTATACTACAACAACACACTGCTCCCTATACTACAACAACACACTGCTCCCTACACTACAACAACACACTGCTCCCTACACTACAACAACACACTGCTCCCTATACTACAACAACACACTGCTTCCTTCACTACAACAACACACTGCTCCTTACTCTACAACAACACACTGCTCCCTATACTACAACAACACACTGCTCCCTATACTACAACAACACACTGCTCCCTATACTACAACAACACACTGCTCCATATACTACAACAACACACTGCTCCCTATACTACAACAACACACTGCTCCCTATACTACAATAACACACTGCTCCCTATACTACAACAACACACTGCTCCCTACTCTACAATAACACACTGCTCCCTATACTACAACAACACACTGCTCCCTACACTACAATAACACACTGCTCCCTATACTACAACAACACACTGCTCCCTACACTACAACAACACACTGCTCCCTATACTACAACAACACACTGCTCCCTACACTACAACAACACACTGCTCCCTATACTACAACAACACACTGCTCCCTATAGTACAACAACACACTGCTCCCTACTCTACAACAACACACTGCTCCCTATACTACAACAACACACTGCTCCTTACTCTACAACAACACACTGCTCCCTATACTACAACAACACACTGCTTCCTACACTACAACAACACACTGCTTCCTACACTACAACAACACATTGCTCCCTACACTACAACAACACACTGCTCCCTACTCTACAACAACATACTGCTTCCTACACTACAACAACACACTGCTTCCTACACTACAACAACACACTGCTCCCTACACTACAACAACACACTGCTCCCTACACTACAACAACACACTGCTCCCTACACTACAACAACACACTGCTCCCTACACTACAACAACACACTGCTCCCTACACTACAACAACACACTGCTCCCTATACTACAACAACACACTGCTCCCTATACTACAACAACACACTGCTCCCTACTCTACAACAGCACACTGCTCCCTACACTACAACAACACACTGCTCCCTACACTACAACAACACACTGCTCCCTACACTACAACAACACACTGCTCCCTACACTACAACAACACACTGCTTCCTACACTACAACAACACATTGCTTCCTACACTACAACAACACACTGCTCTCTACTCTACAACAACACACTGCTCCCTATACTACAACAACACACTGCTTCCTACACTACAACAACACACTGCTTCCTACACTACAACAACACACTGCTCCCTATACTACAACAACACACTGATTCCTACACTACAACAACACACTGCTCCCTACACTACAACAACACACTGCTCCCTATACTACAACAACACACTGCTCCTCACACTACAACAACACACTGCTCCGTGCACTACAACAACACACTGCTCCCTACACTACAACAACCCACTGCTCCCTACACTACAACAACACACTGCTCCCTATACAACAACACACTGCTCCCTATACTACAACAACACACTGCTCCCTACTCTACAACAACACACTGATTCCTACACTACAACAACACACTGCTCCCTACACTACAACAACACACTGCTCCCTACACTACAACAACACACTGCTTCCTACACTACAACAACACACTGATTCCTACACTACAACAACACACTGCTTCCTACACTACAACAACACACTGCTCCCTACACTACAACAACACTCTGCTCCCTACACTACAACAACACACTGCTTCCTACACAACAACAACACACTGCTCCCTACACTACAACAACACACTGCTCCCTACACTACAACAACACACTGCTCCCTACACTACAACAACACACTGATTCCTACACTACAAAAACACACTGCTCCCTACACTACAACAACACACTGCTCCCTACACTACAACAACACACTGCTCCCTACACTACAACAACACACTGCTCCCTACACTACAACAACACACTGCTCCCTACACTACAACAACACACTGCTCCCTACACTACAACAACACACTCCTTCCTACACTACAACAACACACTCCTTCCTACACTACAACAACACACTGATTCCTACACTACAACAACACACTGCTTCCTACACTACAACAACACACTGCTTCCTACACTACAACAACACACTGATTCCTATACTACAACAACACACTGATTCCTATACTACAACAACACACTGATTCCTATACTACAACAACACACTGATTCCTACACTACAACAACACACTGATTCCTATACTACAACAACACACTGCTTCCTACACTACAACAGCACACTGATTCCTACACTACAACAACACACTGCTTCCTACACTACAACAACACACTGCTCCCTATACTACAACAACACACTAATTCCTACACTACAACAACACACTGCTTCCTACACTACAACAACACACTGCTTCCTACACTACAACAACACACTGCTTCCTACACTACAACAACACTGATTCCTACACTACAACAACACACTGATTCCTACACTACAACAACACACTGATTCCTACACTACAACAACACACTGCTCACTACACTACAACAACAAACTGCTCCCTACACTACAACAACACACTGATTCCTACACTACAACAACACACTGCTTCCTACACTACAACAACACACTGCTCCCTACACTACAACAACACACTGCTCCCTACACTACAACAACACACTGATTCCTACACTACAAGAACACACTGCTCCCTACACTACAACAACACTGCTCCCTACACTACAACAACACACTGCTCCCTACACTACAACAACACACTGCTCCCTACACTACAACAACACACTGATTCCTACACTACAACAACACACTGATTCCTACACTACAACAACACACTGCTCCCTACACTACAACAACACACTGCTCCCTACACTACAACAACACACTGATTCCTACACTACAAGAACACACTGCTCACTACACTACAACAACACTGCTCCCTACACTACAACAACACACTGCTCCCTACACTACAACAACACACTGCTCCCTACACTACAACAACACACTGATTCCTACACTACAACAACACACTGATTCCTACAATACAACAACACACTGCTCCCTACACTACAACAACACACTGCTCCCTACACTACAACAACACACTGCTTCCTACACTACAACAACACACTGCTCCCTACACTACAACAACACACTGCTCCCTACACTACAACAACACACTGCTCCGTACACTACAACAACACACTGCTCCCTACACTACAACAACACACTGATTCCTACACTACAACAACACACTGATTCCTACACTACAACAACACACTGCTCCCTACACTACAACAACACACTGATTCCTACACTACAACAACACACTGCTCCCTACACTACAACAACACACTGCTCCCTACACTACAACAACACACTGCTCCCTACACTACAACAACACACTGCTCCCTACACTACAACAACACACTGATTCCTACACTACAACAACACACTGATTCCTACACTACAACAACACACTGATTCCTACACTACAACAACACACTGCTCCCTACACTACAACAACACACTGATTCCTACACTACAACAACACACTGATTCCTGCACTACAACAACACACTGATTCCTACACTACAACAACACACTGCTTCCTACACTACAACAACACACTCCTTCCTACACTACAACAACACACTGATTCCTACACTACAACAACACACTGATTCCTACACTACAACAACACACTGCTCCCTACACTACAACAACACGCTCCTTCCTACACTACAACAACACACTGCTTCCTACACTACAACAACACACTGCTTCCTACACTACAACAACACACTGATTCCTACACTACAACAACACACTGCTCTCTACACTACAACAACACACTGCTTCCTACACTACAACAACACACTCATTCCTACACTACAACAACACACTGATTCCTACACTACAACAACACACTGCTCCCTACACTACAACAACACACTGCTCCCTACACTACAACAACACACTGCTCCCTACACTATCAACAACACACTGCTCCCTACACTACAACAACACACTGATTCCTACACTACAACAACACACTGATTCCTACACTACAACAACACACTGCTCCCTACACTACAACAACACACTGCTCCCTACACTACAACAACACAGTGATTCCTACACTACAACAACACACTGATTCCTACACTACAACAACACACTGCTCCCTACACTACAACAACACACTGCTCCCTACACTACAACAACACACTGATTCCTACACTACAACAACACACTGCTCCCTACACTACAACAACACACTGCTCCCTACACTACAACAACACACTCCTTCCTACACTACAACAACACACTGCTCCCTACACTACAACAACACACTCCTTCCTACACTACAACAACACACTGCTCCCTACACTACAACAACACACTGCTCCCTACACTACAACAACACACTGATTCCTACACTACAACAACACAGTGATTCCTACACTACAACAACACACTGATTCCTACACTACAACAACACAGTGATTCCTACACTACAACAACACACTGCTTCCTACACTACAACAACACACTCCTTCCTACACTACAACAACACACTGCTCCCTACACTACAACAACACACTGCTCCCTACACTACAACAACACACTGATTCCTACACTACAACAACACACTGCTCCCTACACTACAACAACACACTGCTTCCTACACTACAACAACACACTGCTCCCTACACTACAACAACACACTGCTTCCTACACTACAACAACACACTGATTCCTACACTACAACAACACACTGCTCCCTACACTACAACAACACACTGATTCCTACACTACAACAACACACTGCTTCCTACACTACAACAACACACTGCTTCCTACACTACAACAACACACTGCTTCCTACACTACAACAACACACTGCTTCCTACACTACAACAACACACTGCTTCCTACACTACAACAACACACTGCTTCCTACACTACAACAACACACTGCTTCCTACACTACAACAACACACTGATTCCTACACTACAACAACACACTGCTTCCTACACTACAACAACACACTGCTTCCTACACTACAACAACACACTGCTTCCTACACTACAACAACACACTCCTTCCTACACTACAACAGCACACTGCTCCCTACACTACAACAACACACTGATTCCTACACTACAACAACACACTGCTCCCTACACTACAACAACACACTCCTTCCTACACTACAACAACACACTGCTTCCTACACTACAACAACACACTGCTTCCTACACTACAACAACACACTGCTTCCTACACTACAACAACACACTGATTCCTACACTACAACAACACACTGCTCCCTACACTACAACAACACACTGCTCCCTACACTACAACAACACACTGCTTCCTACACTACAACAACACACTGCTCCCTACACTACAACAACACACTGCTCCCTACACTACAACAACACACTGATTCCTACACTACAACAACACACTGCTCCCTACACTACAACAACACACTGCTCCCTACACTACAACAACACACTGCTCCCTACACTACAACAACACACTGCTCCCTACACTACAACAACACACTGCTCCCTACACTACAACAACACACTGCTCCCTACACTACAACAACACACTGCTCCCTACACTACAACAACACACTGATTCCTACACTACAACAACACACTGCTCCCTACACTACAACAACACACTGATTCCTACACTACAACAACACACTGCTCCCTACACTACAACAACAC
Organism: Cherax quadricarinatus; assembly: GCF_038502225.1. Taxonomy (NCBI): domain Eukaryota; kingdom Metazoa; phylum Arthropoda; class Malacostraca; order Decapoda; family Parastacidae; genus Cherax; species Cherax quadricarinatus. The sequence goes on along the minus strand of NC_091294.1, from coordinate 23,738,038 downwards.
ACTGATTCCTACACTACACCAACACACTGCTTCCTACACTACAACAACACACTGATTCCTACACTACAACAACACACTGCTTCCTACACTACAACAGCACACTGCTCCCTACACTACAACAACACACTGATTCCTACACTACAACAACACACTGCTTCCTACACTACAACAACAAGCATAGTTCATTTTCCCCCAGGATGAGGTGGCTCACGTGCGTGTGTGTGTATGTGTGATTCTCTCTTTCTCTCTCTGTCTCTCTTCACCATCTGGTCACTCCCCTCATATGTTGTCCTCTCCCCTCATTCATTCGACACCCTTTCCTCTCTACCCCTCTCCCTTATCACTCTCTCTTCCGCTGTCCCCTTCCATATTTCTCCTCTCCCTTCCCTCTCTCCCTTCTTCCTATGTAATCGAGACAAGAGAAGACAAGAACCACGCAGTAATCATAAGTGACAGCCTCAGCACTACCAGCCTCGCCTCCCGCTGCAGAACCAATACAGTGCTCACTTTCAAACTTCAAACACAAAACACTAGACTCTGTATTGGCACTCAGTAACGCACTTGTTACACCGCATTTTGAATATACCTTCAAGATTTCATTCAAAAATTACTTAAAAAAATATACTGAAGAAGGTCCAACTAGTACCTTGAGTGGAGGAGGTACAGAGATGAGCTACCAAACTAGTATCATCACTGGAGAGGGTATCATCACTGGAGAGGGTACCATCACTGGAAAGGGTAGCATCACTGGAGAGGGTATCCTCACTGGAAAGGGTAGCATCACTGGAGAGGGTACCATCACTGGAAAGGGTAGCATCACTGGAGAGGGTATCCTCACTGGAGAGGGTATCATCACTGGAGAGGGTATCATCACTGGAGAGGGTGCCATCACTGGAAAGGGTAGCATCACTGGAGAGGGTATCCTCACTGGAGAGGGTATCATCACTGGAGAGGGTACCATCACTGGAGAGGGTATTATCACTGGGGAGGATATTATCACTGGAGAGGGCATCATCACTGGAGAGGGTATCATCACTGGAGAGGGTATCATCACTGGAGAGGGTATCATCACTGGAGAGGGTATTATCACTGGGGAGGATATTATCACTGGAGAGGGTATCATCACTGGAGAGGGTATCATCACTGGAGAGGGTATCATCACTGGAGAGGGTATTATCACTGGAGAGGATATCATCACTGAAGAGGGTATCATCACTGGAGAGGGTATCATCACTGGAGAGGGTATCATCACTGAAGAGGGTATTATCACTGGAGAGGATATCATCACTGGAGAGGGTATCATCACTGAAGAGGGTATCATCACTGGAGAGGGTACCATCACTGGAGAGGGTATCATCACTGGAGAAGATATCATCACTGGAGATGGTACCATCACTGGAGAGGGTATCATCACTGGAGAGGGTATCATCACTGGAGAGGGTACCATCACTGGAGAGGGTACCATCACTGGAGAGGGTATCATCACTGGAGATGGTACCATCACTGGAGAGGGTATCATCACTGGAGAAGATATCATCACTGGAGAGGGTACCATCACTGGAGAGGGTACCATCACTGGAGAGGGTATCATCACTGGAGAGGGTACCATCACTGGAGAGGGTATCATCACTGGAGAAGATATCATCACTGGAGAGGGTACCATCACTGGAGAGGGTACCATCACTGAAGAGGGTATCATCACTGGAGAGGGTACCATCACTGGAGATGGTATCATCACTGGAGAGGATATCATCACTGGAGAGGGTACCATCACTGGAGAGGGTACCATCACTGGAGAGGGTATCATCACTGGAGAGGGTACCATCACTGGAGAGGGTATCATCACTGGAGAAGATATCATCACTGGAGAGGGTACCATCACTGGAGAGGGTATCATCACTGGAGAAGATATCATCACTGGAGAGGGTACCATCACTGGAGAGGGTACCATCACTGAAGAGGGTATCATCACTGGAGAGGGTACCATCACTGGAGATGGTATCATCACTGGAGAGGATATCATCACTGGAGAGGGTACCATCACTGGAGAGGGTACCATCACTGGAGATGGTATCATCACTGGAGAGGATATCATCACTGGAGAGGGTACCATCACTGGAGAGGGTTACCATCACTGGAGAGGGTACCATCACTGGAGAGGGTACCATCACTGGAGAGGATACAGAGAAGCGCTACCAACACTCAGAAATAATCCTTAAGGAGAAAGCCTCAAAGTACTCAGTCTTTTTACCCATAAGGAAACAGAGACTATGAGGAAATCTTTTTCATACCTTTAAAATATTGAATTGACTTCGACACTCACACATGAAGAACTATTTAAAGTGATGAATAAGACCATAACTCGAAACAACGAAATGAAACTACGAGGCAGGAGATGAAACCTGAAGGTATGCAATGTTTTTTTGCAAACAGAATTATATTAGAACGTAATACACTGCCCACTAAGTATAGTATTCTACTAAATGAGACGCTGGGGTGAGCTGAATTCAACTGAATTCAACGAGCCAAGCCTCTTAAATAGTCGTTGAGTTAGAGACAGAAATATGAGTGGTAGTTGTGGTGGTCAGAGGAGTGGTGCAGGTCCACCAGCACAACAGTACACTGCAACAGTGCTGTTGATAAGGGAAGTAGAGCCACAGGTGCACAGCTGTGTGAGTCACGGTATAGTTACATCAGCCGTGTGAGATTGAAACATTGCTAGTTAAGACGAGGTAGTTGTAACTCACTCCTTCCATCCACTTCCATCCTCTTCCATCCTCTTCCATCCTCTTTCATCCACTTTCAACCACTACCATCCACTTCCATCCACTTTAAACCACTACCATCCACTTCCATCCACTTTCAACCACTTCCATCCACTTCCATCCACTTTAAACCACTACCATCCACTTCCATCCACTTCCAACCACTTCCATCCGCTTTAATCCACATCCACCCAATTCCACCCACTTCCATCCACTTCCACCCACGTACATGGACTTCCATCCACTTCCACCCACCTCCCTCCACTTCCAGCCACGTCCACCCACTACCACCCACTTCCACTCACTTCCACCCACTTCCACCCACGTCCACCCACTTCCATCCACTTCCACCCACTTCCACCCACTTTCACCCAATTCCATCTACTTCCACCCATTTCCACCTGCTTCCACCCACTTCCATCCACTTCTATCCACTTCAATCCACTTCCGCCTACTTCCACCCACTTCCATTCAATTTCACCCACTTCCATCCACTTCCACATACTTCCACCCACTTCCATCCACTTCCACCCACTTCCATCCACTTCCACCCATTTCCACCCGCTTCCCCTCACTTCCATCCACTTCCATTCACTTCCACCCACTTCCATCCACTACCACATACTTCTACCCACTTCCATCTACTTCCATCCACTTCCACCCACTTACATCCATGTGCACCCACTTCTATTCGCTTCCACCCACTTCCATCCACTTCAATCCACTTCCACCCATTTTTACCCACTTACACCCACTTCCATCCACTTCCACCCACTTCCATCCATTTCCACCCACTTCCCTCCACTTCCACCCACTTCTATCCACCCCACCCACTTCCATCCACTTGCACCCACTTAAATCCACTACCACATACTTCCACCAACTTCTATCCACTTCCACCCATTTTATCCACGTCCACCCACTTCCATCCACTTCCACCCACTTAAATTCACTTCCACCCATTGTCACCCACTTCCACCCACTCCTAAACACTTCTACCCACTTACATCCACTTCCACTCACTTCCCTCCACTTCCACCCATTTCTATCCACCCCACCCACTTCCATCCACTTGCACCCACTTAAATTCACTTCCACCCATTTCCATCTACTTCCACCCACTTCCATCCACTTCTACCCACTTCCACCCACTTCCACCCACTTCCATCCACTTCCACCCACGTCCACCCATTTCCATCCAATTCCACCCACTTCCATCCAATTCCACCCTTTTCCACCCACTTCCACCCACCTCCACCCACTTCCATCCACTTCCACCCATTTCCACCCGCTTCCCCCACTTTCATCCACTTCCATTCACTTCCACCCACTTCCATCCACTACCACATACTTCTACACACTTACATCTACTTCCATCCACTTCCACCCACTTACATCCATGTCCACCCACTTCTATTCACTTCCACCCACTTCCATCCACTTCCATCCACTTCCACCCATTTTCACCCACTTACACCCACTTCCATCCACTTCCACCCACTTAAATTCATTTCCACCCATTGTCACCCACTTCCACCCACTTCTAACCACTTCTACCCACTTCCATCCACTTCCACTCACTTCCCTCCACTTCCACCCATTTCTATCCACCCCACACGCTTCCATCCACTTGCACCCACTTAAATCCACTTCCACCCATTTCCATCCACTTCCACCCACTTCCATCCACTTCTACCCACTTCCGCCCACTTCCACCCACTTCCATCCACTTCCACCCACGTCCACCCACTTCCACCCACTTCCCCCACTTCCATCCACTTCCATTCGCTTCCACCCACTTCCATCCACTACCACATAATTCTACCCACTTCCATCTACTTCCATTCACTTCCACACACTTACATCCATGTCCACCCACTTCTATTCACTTCCACCCACTTCCATCTACTTCCATCCACTTCCACCCACTTACATCCATGTCCACCTACTTCTATTCACTTCCACCCACTTCAATCCACTTCCATCCACTTCCACCCATTTTCACCCACTTACACCCACTTCCATCCACTTCCACCCACTTCCATCCACTTCCATCCACTTCCATCCACTTCCACCCATTTTCACCCACTTCCACCCACTTCCATCCACTTCCACCCACTTCCGTCCACTTCCACCCACTTCCATCAACTTCCACCCACTTCCATCCACGTCCACCCAAATCCACCCTCTCCCATCCACTTCCACCCACTTCCATCCACTTCCACCCATTTTCACCCACTTCCGCCCACTTCCATCCACTTCCACCCACTTCTATCCACTTCCACCCACTTCCATCCACTTCCACCCTCTTCCATCCACGTCCACCCACTTCCAATCACTCCCATCCACTTCCACCCACTTCCATCCACTTCCACCCATTTTCATCCACTTCCACCCACTTCCATCCACTCCCACCCATTTTCACCCACTTCCACCCACTCCCATCCACTTCCATCCACGTCCACCCACTTCCATCCACTTCCACCCACTTCCATCCAATTCCACCCACTTACAACCACTTTCATCCACTTCCATCTGCTTCTACCCACTCCCATCCACTTCCACCCACTTCCACCAACTCCCTTCCGCTTCCATCCACTTCCAGCTACATCCATCCACTTCCACCAAATTTCACCCACTTCCATCCACTCTCTCCCATTTACATCCACTTTCACCCACTTCCATCCACTACCATCCGCTTCCACCCACTTCCACCCACTTCCACCCACTTCCACCCACTTCCACCCACTTCCACCCACTTCCACCCACATCCACCCACTTCCACCCACTTCCACCCACTTCCACCCACTTCCACCCACTTCCACCCACTTCCACCCACATCCACCCACTTCCACCCACTTCCACCCACTTCCACCCACTTCCACCCACTTCCACCCACTTCCACCCACTTTCACCCACATCCACCCACTTCCACCCACTTCCACCCACTTCCACCCACTTCCACCCACTTCCACCCACTTCCACCCACTTTCACCCACTTCCACCCACTTCCACCCACTATAAATCCAATACCATTTTTTTCAATATTGTATTTTGAATATATTTACAGATTTTATGCGGTGTGGGCGGAGGGAGTGGAGGAGGGTGGGAGGAGAACCTTCTGCTATACTGACCCTCACTCATATTCTTAGATAATACATGACAGCACTTAAACTAGGTAAATACTTTTATGTATTAGCTAAGAGTATGAGGGACAGTAAAGCAGAAGACTCTCTTACCACCATCATCACGACCAAGTGCAGTGTCACCACCTGACCACGTGCAGTGTAACGACCAGACCAAGTGCAGTGTAACGACCAGACCAAGTGCAGTGTAACGATCCGACTACGTGCAGTGTGGCCAACCGACCACGTGCTGCGTGACTATCTGGTTGTAGACGTTTGTAATAGATACTGAACATGAAGTTTGAAATAGATGTCGAAGCATCTGGGGTTTTTTGAGATAGACTCGTCGTGGCCTGGCTAGACCAGGACGGCTCTTTCCTTAATCCCTGGCAGAGATTAACCAGGGATTTTCAACCTTCCAAAATTCGGAATCCAACTAACGTTTGTGTTTTAATATATATGTATATATATATATATATATATATATATATATATATATATATATATATATATATATATATATATATATATATATATATATATATATATATATATATGTATATATATATGTATATATATATATATATATATATATATATATATATATATATATATATATATATATATATATATATATATATATATATATTTAATATGGAGCAAAAGGTTTAAGAGATACATTTATATAAAGATGGCATATACAGTACATGAGATGTGAGAGATACATGTCTAGTACATATTTATACGTATTTGTCACTGATTATAATGCGAAAATCTCATCCAGCTCTTCAGAACTGAGGCGCGTGCCCAAAATACAGCAGGCATTACCCCTCTGAACAGCAGCGCTGAGTTGCTGGAACAGAAAACTAGCTGCCATGGGAGCCCTAGTTACCCTGATGAGTCTTTTGCCTAGCTCCTTAAGGAACTTAGATGCACTCTTTCCCCATGAACCCAGGGTCTCCGAGCCTATGGGAACAAACATATAATGATGGGCAAGTTCTCCATATTTTCTAGACTTTTGGGACTCCCTGAAGCTGGTGGCTGCCCCTCCTTCTTCCCTGGTGTATTGGAGATAGGTATCAGCCAAGGTAGATGCACATGTGTAATCCCACACCACCTGCTTACCGTCTGTCCAGACTTGAAGTGTGATACCATCTGGACGCGTCTGGCTGCTATCAGTTCTGCATAGTTGGGGTGGCTCCCTTACTGCTGGGCATCCGGCTGTTGTGAGGCTTCTTTTGATAATGTTATTAACCTCCTCCTGTCTTGCAATCTTTCCCTCGGATTTACTGTGCACAAGACCATGGTACCCGAATCGGTCTGCTGCTTCACTGCTACAAATACACCTGTGGTCGGCGAGAATAGGGGCGGCAAGTCGGAGGGCAACACCGATACGGATGGTCTGTGGGTCGAGGCGTGTTCCAAGGCTCGAGTTGGGAACAGCCAACAGAAAGTCCCCTGCATGAGGAGCTCTCACTGCCAGGAGGCGGGCTCTATCCTTCCCTGTTTCCTGACACACTCTGAAGCATTATTGAGGCTATTTTCTCCACTATCGGGCCATCCCAGTGCGACTGTTTGTAGTTGTTGGGGGGAGCAGGTCTGGTTTCAGAGCCCGTTAGATTATCCCAGATCATGGCTCCGTCAATGAACTATATATATATATATATATATATATATATATATATATATATATATATATATATATATATATATATATATATATATATATATATATATATATATATATATACATGCAGGCCGGACTTGAGTCCTGGAGATGGGAAGTACAGTGCCTGCACTCTGAAGGAGGGGTGTTAATGTTGCAGTTTAAAAACTGTAGTGTAAAGCACCCTTCTGGCAAGACAGTGATGGAGTGAATGATGGTGAAAGTTTTTCTTTTTCGGGCCACCCTGCCTTGGTGGGACTCGGCCGGTGTGATAATAATATATATATATATATATATATATATATATATATATAAATATATATATATATATATATATATATATATATATATATATATATATATATATATATATATATATATATATATAAGACATCTAAGACTTATACAAAGGAAATATGGCTCATTAAAATTAACTCATTTGAAGAGAGAGGCATCGTTAATTACAAGGAAGACAACCACAGTTATTCATCCCACTTGGTTCTGAGACACTCTGGTTCATCTCACATGGTTCTGAGACACTCTGGTTCATCTCACATGGTTCTGAGACACTCTGGTTCAACCCACATGGTTCTGAGATACTCTGGTTCATCTCACATGGTTCTGAGATACTCTGGTTCATCTCACTTGGTTCTGAGACACTCTGGTTCATCTCACTTGGTTCTGAGACACTCTGGTTCATCTCACATGGTTCTGAGACACTCTGGTTCAACCCACATGGTTCTGAGATACTCTGGTTCATCTCACATGGTTCTGAGATACTCTGGTTCAGCCTTCAGAAACTGCAAGAGAAAGAAGCCCTAATATCTCGGTGTGGCGCTACATTTAAGACAGTCTAATTCATCCACATAAGAGCCCAATTTTTTCACTGTGTACTGTTGCCTCAACTAAAAATTAACTTATATTGTAAAATGAATGTTTATCATGATTAATAACTGCAGATTCTACAATAATCCTTTCAAGCCAAAAGGAACAAGGGAAGATGACTCTTGCTTCCTGTCAGTTTGCTGGATTATTACAAGATCTAATGTGGTTGAAAATCGCGTTCAACTCATGTGTTATACGTATCGAATAACAGTTTTGTGATATTCTCACTTCTAATGGTCTCCCATATAGGAGAGACTGCAACTGTTGCAACCAATTCTGTAGACACTACCAGCATGTTGTTGAGGTGAATTCTTTATCAGAATGCTTCTAACAGTCCATGAATTTATAATATACGACTTGTATATTAAATCTAAGAGCATTCAGCAGGATAGATAAATTCTGGTTATATGGGAGGACCAGCACATTCTTAGTCTGAGGTGTTATCCTAGGTTCTGTTCTATAATAAGTTTTTCTTAGATGCCAGTAAGACAGATTCCACAAACACCGTAGGATACCGCAGTTGTATGCCAATGTCAAATACTATTTTCCTAATTTCTTCATCTAGGAACTCCGGACTGCACACTTTATAGGCTCTCAAAAACATAGTAAGAAACACACTCCTTTTAAACTCTGGTCTCATGGTTGGAACAGTAGTGAATGTATGAGCACACATTGGTGGTCTTCCTATATACTGTAAAGTTAAACTTTCTATCAACTCGGTGTATCAACACGTCTAAGAATGGAAGTTTACAGTCCACCTCTTTCTCCACGGTGAATTTAATAGACGGGACTAAAGTGTTAAGTCTTGGTAAAATGTATCAAGAGTCATATCATTTGACCAAAGACACAAGATGTCATCCAGATATCTGAACAATTTAGCTCTACATGGCAGGATATCTTTCAACAGTCTACCCTTGAAAAATTCCATTTACAGATTGCTCAATAATGAGAACAACGGAATACCCATCGCTATTCCCTGTTTTTGAACATAGTATTTCCCCTCGAACTCAAACCTGCAATCAACTACACACAGCTTAATCAATTCAATAATATTATTTTTATCAAAAGGCAAAGAGAACTCATGTAATTCTTCTTCCAAATATCCTAGCAAGTCGGGGACAGGGACTCTCGGGAACAACTCAGTGACATCAAAACTAACAAGTGTAAAATCATTAGACATGTTGATATTTTGCAATTTGTCGATGAGATCAACATTGTTTTTTAAGTGGGCTTTAGAAATGTTACCAAGCAAAGGAGTTAATATTTTTACCAACCATTTTGACAAGGCATATGATGCTGATCCCACAGAACTAATTATATTTCTGGCTGGAAAACCTGGCTTGTGGGTTTTAATCAAACTGTACATGTAAGGTAGTGTCTCAGATCTCCCCGATAACTGTTTAATTAATTCCTCATTACCTAATAACAAAAAAAGGCACAATACCGTGACTGGAACGATACACAAATAACCCGCACATAAAAGAGAGAAGCTTACGACGACGTTTCGGTCCGACTTGGACCATTTACAAAGTCACACTAACCAGAAGTGGAGCAGGACGGCTATGTATAGGCAGGAAGAGGTAGTGGTGGTAGTAGTAGTAGTAGTAGTAGTAGCAGGGGTGGTAGTAGTAGTAGTGGTAGTGGTAGTAGTGGGGAATTAAGGAGGAGGAACCAGTCAAATACAAAGAAACGGGAGCACTGCAAGGGAGCTAGGTGCCCACAGAGGGAGAGCAAGTGCACAGAGGTGGGGGGAAGGGGAAGTGATGAAATAAATAATGAAGGAACAGAAACACGCGACAGAAGAAAGAAAGACAAAAAAGGAAAGAGGAAAGGGGATTAAGAGAGAAGAAGAAAAAATAAGGAATCAGGTTAAGTCACGGGTGTTCTGAAGTTTGGAGCATTTTACAACGTAGTGGGAGAGGAAGGCATCTACAGAGACGAAGCCAGGGCTAAGATTCATACAAGGAAAGTTGTGTATTAGAAAGTTGTGTATTAGAGAGGATTCAACTAGACGGCGACTGTTAGAGTTGGAAGTAGGGAAGGCAATTTTAGCGGAAGACCAGTCAATAGGATGACTGTGATCTCTGACGTGACAGAACAGAGCATTGTTAGTGTCGGCAAGCCTAACACTATTTTTGTGCTCCCTAAGTCTGTCAGAAAGAGATCGGCCAGTTTCTCCAAAGTATTGAAGAGGACAGGAGGAGCAAGAAATACAGTAGACACCAGGGACATCTGTAGAGGGAGGAGAGGTATGAACGAGATTAGTGCGAAGAGTGGTTAGTCTGGCGGAAAGTAAGCTTGATGTCTAAGGGACGGAGAGAATTGTTGAGATTAGAAAGACCGGAAATGTAGGGAAGGAAGGGGACAGAAGAGTTCCCAGGAGTAAAGAGTTTGGGAGAGAAGAAATTACGTTTAGCACGTGAGAGGGCAGAGTCTATGAAATGGGAAGGGTAGCCAAGACGGGAAAACGAATAATGAAGAGTGGAAATTTCTGCTGGAAGGAACTGAGGATCACAGATGCGGAGGGCACGGAGAAAGAGGGAGATAAGAACACTTTTCTTGACAGGGGAAGCATGATAGGAAAAGTAGTGAATGTACATGCCACTGTGCATAGGTTTTCGGTAAACGGAAAAGAAAAAACCTGTATCTGAGCGGTGGACATGGACATCAAGGAAAGGTAGCAAGGAATTAGATTCCCATTCAGCTTTAAACTTAATGGAAGGGGCAAGATTATTAAGAGCTTCAAGAAAAGGTTGGAAGAGACTGGAGTCATGAGGCCACAGAGCAAAGATGTCATCCACATAGCGGAGCCAGAGAGAAGGTTGCACATCGATGGTAGGAAGAAGAACAGTCTCGAAGTATTCCATGTAAAGATTAGCAAGGACAGGAGAGAGAGGAGAGCCCATAGCGACACCGAAGGTTTGGGAATAATATTTCCCTTGGAAGGAAAAGGAATTAGAGTCCACACAGAGGCGGATAAGATCAAAAAAGACATCAGTAGGTATAGGGAGATGTAGAAACCCTTCATGGGCCTTCTCTCTAAGGAAATCAAGGACATCAAGAGGGACATTGGTGAAGAGGGACTCAACGTCAAGACTAAGCATCTTACAGGTTGGGAGAGAGAGAACCCGTTCAATGAAGTCTTGAGAGTGACGGAGGTGGGCAGGAGAAAAAGTACCAAGAAAGGGAGTGAGGGTTTTGGCCAACCAAGAAGCAAGATATATATATATATATATATATATATATATATATATATATATATATATATATATATCCCTCAACTATGTAGGAAGACTCTCACACATATTCTTGAGGGTTTTGGAAGGTATGTTACTCCATGCCTCATGTAGAGCAGCCCACAGCTGCAGGATGTAACTGATATCCTTGCCCAGTAAACTTCGTTTCACTATTGACCAGAGGTTTTCAATAGAGTTTATGTCTGGGAAATTGCCTGGTGAGTCATTAAAGAACCTCACTTCACAGTCCTTAAGCCACTGAACTACAGATTTGGTGGTATGACACGGTGCACCGTCCTGCATAAAAACCGTAGCCCCACACTTGTCAAACACCTCAGGTAAATTGTAACACAATAACTCCAGGTAATTATATTGGTTCATATACTGGATTTTGGGAGCACAAAGAGTTCACCAACACTCTGAGCAGTGAAGCACCCCAAACCATGAGCGAGTCTGGATGTTTGGTGGCCCCACAGGCGTAGAGTGGGTCTAGCGGGTCACTACATCTGGGCCGGTACACGTCTCCCACTGTTACAGGTGACGGTGAAGGTTGCTTCATCACTCCAAAGTACTTCAGACGACTGTTGAGGATTCCAGTGAAGGTATTTCTTTGCATAATCCAGCCTACGTTTCTTCTGTGGCTTGGAGAGGATCGGTTTCTTAACCTGGTGGTGACCACTGTAGCCCAATTCTGACAGAGGTCTGATAACGGTTCTTACAGACACCTCAGAGAAAAGATATGGGTTCTTTTCTTTCAATTCTCTAGCAGCTATCTTAGGTGTACTCTCTAACTGCTACTTTAACACAGTTAGGTACGAACAGATGTCTTCTTTGAAGGGCCAGGCCAAGGTCTGGCAGATGGTAACTCAACACCGCCACCAACCTTGAAACGCTGCACACAGTTCCTCACTGAACGCTCACACACACCAACATTCTCCACTATTTCTTTCGTCTGGTGCCCAGCTTTGTGAAGCCCTATGATTTGAGCTATAGTTTCAGGTGTTAAAGACGTCCTTTTACCCATAATCAAACATGTATAGCCCCAAAACCAAGGGGAACACTAGACAAAAGATGTGGCAAAAGAGAGACAAAAGTGCAACACTTCTTCTCCCCTCGGCAGCCATGTGAGCACTGAGGAGTCACTGTGGAGTGTGGCGGCAGGCCGTGACATCATGTTAACGGCAGCTACCCGGCATAATGCACTGACGAAAAAAGACCCCTCAGTATGGTAGACCTTTGATTTTCGTCACGGCATTATTCCGGGACACTCGGCATAATACCATGACTAGCACTGTATATATATATATATATATATATATATATATATATATATATATATATATATATATATATATACATATATATAATATATATACATGTAATATATATAATATATATACATATATATATACATATATATATAATATATATACATATAATATATTATTTTTTTTTATTATCACACTGGCCGATTCCCACCAAGGCAGGGTGGCCCGAAAAAGAAAAACTTTCACCATCATTCACTCCATCACTGTCTTGCCAGAAGGGTGCTTTACACTACAGTTTCCAAACTGCAACATTAACACCCCTCCTTCAGAGTGCAGGCACTGTACTTCCCATCTCCAGGACTCAAGTCCGGCCTGCCGGTTTCCCTGAATCCCTTCATAAATGTTACTTTGCTCACACTCCAACAGCACGTCAAGTATTAAAAACCATTTGTCTCCATTCACTCCTATCAAACACGCTCACGCATGCCTGCTGGAAGTCCAAGCCCCTCGCACACAAAACCTCCTTTACCCCCTCCCTCCAACCCTTCCTAGGCCGACCCCTACCCCGCCTTCCTTCCACTACAGACTGATACACTCTTGAAGTCATTCTGTTTCGCTCCATTCTCTCTACATGTCCGAACCACCTCAACAACCCTTCCTCAGCCCTCTGGATAACAGTTTTGGTAATCCCGCACCTCCTCCTAACTTCCAAACTACGAATTCTCTGCATTATATTCACACCACACATTGCCCTCAGACATGACATCTCCACTGCCTCCAGCCTTCTCCTCGCTGCAACATTCATCACCCACGCTTCACACCCATATAAGAGCGTTGGTAAAACTATACTCTCATACATTCCCCTCTTTGCCTCTAAGGACAAAGTTCTTTGTCTCCACAGACTCCTAAGTGCACCACTCACTCTTTTTCCCTCATCAATTCTATGATTCACCTCATCTTTCATAGACCCATCCGCTGACACGTCCACTCCCAAATATCTGAATACGTTCACCTCCTCCATACTCTCTCCCTCCAATCTGATATTCAATCTTTCATCACCTAATCTTTTTGTTATCCTCATAACCTTACTCTTTCCGGTATTCACCTTTAATTTTCTTCTTTTGCACACCCTACCAAATTCATCCACCAATCTCTGCAGCTTCTCTTCAGAATCTCCCAAAAGCACAGTGTCATCAGCAAAGAGCAGCTGTGACAACTCCCACTTTGTGTGTGATTCTTTATCTTTTAACTCCACACCTCTTGCCAAGACCCTCGCATTTACTTCTCTTACAACCCCATCTATAAATATATTAAACAACCACGGTGACATCACACATCCTTGTCTAAGGCCTACTTTTACTGGGAAAAAATTTCCCTCTTTCCTACATACTCTAACTTGAGCCTCACTATCCTCGTAAAAACTCTTCACTGCTTTCAGTAACCTACCTCCTACACCATACACTTGCAACATCTGCCACATTGCCCCCCTATCCACCCTGTCATACGCCTTTTCCAAATCCATAAATGCCACAAAGACCTCTTTAGCCTTATCTAAATACTGTTCACTTATATGTTTCACTGTAAACACCTGGTCCACACACCCCCTACCTTTCCTAAAGCCTCCTTGTTCATCTGCTATCCTATTCTCCGTCTTACTCTTAATTCTTTCAATTATAACTCTACCATACACTTTACCAGGTACACTCAACAGACTTATCCCCCTATAATTTTTGCACTCTCTTTTATCCCCTTTGCCTTTATACAAAGGAACTATGCATGCTCTCTGCCAATCACTAGGTACCTTACCCTCTTCCATACATTTATTAAATAATTGCACCAACCACTCCAAAACTATATCCCCACCTGCTTTTAACATTTCTATCTTTATCCCATCAATCCCGGCTGCCTTACCCCCTTTCATTTTACCTACTGCCTCACGAACTTTCCCCACACTCACAACTGGCTCTTCCTCACTCCTACAAGATGTTATTCCTCCTTGCCCTATACACGAAATCACAGCTTCCCTATCTTCATCAACATTTAACAATTCCTCAAAATATTCTCTCCATCTTCCCAATACCTCTAACTCTCCATTTAATAACTCTCCTCTCCTATTTTTAACTGACAAATCCATTTGTTCACTAGGCTTTCTTAACTTGTTAATCTCACTCCAAAACTTTTTCTTATTTTCAACAAAATTTGTTGATAACATCTCACCCACTCTCTCATTTGCTCTCTTTTTACATTGCTTCACCACTCTCTTAACCTCTCTCTTTTTCTCCATATACTCTTCCCTCCTTGAATCACTTCTACTTTGTAAAAACTTCTCATATGCTAACTTTTTCTCCCTTACTACTCTCTTTACATCATCATTCCACCAATCGCTCCTCTTCCCTCCTGCACCCACTTTCCTGTAACCACAAACTTCTGCTGAACACTCTAACACTACATTTTTAAACCTACCCCATACCTCTTCGACCCCATTGCCTATGCTCTCATTAGCCCATCTATCCTCCAATAGCTCCTTATATCTTACCCTAACTGCCTCCTCTTTTAGTTTATAAACCTTCACCTCTCTCTTCCCTGATGCTTCTATTCTCCTTGTATCCCATCTACCTTTTACTCTCAGTGTAGCTACAACTAGAAAGTGATCTGATATATCTGTGGCCCCTCTATAAACATGTACATCCTGAAGTCTACTCAACAGTCTTTTATCTACCAATACATAATCCAACAAACTACTGTCATTTCGCCCTACATCATATCGTGTATACTTATTTATCCTCTTTTTCTTAAAATATGTATTACCTATAACTAAACCCCTTTCTATACAAAGTTCAATCAAAGGGCTCCCATTATCATTTACACCTGGCACCCCAAACTTACCTACCACACCCTCTCTAAAAGTTTCTCCTACTTTAGCATTCAAGTCCCCTACCACAATTACTCTCTCACTTGGTTCAAAGGCTCCTATACATTCACTTAACATCTCCCAAAATCTCTCTCTCTCCTCTGCATTCCTCTCTTCTCCAGGTGCATACACGCTTATTATGACCCACTTCTCGCATCCAACCTTTACTTTAATCCACATAATTCTTGAATTTACACATTCATATTCTCTTTTCTCCTTCCATAACTGATCATTTAACATTACTGCTACCCCTTCCTTTGCTCTAACTCTCTCAGATACTCCAGATTTAATCCCATTTATTTCCCCCCACTGAAACTCTCCTACCCCCTTCAGCTTTGTTTCGCTTAGAGCCAGGACATCCAACTTCTTTTCATTCATAACATCAGCAATCATCTGTTTCTTGTCATCCGCACTACATCCACGCACATTTAAGCATCCCAGTTTTATAAAGTTTTTCTTCTTCTCTTTTTTAGTAAATGTATACAGGAGAAGGGGTTACTAGCCCATTGCTCCCGGCATTTTAGTCGCCTCATACGACACGCATGGCTTACGGAGGAAAGATTCTTTTCCACTTCCCCATGGACAATAGAAGAAATAAAAAAGAACAAGAGCTATTTAGAAAAAGGAGAAAAACCTAGATGTATGTATATATATATATATATGCATGTGCGTGTCTGTGAAGTGTGACCAAAGTGTAAGTAGGAGTAGCAAGATATCCCTGTTATCTTAGCGTGTTTATGAGACAGAAAAAGAAACCAGCAATCCTACCATCATGCAAAACAGTTACAGGTTTTTGTTTCACAGTCATCTGGCAGGACGGTAGTACTTCCCTGGGTGGTTGCTGTCTACCAACCTACTACTAATATATATATAATATATAATATATACTATATAATATATATATAATATATATATATATATATATATATATATATATATATATATATATATATATATATACAGGTGTGTGTGTGTGACGTAAGAAAGTACATTTCGCATTGGATAATATACACTGCGGATTCCTATTATTCTCTGTAACTTCTTAACTGATAAAAGAAAAGAAAGTAATGTACTCTTTGTTGATTTAAAAGCCATAATCTGAGGTTCTGGAATGTTCCCCGGGCCACTCTGAAGTAACTCTTCATATATTCTTAAAAAATATTCCTAAATCTTCCTAAATATATTCTTAAATATTGTCTACCAGTCTTCTCAGTATAGGTTCATATGTCTTATTTAGGTAGCTTCTATGAACTTCCTATAATATTTCTATGATTCAAATTTCTTTCTCGAATATCCTTTAACCCCACTGTCTATGTTATCATTTAATCTTGTGTAGCTGTCCATGTATGGTACAGTGACAGCTACACGGGTTACATAGTATGGTACCATTCACAACAGTTGTAGCTCATATGAGTCTGGTGCGTAGACACTGGTCGAGCGTCACCAAGAAATTACCTGGCATAGTGATTCCGTGTAGTATTTAAGGTTGTGTATAATAGAGGTTTTAGAATGTTGCTAGGGTTACTCAGGAGTATCTATGAGTATATTCTTAAAATACTGTCTACCGGTCTTCTCAGTATCGATTATTATACCTTGTTTGGGGATCTTCTATGCCTTTTCGATAATATTTCTATGATCCAAATTTTCTCCTCAAATATCCGTTAACCCCAGTATCTATGCTGCCACTTAATC
>NC_091294.1:23705490-23715490 GCF_038502225.1 Cherax quadricarinatus | reverse complement strand
AATGCTGAGGCACAACAAGGCTATCAAGAGCCACTGGAAAAATCAAGGGAGAAACTGACCACATACAGGCAGGATCCAGAGCCACAGAGGGTGAGGCAATGCGAGGAAGAAAGGGCAAAATCAGTGTTTATCCATGGGCTTCAGGAGAGAGAGGAAAGGACACACACTGAAAGGAAGCAGGAAGAAAGGAAGGAGATTGAGAAAATCATAACAGAAATAGGTGAAGAGAGGGACGAGATTGTAAATTTTCAGAGAATAGGGGGGTACTCGAAGGTGAGAAACCGACCAATCAAGCTGATTCTCAGGACGGAAACAGTGCGGAACAGGATCCTCCAAGAGAAACCACGATTGAAATACTCGGAAGAGTACAAGAGGGTGTTCCTAGACAGAGACAGAACAAAATCAGAACGACAGCAGCTGAGGGAGAGGACAAAAAAGCGAAAGGAGCTAGGAAAAGAGACAAGGAGGGAACCAGCAGAGGTCTGTCAGAGCAGGACAGAACAGCAAGGGCAAGCACACACACAACTACTCTCAGAACCATACAACCTATCACACCATCCCAACACACCCTACAATCCATACCCACAGCCTCCACCCAACACCAAGCTATAGAACCCCACAGTATGCCACCAGGTCTCCCACCCTCACAGGCCCCCCAAACCACAGTGTTGGAAAGGAAACTGAAGGTATGGTACACAAACGCTGATGGAATAACAAATAAGTGGGAGGAGTGGCAAGAAAGAGTCAAAGAAGCATCACCGGACATCATAGCTCTCACAGAAACCAAGCTTACAGGTATGATAACAGATGCCATCTTTCCAACGGGATACCAAATCCTGAGGAAAGACAGAGGGAACAGGGGGGGTGGAGGAGTGGCGTTGCTGATCAAAAATCGCTGGAATTTTGATGAGCTGGAGAGAGAAGATAGCGGAGAAGAAAGTGATTACATAGTGGGAACACTTCACTCTGGAGGTCCCAAGGTGGTAATAGCAGTGATGTATAACCCACCACAGAACAGCAGGAGGCCAAGGCAAGAGTACGACGAGAGCAATAGAGCGATGGTTGACACACTAGCTAGAGTGGCCAGAAGAGCTCATGCATGCAGGGCAAAGCTCCTGATCATGGGTGACTTTAACCACAAGGAGATAGATTGGGAGAACTTGGACCCACATGGGGGCCAAGATACTTGGAGGGCTAAGATGATGGAGGTGGTACTGGAGAACTTCATGTACCAACACGTAAGGGACACTACAAGAGAGAGAGGAGAGGATGAACCAGCAAGGCTGGACTTAGTATTCACCTTCAGTAGTGCAGATATCGAGGACATCACATATGAAAGACCCCTTGGGGCCAGTGACCATGTGGTTGTAAGCTTCGAATACACAGTAGAGCTACAAGTGGAGGGAGAAGCAGGAAGGCCAGGACGAATGAAGCCAAACTACAAGAAAGGGGACTACACAGGAATGAGGAACTACCTGAACGGGGTTCAGTGGGACAGAGAACTGGCAGGGAAACCAGTTAATGAGATGATGGAATATGTAGCAATAAAATGCAAGGAGGCTGAGGAGAGGTTTGTACCCAAGGGTAACAGGAGTAATGAAAAAGCCAGGATGAGCCCATGGTTTACCCAAAGGTGCAGGGAGGCAAAAACCAAGTGTGCTAGGGAATGGAAGAAATATAGAAGGCAAAGGACCCAGGAGAATAAGGAGAACAGTCGTAGAGCCAGAAATGAATATGCACAGATAAGAAGGGAGGCCCAAAGACAATATGAAAATGACATAGCAGCGAAAGCCAAATCTGACCCGAAACTGTTGTACAGCCACATCAGGAGGAAAACAACAGTCAAGGACCAGGTAATCAGGCTAAGGAAGGAAGGAGGAGAGACAACAGGAAATGACCGGGAAGTATGTGAAGAACTCAACAAGAGATTCAAAGAAGTGTTCACAGAGGAGACAGAAGGGACTCCAGAAAGACGGAGAGGTGGGGCACACCACCAAGTGCTGGACACAGTGCACACAACCGAGGAAGAAGTGAAGAGGCTTCTGAGTGAGCTAGATACCTCAAAGGCAATGGGGCCAGATAACATCTCCCCATGGGTATTGAGAGAGGGAGCAGAGGCGCTATGTGTACCCCTAACAACAATATTCAATACATCTATCGAAACAGGGAGATTGCCTGAGGCATGGAAGACAGCAAATGTAGTCCCAATCTTTAAAAAAGGAGACAGACATGAAGCATTAAACTACAGACCAGTGTCACTGACATGTATAGTATGCAAAATCATGGAGAAGATTATCAGGAGAAGAGTGGTGGAACACCTAGAAAGGAATGATCTCATCAACAGCAGCCAGCATGGTTTCAGGGACGGGAAATCCTGTGTCACAAACCTACTGGAGTTCTATGACATGGTGACAGCAGTAAGACAAGAGAGAGAGGGGTGGGTGGATTGCATTTTCTTGGACTGCAAGAAGGCGTTTGACACAGTTCCACACAAGAGATTGGTGCAAAAACTGGAGGACCAAGCAGGGATAACAGGGAAGGCACTACAATGGATCAGGGAATACTTGTCAGGAAGACAGCAGCGAGTCATGGTACGTGGCGAGGTGTCAGAGTGGGCACCTGTGACCAGCGGGGTCCCGCAGGGGTCAGTCCTAGGACCAGTGCTGTTTCTGGTATTTGTGAACGACATGACGGAATAGACTCTGAGGTGTCCCTGTTTGCAGATGACGTGAAGTTGATGAGAAGAATACACTCGATCGAAGACCAGGCAGAACTACAAAGGGATCTGGACAGGCTGCAGAACTGGTCCAGCAATTGGCTCCTGGAGTTCAATCCCACCAAGTGCAAAGTCATGAAGATTGGGGAAGGGCAAAGAAGGCCGCAAACGGAGTACAGTCTAGGGGGTCAGAGACTACAAACCTCACTCAAGGAAAAAGATCTTGGGGTGAGTATAACACCAGGCACATCTCCTGAAGCGCACATCAACCAAATAACTGCTGCAGCATATGGGCGCCTAGCAAACCTCAGAACAGCATTCCGACATCTTAATAAGGAATCGTTCAGGACCCTGTACACCGTATACGTTAGGCCCATATTGGAGTATGCGGCACCAGTTTGGAACCCACACCTAGCCAAGCACGTAAAGAAACTAGAGAAAGTGCAAAGGTTTGCAACAAGACTAGTCCCAGAGCTAAGAGGTATGTCCTACGAGGAGAGGTTAAGGGAAATCAACCTGACGACACTGGAGGACAGGAGAGATAGGGGGGACATGATAACGACATACAAAATACTGAGAGGAATTGACAAGGTGGACAAAAACAGGATGTTCCAGAGATTGGACACAGTAACAAGGGGACACAGTTGGAAGCTAAAGACACAGATGAATCACAGGGATGTTAGGAAGTATTTCTTCAGCCACAGAGTAGTCAGTAAGTGGAATAGTTTGGGAAGCGATGTAGTGGAGGCAGGATCCATACATAGCTTTAAGCAGAGGTACGATAAAGCTCACGGCTCAGGGAGAGTGACCTAGTAGCGATCAGTGAAGAGGCGGGGCCAGGAGCTCGGACTCGACCCCCGCAACCTCAACTAGGTGAGTACAACTAGGTGAGTACACACACTTATCCCCTATAAATTGGTGTTAAACCTTGTGATAGACGGGTATGTGGGTATCTTTATGTTGAAGATGTTGCAACAACCATTGTGGGTAATGAAGATGTTGCAACAACCACTGTGGGTAATGAAGATGTTGCACCAACCACTGTGGGTAATGAAGATGTTGCAACAACCACTGTGGGTAATGAAGATGTTGCACCAACCACTGTGGGTAATGAAGATGTTGCAACAACCACTGTGGGTAATGAAGATGTTGCAACAACCACTGTGGGTAATGAAGATGTTGCAACAACCACTGTGGGTAATGCAGATGTTGCAACAACCACTGTGGGTAATGAAGATGTTGCAACAACCACTGTGGGTAATGAAGATGTTGCAACAACCACTGTGGGTAATGAAGATGTTGCAACAACCACTGTGGGTAATGAAGATGTTGCACCAACCACTGTGGGTAATGAAGATGTTGCACCAACCACTGTGTGTAATGAAGATGTTGCAACAACCACTGTGGGTAATGATGTTGCAACAGCCACTGTGGGTAATGAAGATGTTGCAACAACCACTGTGGGTAATGAAGATGTTGCAACAACCACTGTGGGTAATGAAGATGTTGCAACAACCACTGTGGGTAATGAAGATGTTGCACCAACCACTGTGGGTAATGAAGATGTTGCACCAACCACTGTGTGTAATGAAGATGTTGCAACAACCACTGTGGGTAATGATGTTGCAACAGCCACTGTGGGTAATGAAGATGTTGCAACAACCACTGTGGGTAATGAAGATGTTGCAACAACCACTGTGGGTAATGAAGATGTTGCACCAACCACTGTGGGTAATGAAGATGTTGCACCAACCACTGTGGGTAATGAAGATGTTGCAACAACCACTGTGGGTAATGAAGATGTTGCAACAACCACTGTGGGTAATGAAGATGTTGCAACAACCACTGTGGGTAATGAAGATGTTGCAACAACCACTGTGGGTAATGAAGATGTTGCAACAACCACTGTGGGTAATGAAGATGTTGCAACAACCACTGTGGGTAATGAAAATGTTGCAACAACCACTGTGGGTAATGAAGATGTTGCAACAACCACTGTGGGTAATGAAGATGTTGCAACAACCACTGTGGGTAATGAAGATGTTGCAACAACCACTGTGGGTAATGAAGATGTTGCACCAACCACTGTGGGTAATGAAGATGTTGCACCAACCACTGTGGGTAATGAAGATGTTGCACCAACCACTGTGGGTAATGAAGATGTTGCAACAACCACTGTGGGTAATGAAGATGTTGCATCAACCACTGTGGGTAATGAAGATGTTGCAACAACCACTGTGGGTAATGAAGATGTTGCAACAACCACTGTGGGTAATGAAGATGTTGCAACAACCACTGTGGGTAATGAAGATGTTGCAACACCCACTGTGGGTAATGAAGATGTTGCACCAACCACTGTGGGTAATGAAGATGTTGCACCAACCACTGTGGGTAATGATGTTGCAACAACCACTGTGGGTAATGAAGATGTTGCAACAACCACTGTGGGTAATGAAGATGTTGCAACAACCACTGTGGGTAATGATGTTGCAACAACCACTGTGGGTAATGAAGATGTTGCAACAACCACTGTGGGTAATGAAGATGTTGCAACAACCACTGTGGGTAATGAAGATGTAGCACCAACCACTGTGGGTAATGAAGATGTTGCAACAACCACTGTGGGTAATGAAGATGTTGCAACAACCACTGTGGGTAATGAAGATGTTGCAACAACCACTGTGGGTAATGAAGATGTTGCAACAACCACTGTGGGTAATGAAGATGTTGCACCAACCACTGTGGGTAATGAAGATGTTGCAACAACCACTGTGGGTAATGAAGATGTTGCACCAACCACTGTGGGTAATGAAGATGTTGCAACAACCACTGTGGGTAATGAAGATGTTGCAACAACCACTGTGGGTAATGATGTTGCAACAACCACTGTGGGTAATGAAGAATGGTTCACTCTGACATTTACCTTAAATAAGCTACCAAAATGGGTCAGAGCGCCCCCGGAGCGGGGGCCCCAAAGTCAGAGGGCCCCAGGGGTCGCAGGGAAAGATCCAGAACCCAGGGTTCCCAGGATGAGGCCCAAGACACCAAGGGTCCCAGGGGGAGGCCCAGGACCCCAGGGGTCCCAGGGTGAGGGCCCGGACCACATTTAAACATAAAGAAGACAGACAAAATTAACGTATTTCGGGATGTGGATCAATGACGTCATTGTTGGGTACGTGAGTGTGGATCGATGACGTCATTGTTGGGTACGTGAGTGTGGATCGATGACGTCATTGTTGGGTACGTGAGTGTGGATCGATGACGTCATTGTTGGGTACGTGAGTGTGGATCGATGACGTCATTGTTGGGTACGTGAGTGTGGATCGATGACGTCATTGTTGGGTACGTGAGTGTGGATCGATGACGTCATTGTTGGGTACGTGAGTGTGGATCGATGACGTCATTGTTGGGTACGTGAGTGTGGATCGATGACGTCATTGTTGGGTCCGTGAGTGTGGATCGATGACGTCATTGTTGGGTCCGTGAGTGTGGATCGATGACGTCATTGTTGGGTCCGTGAGTGTGGATCGATGACGTCATTGTTGGGTACGTGAGTGTGGATCGATGACGTCATTGTTGGGTCCGTGAGTGTGGATCGATGACGTCATTGTTGAGTACGTGAGTGTGGATCGATGACGTCATTGTTGGGTACGTGAGTGTGGATCGATGACGTCATTGTTGAGTACGTGAGTGTGGATCGATGACGTCATTGTTGAGTACGTGAGTGTGGATCGATGACGTCATTGTTGAGTACGTGAGTGTGGATCGATGACGTCATTGTTGAGTACGTGAGTGTGGATCGATGACGTCATTGTTGGGTACGTGAGTGTGGATCGATGACGTCATTGTTGAGTACGTGAGTGTGGATCGATGACGTCATTGTTGGGTACGTGAGTGTGGATCGATGACGTCATTGTTGAGTACGTTAGTGTGGATCGATGACGTCATTGTTGAGTACGTGAGTGTGGATCGATGACGTCATTGTTGAGTACGTGAGTGTGGATCGATGACGTCATTGTTGAGTACGTGAGTGTGGATCGATGACGTCATTGTTGAGTACGTGAGTGTGGATCGATGACGTCATTGTTGGGTACGTGAGTGTGGATCGATGACGTCATTGTTGAGTACGTGAGTGTGGATCGATGACGTCATTGTTGGGTACGTGAGTGTGGATCGATGACGTCATTGTTGAGTACGTGAGTGTGGATCGATGACGTCATTGTTGGGTAAGTGAGTGTGGGTCGATGACGTCATTGTTGGGTACGTGAGTGTGGATCGATGACGTCATTGTTGGGTACGTGAGTGTGGATCGATGACGTCATTGTTGGGTACGTTAGTGTGGATCGATGACGTCATTGTTGGGTACGTTAGTGTGGATCGATGACATCTCTGTTGGGTACGTGAGTGTGGATCGATGACATCTCTGTTGGGTACGTGAGTGTGGATCGATGACGTCATTGTTGGGTACGTGATTGTGGATCGATGACATCATTGTTGGGTACGTGAGTGTGGATCAATGACGTCATTGTTGAGAACGTGAGTGTGGATCGATGACGTCATTGTTGGGTACGTGAGTGTGGATCAATGACGTCCTTCTTGGGTACGTGAGTGTGAATCGATGACGTCATTGTTGAGTACGTGAGGTTGGATCGATGACGTCATTGTTGGGTACGTGAGTGTGGATCGATGACGTCCTTGTTGGGTACGTGAGTGTGGATCGATGACGTCATTGTTGAGTATGTGAGTGTGGATCGATGACGTCATTGTTGAGTACATGAGTGTGGATCGATGACTTCATTGCTGGGTACGTGAGTGTGGATCGATGACATCATTTTTGGGTACGTGAGTGTGGATCGATGACATCATTGTTGGGTACGTGAGTGTGGATCGATGACATCATTGTTGGGTACGTGAGTGTGGTTCGATGACGTCATTGTTGGGTACGTGAGTGTGGATCGATGACATCATTGTTGGGTACGTGAGTGTGGATCGATGACATCATTGTTGGGTACGTGAGTGTGGATCGATGACGTCATTGTTGGGTACGTGAGTGTGGATCGATGACATCATTGTTGGGTACGTGAGTGTGGATCGATGACATCATTGTTGGGTACGTGTGTGTGGATCGATGACATCATTGTTGGGTACGTGAGTGTGGATCGATGACATCATTGTTGGGTACGTGAGTGTGGATCGATGACATCATTGTTGGGTACGTGAGTGTGGATCGATGACATCATTGTTGGGTACGCGCGAGTTGTTATCCTGCCTGGAACTGGTCATTATCCAGGCCAGCACTATCAATTATCCTAGTTAGAGCTGGTTATCCTAGCCAGAACTGGCATTATCCTAGCTGGAACTGGTATTATCCTAGCTGGAACTGGTATTATCGTAGCCAGAACTGCCATTATCCTAGCTGGAACTGGCATTATCCTAGCTGCAACTGGCATTATCCTAGCTGGAACTGGCATTATCCTAGCTGGAGCTGGCATTATCCTAGCTGGAGCTAGTATTATCCTAGCTGGAACTGGTATTATCCTAGCTGGAACTGGCATTATCCTAGCCAGAGTTGGTTATCCAGGCCAGAACTGGTGACTGAGAGAATATGATTGACTGAGAGTCATTGAGAGAGAGAGAGAGACAGACAGAGAGAGTGAGTGAGAGAATGTGTGAGAGTGAGGAGGAGACCCAGCTGCTGCCTGTATTGAGCACTAAGTTTAAAGGCGACCCTCCACCTGCCCTCCAACTACCCTCCACCTGCCCTCCAACTACCTTCCACCTGCCCTCCAACTACCCTCCACCTGCCCTCCAACTACCTTCCACCTGCCCTCCAACTACCCTCCACCTGCCCTCCAACTACCCTCCACCTGCCCTCCAACTATCCTCCACATGCCCTTCATTATCCCTCCAACTGCACTATACCCTCCCACTCTCCACCTCCCTCATCATCAGTCCCTCCACCCACCCTCTCGTGTGTGTGTGTACTCACCTATTTGTACTCACCTATTTGTGGTTGCAGGGGTCGAGTCTTAGCTCCTGGCCCCGCCTCGTCACTGGTTGCTACTGGGTCCTCTCTCTCCCTGCCCCATGAGCTTTATCATACCTCGTCTTAAAACTATGTATGGTTCCCGCCTCCACTACGTCACTTGCTAGGCTATTCCACTGCCTGACAACTCTATGACTGAAGAAATACTTCCTAACATCCCTTTGACTCATCTGAGTCTTCAGCTTCCAATTGTGACCTCTTGTGTCGGTGTCCCCTCCCTGGAACATCCTGTCTTTGTCCACCTTGTCTATTCCGCACAGTATTTTATATGTCGTTATCATGTCTCCACTGACCCTCCTGTCCTTCAGTGTCGTCAGGCCGATTTCCCTTAACCTTTCTTCATAGGACATTCCTCTTAGCTCTGGAACTAAGCTTGTCGTAAGCCTTTGCACTTTCTCTAATTTCTTGACGTGCTTGATCAAGTGCGGATTCCAAACAGGTGCTGCATACTCCAGTATGGGCCTGACGTACACGGTGTACAGTGTCTTGAACGATTCCTTACTAAGGTATCGGAACGCTGTTCTCAGGTTTGCCAGGCGCCCATATGCTGCAGCAGTTATCTGGTTGATGTGTGCTTCCGGAGACATGCTCGGTGTTACACTCACCCCAAGATCTTTCTCTTTGAGCGAGGTTTGCAGTGTTTGGCCACCTAGCCTATGCTCCGTCTACGGTCTTCTGTGCCCTTCCCCGATCTTCATGACTTTGCATTTGGCGGGATTAAATTCGAGAAGCCAGTTGCTGGACCAGGTGTCCAGGTCTCTTTGAAGTCCTGCCTGATCCTCATCTGATTTAATTCTCCTCATTAACTTCACATCATCTGCGAACAGGGACACTTCTGAGTCTAACCCTTCCATCATGTCGTTCACATATACCAAAAATAGCACTGGTCCTAGGACCGACCCCTGTGGGACCCCGCTCGTCACAGGTGCCCGCTTTGATACCTCATCCCGTACCATGACTCGTTGCTGCCTCCCTGTCAGGTATTCTCTGATCCATTGCAGTGCCCTTCCTGTTATATGCGCCTGATCCTCTAGTGTGTACTCACCTCACCTAGTTGAGGTTGCAGGGGTCGAGTCCAAGCTCCTGGCCCCGCCTCTTCACTGGTTGCTACTACGTCACTCTTCCTGAACCGTGAGCTTTATCATACCTCTGCTTAAAGCTATGTATGGATCCTGCCTCCACTACATCGCTTCCCAAACTATTCCACTTCCTGACTAATCTTTATTCAGGAAACGTTT
>NC_091294.1:23685490-23702990 GCF_038502225.1 Cherax quadricarinatus | reverse complement strand
AAAAATAACTTTAAATGAAATTAAATAACCCATCTTTTTGTTTCTTATTGCTTATTAACTTTGTAACAACTTGCTTATTCGTAAATTATTGACAATAATCAGTATTATGTAAAATTATATTATATATATATATATATGTGGTCCCTCGCTTTTCGTAGTTCTCGGCAATCGTAAATTTCGCCAATCATAGGGGTATTTTCGTATAAACATGGACTCGCTTTTCATAGGTTGACTCGCAAATAGTAGTTCATCCGGGACGCATAAGCATGGTGTGAGCCGGGGCGGCCTCCCTACCCAGCCAGTCTGGCATTGTTTACCAGTGAGTGAAGGTCTCCTCAAGTGCTCCTACGAAATATTTCATAATATTTCACTCATTTTAGTGCTTGCAAGTACTAAATAAGCTACCATGGCTCCAAAGAAAGCTCCTAGTGCCAAGCCTGTGGTAAAGAAGGTGAGAAATATGTACAGTGACAAAGTCTTGGGCCATTTTAGGGAAGTGTTAAAGAGACACCAGAAACAGAGCTCTCTCCACAGTTACTTTGCGAGACAGGACTAGAGTGACTCTCAAGGTGGTCAAAGTGGCATTAAGAAACAGAGAAGAGAAGCAACCCCAGAGAAGCAATTGGTACCTGAGGTGTTGCTGGAAGGGGATTCCCCTTCCAAACTGTAAACAATCCAATCTCTCTCCTCCTCCAGTCTCCCATACACTAAGAAGAATCTCCAATAAAGGTAAGTGTTAAGCTGTTAATGTTTCATTCATCAATTCCCATTGTATTGTATATTTCATGTAAAAAAAATTTTTGTTTTAATACTTCTGGGTGTCAGGAACAGATTAATTGCATTTACATTATTTCTTATGGGGAAAATTGATTCGCAAATCGTAAATTTCGTTTATAGTAACGGCTCCAGGAACAGATTAATTACGAAAAACGAGGGACCACTGTATATATGTATATCTGCAATAAGATCACAGTAAACAGGTGATATCAGAATATGCAAAACAACCACTGTGAAAGAATAGTGAAAGTCCATGCGATTTCGTGACTTCTCACATTATCAAGGAACTATAAAAACAATACATCAGAGGAAGGCATATAAAGGGTCAAGACTACACCTGACCATCACATCCCACAACAAAGCAACACCTCACACATGTGTGGTTTTTATGAAACAAGATTGAATTATATTCCTGTCGACTATGGACTTGCTTGATACAATTTTCTCAACTTTTTGAAAATCAATTGGATTGTTAAAATCTCTCACATGAATAAATAGAGCATTGGAATCTTGTCCAGTTCTAATGCTATATTTATATTGTTTTAATCTTAGTTCGAGACTTTTACCAGTTTGACTGTAATAAACTTTATCACAAATTTTACAAGGAATCTTATAGACACATCCGTCAGCATTTTGGGGGGGAATTCTTTATCAAAAGTTTTTTTACTGTATCAAGATTTTTAAATACAACTTTGATATCAAAAGTCTTAAGAAGAGAAGGCATATCAACCAAGTTTTCATGGTAAGGGAGAACCAACATATTTTTAGTTGAATAAGGCTGGTTGTCCCTTTTTGGAGTGTAAAAAGTATTTCTAGCATTTTTAAAAGATTTATCAATTACGTTTCTTGGGTATTTCAGATCATTAGCTATTTCATAAATTTTTGAGATTTCTTCATCTATGAACTCTGGACTACAAATACGTCAAGTTCTCAAAAACATTGATCAGGAAACAGACAGTTTAACTATATCTTGATGTGAAGAATAATAGTGTACATAGGAACAGTTATTTGTAGGCTTTCTGTAAATTTTAAATTTACAGAAAATTTAATTTAATCCGAATTTAATCCGTTCCGTGACCTTGTTCGTATCCTGATTTGTTCGTATGCCGAGTCAATTTTCCTCATTGAAATCAATTGAAATGCAATTAATCAGTTCCAGCCTCTCAGGAGGCATGACAAAATAATGCTAATATCAAATCTACGACTTAGTTATTTATCACAATTCATCTAATATGACATAATAAACAACATTAATCCTTAAACTGTCCGAACAGATCGACGTTCAAATCCGTAGCGCTCCAAAAGTAGATCGACTTTTTTTTTCCTTTTTTTTCATTTATAACAAAAAAAATGTAGATGAAAGTTTTTTTACATGTTTTCAAATGTAAAAAAAAAAGATCTACATTTTTTTTACATACTTTCAAATGTTAAAAAAACGTAGATCTACGTTTGGACAGTTTAAGGGTTAATAACACAGAAACATGATATATACCCTAGAATGAATAAAATACACCATAATATGGCAAGTGATGGCGACACCGGCAGCGGCAGAAAGCCGCTAGTATCTTCCAAGCAAATAACTCCACACCTAGCTTGTGTTTATCTATGATTAGTGGTGAGGTTATCACATATGTAATCACAGGTGTGGTCAAGACAGATGTATACATAGGTGAAGACATGATCACTGTGGCCACAGTGGTGGTGATGGTGGTGGTGGTGGCATCCACAGTGGTGGTGGCGGTGGCTGCCACAGTGGTGGTGGCGGTGGCGGCCACAGTGGTGGTGGCGGCGGCCACAGTGGTGGTGGCGGCAGTGGCCTCAGTGGTGGCGGCTGTGGCCACAGTGGTGGTGGTGGCAGCGGTGGCCACAGTGATGGTGTTGGTGGTGGCGGCAGCCACAGTGGTGGTGGTGATGTAGTTTTGCTGGGCTTGTGAGGTCTCTGGGGAGACCTAATTTTATGGTCACACCTTGCCTTGGCAAACGTCTGTCAGCCACGCCTTTTCGGCTTAAGTCTGAGGTCTTTTGTTCTGGACGGCATCAGACCTCGGTGTCAGGTCGTAACACGAAATGCACACCCCATTGTTGGGGGTGCTTGGACCACCATATAAGCCCAAGGAACAGCTTAGCAGGAGACTTCGAGCAGAGCTGCTGCTGTGTACAGAGCTCTGAGCAGAAGATTTGAGAGGAGCTGCTGCTGGGGTGCAGGGCTCGGGAGAAGGCTGCTGAAGTCTCTGGAGGAGACTGTTGGAGACATTGGGCAGAGTACTGGCTTGGAGCAGTACTCGGCTGTGTAGATCTTGGGACCTGTGGCTTAGTTCCTGTGGCTTAGTTCCTGTGGCTTAGTTCCTGTGGTGAACTGTATTCTGAACTATATTGTAAGTTATATTCATTTTCGTCAAGTTGATTATTTTCCTTGTCTTACTACTTATATGTACCACCCAATTTATCTAAACCCCAATAATGTACTCCTGTTCCCTAATATATTATTGTACAAGGACTTAATAATAAACTGTGTTTGAGTAGAATAGTAAGAACATAAGAACGTAAGAACGAAGGAACACTGCAGCAGGCCTACTGGCCCATGCGAGGCAGGTCCAAGTCTCCTACCGGCTTAAGCCAATGCACCCAACCTAGTCAGGTCAGGTCACATTGACTTAAGGGAGGAACACGGCAACCGACCTGGTAGCACAAGCTATCAGGTCCAACTCACACCCACCCACATCCACTCATGTATTTATCCAACCTATTTTTAAAGCTACACAACGTTCTGGCCTCTATAACTGTACTTGGGAGTTTGTTCCACTCATCCACAACTCTATTACCAAACCAGTACTTTCCTATATCCTTCCTGAATCTGAATTTTTCCAACTTAAAACCATTGCTGAGAGTCCTGTCTAGGCTAGATATTTTCAGCACACTATTTACATCCCCTTTATTTATTCCTGTCTTCCATTTATACACCTCAATCATATCCCCCCTAATTCTACGTCTTTCTAGAGAGTGCAGATTCAGGGCCCTTAGTCTATCCTCATAGGGAAGGTTTCTGATACATGGGATCAACTTTGTCATCCTCCTTTGTACATTTTCCAGAGCATTTATATCCATTCTGTAATACGGTGACCAAAACTGTGCAGCATAATCTAAATGAGGCCTAACCAAGGATGTATAGAGTTGAAGAACAACCTGAGGACTCCTATTATTTATGCTTCTTGATATGAAGCCAAGGATTCTATTAGCTTTATTGCGAACACTTATGCACTGTTGTCTTGGTTTCAGATTACTGCTAACCAGAACTCCTAAATCTTTTTCGCAATCCGTAATATTAAGATCTACATTATTTAGTTTATATGTGGCATGGTTATTGTCCTGTCCAACATTTAGAACTTTGCATTTGTCTATATTAAACTGCATCTGCCACTTCTCCGACCACTGCATCAGTCTATTCAAATCTTCCTGGAGTGCTCGAATGTCCTCGTCAGAATGAATTCGACGGCCTATTTTGGTGTCATCGGCAAACTTGCTGATGTCGCTCTTTATGCCCTCATCTATGTCGTTTATGTAGATTGTGAACAGCAGTGGGCCCAACACTGACCCCTGTGGAACACCGCTCGTGACGCTTCCCCACTCTGATTTCTCCCCATTTATGCAAACTCTCTGCTGCCTATATGTCAACCATGCCTCTATCCAGGAAAAAATTTCTCCTCCTATTCCATGTGCCTTAATTTTCCTCAATAGTCTCTGATGTGGGACCCTGTCAAAAGCCTTACTGAAGTCCATATACACAATATCATATTCATTACCATGATCTACCTCCTCAAATACCTTAGTGAAAAAAGTTAATAAATTCGTAAGGCAGGAACGCCCCTTTGTAAAACCATGCTGAGATTCGTTGATTAATTTATGCTTTTCAAGGTGGCTATGAACTGCCTCGGCAATTATTGATTCCATAAATTTTCCCACTATGGAGGTTAGGCTTATTGGTCTATAGTTCGAAGCTAAGGACCTGTCACCTGCTTTGAAAATAGGTATCACATTTGCCATTTTCCACTTATCTGGCACCATGCCAGTTTGTAGTGATATGTTGAAAAGATTAGCCAAAAGTTTGCTAAGCTCCTCTTTACATTCCTTTAGAACCCTTGCATACAGTTCATCAGGGCCTGGGGATTTGTTAGGTTTTAATTTATCTATTTGCCTAAGGACCATGTCACTTGTAACCCTAATAGTGCACAGTTTATTATCGTCCTGTTCTACATAATTTATCATTTCTGGAATATCGCTGGTATCCTCCTGTGTAAAAACTGAGAGGAAGTATGTGTTAAAAATTCTACACATTTCCTTATCACTGTCAGTGAGCTGACCCGAGGAACTTTTGAGTGGGCCTATCTTGTCCCTGATCTTACTTCTGTATACCTGAAAGAATCCTTTTGGGTTAGTCTTCGATTCTCTTGCAACTTTAACCTCATAATCTCTTTTTGCTTTTCTAATTCCCTTTTTTATTTCTCTCTTTAACTGAATATATCGATTTCTTAATTGCCCCTCTCCTCTTTTGATTTGCCTATATATGCCTCTCTTTTGATCAATCAGATATTTTAATCTATTGTTCATCCATTTAGGATCATTTTTGTTTTATCTGATTTCCCTATTTGGAACATAATTTGACTGAAAAGCTAGAACTATGCCCTGGAAAGCGTCATATCGGCAACCATCACCACCTACCTGACCCTTAGTCAGGTCATTCCAGTTCAGCCCACCTAAGTAATTTTTCAGTCCTATGAAATCGGCCAAGCGAAAGTCAGGGACAGAGACTTGATTGCCATTATTAGGGGAATTCCATGATATATTAAAACTGAGTGATTTGTGATCACTTTCCCCAAGCTCATCATTAACCTCAAGATTATTAATTAGTGTTTCCCTACTGGCAAGAACCAAGTCAAGGAGGTTATTTCCCCTAGTTGGCTCTGTCACAAACTGTTTTAAAAAACAATCCTGGATTGTATCAAGAAAGTCACCTGACTCTAAATTTCCTGTCAAATTGCTCCAGTCAATCTGTCTATAGTTGAAATCTCCCATTAGCACAACATTTTCGTATGTAGATGCCTTACGAATTTCGTCCCATAGAAGTTTATTGCACTCCCTATCAAGATTTGGGGCCCTGTAAATCACATCCAAAATTAGTTTTTCTCGGCCCTCGAGAAACTGTAACCAAACAGATTCAGTGGCTGACGCTTCTAATTTTATATCTTGTCTAACACAACAATTTAAATTGTCTTTGACGTACATCGCTACTCCACCACCCTTCCTGTTGACCCTGTCAGTGTGGAATAATTTATAGCCTTGTATGTGACATTCAGAGGGCATCTCTCTATCTTTCAGATTGAGCCAGGTCTCTGTTATAGCAATAATATCTATGTTTCCTGCACTTGCAATTAATCTTAGCTCATCTATCTTATTTCTTACACTCCTGCTATTAGTATAGTAAACCTTAAGGGAGCTAGTCCCTTGCTGCCCTCTGCTGTCCCCCTTTGTTTGCTGACCTGATCTATTGTCTTTATTTATAACTTCATGCTGAATGCCTTTTATACATTTACTGTTTCCAACCCTAGTGTTGCAATCTGCTTGTTTCCCACACACACACCCATACCTCTATCTTCTATCAGTTTAAAATCATAGGCATTTCACCAATGGCCTTCTCAATTGAGTTTGCAAGTGCTACCACCCCAGCCCCAGAGAGATGTACCCCATCCCTTGCATACATATCATGTTTGCCGTAAAAGTTGTCCCAGTTGTCAATGAATGGGATTGCAAGTTCCTTGCAGTATCTGTCTAGCCAGCAATTTACGCCAATTGCCCTAGACAACCATTCATTTCCTACTCCCCTTCTAGGCAAGATGCTACATATGATTGGGGCCCCTCTCTTAGACTTAATGAAATCTATAGCTGACCTGTACTTGTCTAGCAGCTCTTCTCTCCTACCCTTCCCAATATCATTTCCACCAGCACTGAGACAGATAATGGGCTTGTTCCCATTACCTGACATGATATTATCCAGCCTGTTAACTATGTCCCCAACACCAGCTCCAGGGAAGCACACTCTATCTCTCATCTTCTTATTCCTATTACAAAAAGCACAGTCAATATATCTTACCTGAGAGTCACCAACCACAAGAATGCACTTACCTCTGTTAGCAGGGGCAGTAGTACCCTTACCTTCACTGGCCACTGAAGTACATTCATCCCGAAGAACAGAGAAGCGATTTCCTACCTTCAGATTTTCACTCTTAACTTTCCTTATTCTGAGTCTCCTCCCATTACTGGGAACCACTCGCCACTTGTAGCAGGTGCTGGACTGCACCTCACTGCTGGTAGCCGTTGCTACCTCCCCACCTACAGCCTCCTTACAGCGAGAGACAGACTGCACCTCACTGCTAGAAGCCTCATTCCCCACAACTCCAGCCACCTCACACCCTCTCCCAGACCCATTGAGGTGGACCTTCAGCCTCCCAATCTCCTCCTGGAGAAGCAAGACCTCCTCCTTCAACTCTCCAACCTCAATTTTTAATACACTGCAGAAGCAGGCCATGCTTTGTAACCGTCCACGCTAATCCCCAAAGCAGCTCAGGGTCTGTGACCTCACGTGACGACTGACCACTGACCATAATAATAATCACTGTCCACGTTATTTACTCATTTATTCATTTATTTTTATTTCAGGTAGTGAGAGGGTGAGTAGGGTGGTGGGTGGAGTAATGAGAGGTGAAGGTGTAGTCACCAGTGACCTCACATTGCCTACCTCCGTTAATCATCTCTCCTACCACCTCCCCTGCCTATCCCATGCCTACTGACTCCCTTACTCCTATATTCCCCAGTTATGCTGTACATTCCATTACCCCCCTACATGACAGTGGTGGTGGCGGCCACAGTGGTGGTAGTCGTGGCGGCGGCCACAGTGGTGGTAGTGGTGGCGGCCAGCTGCCTCACTCTATGCTGCTGCCTTCTTAGTTTCTCTAGCTTTTTTCATAGTTTCTAATCACTTCTTGCTGATTTTACACAAATACTGTCTCTTTGGGTGAGGCATTGTGTAAGAAATTTGTACAATATAAGACAAAATTACACATCCCAAGGGTCTGCTGTGGTTACTCAGAGCAGCACACTGGTCCTAGGACCAGTGTTATTTTTGGAATATGTGAACGACATGATGGAAGGGTTAGACTCAGAAGTGTCCCTGTTCGCAGATGATGTGAAGTTAATGAGGAGAATTAAATCAGATGAGGACCAGGCAGGACTTCAAAGAGACCTGGACAGACTGGACACCTGGTCCAGCAACTGGCTTCTCGAATTTAATCCTGCCAAATGCAAAGTCATGAAGATAGGGGAAGGGCACAGAAGACCACAGACGGAGTATAGGCTAAGTGGCCAAAGACTGCAAACCTCGCTCAAGGAGAAAGATCTTGGGGTGAGTATAACACCGAGCATGTCTCCGGAAGCACACATCAACCAGATAACTGCTGCAGCATATGGGCGCCTGGCAAACCTGAGAACAGCGTTCCGATACCTTAGTAAGGAATCGTTCAAGACACTGTACACCGTGTATGCCAGGCCCATACTGGAGTATGCAGCACCTGTTTGGAACCCGCACTTGATCAAGCACGTCAAGAAACTAGAGAAAGTACAAAGGTTTGCGACAAGGTTAGTTCCAGAGCTAAGGGGAATGTCCTATGAAGAAAGGTTAAGGGAAATGGTAGCTGTACTTACAGGCACCCAGAGGGTTACTAATTTTTATTTTGAAGCATTTGGCACAAAAATATGAAAAAAAAAATACGAAAAATGTCTAAAAATGACAACATATTATTAATAATATTATTACTATTATATTGTATTATTATTATTATTATTATTATTATTATTATTATTATTATTATTATTATTATTATTATTATTATTATTACATACGTTTTATTATAATTATTATTATTATTATTATTAATTTAGGGAACTGGAGCACAGATACAATTCCATAGATCAAGAACCCATCACCACGTACATAATAATAATAATAATAATAATAATAATAATAATAATAATAATAATAATAATAATAATAATAATAATAATAATAATAATTATAATAATAATAATAATAACAGTGAGGAGAAACTTCAAAAGGCTGCCAGTAGTTGGTGCCACCATCAGCAAAACATTGCTAACCACTACTAGTACAGTGCTCATTCGCTGCCTGGATGAAGTAGAGTGCAGTCGTGCTTTGCACCCCTCTACTGTTTACCCAGACGAGCTACTCAGAAAACAATATGGCACTAGGTGTGCGCCGGAGAGTGAATACTGTGGGCATTGAGCTCATTAGTGGGGCTTTAACGCCTACGTCAGTCGAGGTGTTATTGCCCAAAATTATAAGAGAGACATATGGCATCAGAGACGAGGATTTATATGGAGTGGCACTAAATGGTATTTATAGAATATTCGTGAAAGTGCTAACAGCTCAAGTGTACGAGGCGTTGGTGGATCGTTACCAAGATGTCAGCATTAACCTAACACCGGCAGTGAGGGTCAGGTTGACGGATGTATCAAGACATTATTTGCAGCATCAGATTCGGACGATGTTCTGATGCCGACGCAAAGGCCAGAGAAAAAGGCATGGGGTTATGGTACCCAGAGTGACTCTAAGAGAGGGTCACAACAGAAGGGGGGGATGGTTGGGAAGGAGGGTGGAGTAAGTTGCAAAGGCAATGCCCAGGGGAATGGTCAGAAAGGGAAGAGTCTTGAAATGAGGCGAGGAGGGAAACCTTAAGCCGGCCTCAGGTGTGTAACAATAAATATTAATGGTCTGTGTGATGGTGTAAAACGTGAGTACTTCCGGATGTTTTTGAATAGATACAAGGTTGACGTGGCTTTTGTGCAGGAACACAATTTTAAACTTGGTCATGAATTAGTGGTGCCTGGATACCAGGCTTATGTGTTGCCATCTGAGCGTTTAAAGGAGGAGTGAGTGTGTTGATCAGGGAGGCGAGCCCATTTGTATTGCACAGGAAACAGCGGGGGAGGGGGGAGAATATTATGTGTGGAAGGATGGTGGATGGGAGAGAGAGTGGCGTTTGTGTGTGTGTATGCCCCAGCAGAAACTGAAGTGAAAGTTAAGACGGATTTTGTGCAGGAGGAACTTGTGTACTTCCTACACACATTACCGTCTGTGGCGATTGTGGGGGGGGGGATTGGAATTGTGTAGTTAAGAGGGCAGATGTGGAACCCAGAGGAGCGGGATATTTTTCCTCAGTCTTAGGGGGCCTGTTTAGAGATCTTCAGTTACGTGATGCTTTTGGGGGAGGTCTGTGGGAGGTGGAACATACTTTTATAAGGCGGGGATACGCGGCTCGTTTGGACAGGATATATTTATCTCAGAGGGTTTTGGTAGAGTCTTCTAAAACTATTGAGATGGTGTCTTCCGATCATAGGGCGGTAATAGTGGAGGTGGGGTGGGAAGCTTTGGCTTGTAGGCAGGGAAGCTATTGGAAACTGAATACGATGGTTTTGGGGGATGGGGAGGGAGTGGAAGGTTTTGCAGTATTTTGGGAACAGCTCTGTGCAGAGGGAAGGACTGAGGAGGACATGGTAGGATGGTGGGATAGTGTTGCTAAGGTAAGAATACGTCAATTTTATGTGAGGGAGAGGAAACGCATTAATCAATTGCAGTACGAATTGTCAAATTATTTGGAATCTAGATTACGGGATTGTTACACGGAGGGGGGCGGTTGTGGGGGTTTACCCCATGGAGGAAATACAAATGTTGAAGGACAGGATAAGGGATTTGCAAGAAGAGCGTTTTGCAGTGGTACGGGTACAAGCGGGGTTGGATGAAGTACTCTGGGATGACAAGCCATCGGCTTGCCTGCTGCGAGGACAGAAGTAACGACAGCAAACGACTACAATACCGGGATTACGACTACAATACCGGGATTACAAGTCATTTCTCCGGTGGGGGATTTTAGAGACGGTCAGGTATTACGGGAAACAATGGGGATGAGTGCGTATGCAGATAGATGGTTTGAGGAGTACGGGAAAAGTAGTGGGGTGGATGGCGAGGTTCTTGGGCAGGTATGTGAGTAAGTGCCGTGCAAACTGGGAAGGAGTGATCAGGAGGCACTGGGTGGGGTCATTGAGGAGGAGGAAATATGGAGAGCCCTTATGGACATGAGGAAGGGAAAGGCACCTGGGATAGATGGTTTACCAAGTGAATTTTATGTACAACACTGGGGTCTGCTTAGGGGTTTCCTAGTAAGGTTAATGAATGCCATGAAAGACGCAGGTAAGATGGGAGAATCGCAGGCAACAGCGGTGGTGGTGTTGGTCCAGAAGGGTGAAAAGCAGAGTACCCTCTGGGATTACTGAGCCATTTCGTTGCTTTGTGCTGATTATAAGCTGTTCGCAAAAATTCATGGGAATAGGCTTAAATGTGTTGTGGGGAGGGTGGTGTTTGAGTCTCAGTTTGGGTTCCAGGTAGGTCAATGGTCGAGGGCCACGGGATCATAAAGGGGTTTCTGGAGAACATGGAAGGGGAAAGAGGGGCGTTGTTGGCATTGGATTGGCAAGGGGCTTATGACAGGGTGGAAAGAGGGGCTTTGTGGGATATTCTCCTCAGACAGGGGTATGGCGAAGAAATAGTGGGGTGGGTGGATACGTTGTACTCAGGAGCGAAGGTAAGGGTGCAAATCAATGGGTGTGTGGGGGAGGGAGTCAACATGGAGTGGGGTCTTCAGCAGGGTTGTCCAATATCACAGCTATTGTTTGCATGTGTTCAGGATCCTTTTTATAAGATGGTGGAGGATCGTCTAAGGAATGGGGAGAGGGGATGGTGTGCAGAAGCCTTGGCCTGGCTTGGTGTATGAGCCTTGGCCTGGCTTGGTGTGTGAGGAGACATGGTTAGGAGTTTTGGGGGAAGTAGTACACATGTTTGGGAGAGCTACTGGGATGAAGGTAAATCTGGAGAAGTCAATGATAATGGGGCTGGGAGAGTGGGCAGGGAGATTAGAATGGGGATGTGATGTCGTGCAGCATCAGACTGGGAGTCTGAAAATCTGTGGTGTCATATATGAGGCTGACCTGAGTGCTGCAAGGGTCAACAATTCGAATAGGATGGTGGAACAGGTACAGCGACGTTTGGGAATGCTGCAACCTCACCATTTAACCCTTAGGTAACGAGCAATTGTCATCAGTGTATTACTATATAGTAAAGTCTGGTTTGTTTCGGCAGTGTTGCCGGTAACAGGAACGGCGATCACGAGTATTCTTAGAACGGTGTTCAAATTCTTGTGGGGTTCAGGGTGCAACTGGTTGTGAAGGGAGGCAGTGACATTGCCGGTATGTAAGGGAGGGGTTGGGTTTGTTGGACTTGAGAAAGCGCGTGAAATGTGTGTTCATTAAGAGGGAAGTGATGCGTGCAGGTGGATGGATGGAGGGGGGGGCAGCTAGATAAGGTACATGATCAGCTACAGAAATGGTATGGGGGAGCAGAAATGAAGGAATGTGAAAAAGTGTTACGTGCCTTAGTGTTAGCCAGGGAACCGGGAAAAGTAAAGGTGGGAACTTCGTGAAAATTGTTAGAGGGACATGTAGTGGTGCCGGTTGAAGGGATCTACCCCATGTATGCATGGGATGTAATATGGCAAAGATTTAGTAAATTAAGGATACGACCTAGTGCCTGTGAGGTTATGTATCGTTTCCTACATGGTATATTGCCAACGGGAGTGATGCTCCGAGATAGAAGGGTCATCGAGGGTGGGGGGTGTAGCAGATGCAGTGGGGAAGAGACTGCATATCATGTTTATTTTTGTGAAGGTTTGGAGTGCATCAGGGTATGGATGAGTAAGTAGTGGCAAGGGTGGGGGGTCAAGGTGTGTCGGTATTGCGAGTGTTGAGTCTTGCTATGAGTGGGGTGGATGAGGGTGTGGCAAGGGGTTTAGCATATATAATCGTGGACTACATATATGTTTTGTGGGGTATGAGGGGGAAGGAGGGTGGGGAAGTGCTGAGAACGATTTTGGCGGCAACGTTTTATCGAACTTTGTGTCGCAATAGAGACATATATGGGAAAAGGTGGGAGGAGGTTTTTTCTGAAGGTTATAGAGGACTAACAATAGGGAATTTGTTGGCGTTATAACGGATTTTTAACTGCAGGGGCGAGTATGTTGGTAAAGGGGGGGGGGAGCCAGGGCTGACCTCCTTGGGTGTGCAGTGACGGGTGGATGGGTGTGACTGGAGGTACACGTGTGCAACTGCATGTGATGGTGTGAAAGATCTGGTTTGTTTAGTTCCCTTGTTGGGGAAGGTATAAATAACAGTTTAAATATATAACATTTATAAATATATAACATATAAAATATATAACATGAATATTTTCTTTGGTAGTGAATTATGTCTCGCTGGTACTGTTCTTGAGAGGGTTTCCTTCCACTATGTTCCTTGAAACATTGAGGTTTTTTGCAATTTTTGTAACGTGTTCCTGCATCACTTTTGAAGTAATTACCTATTATGTAATCATGTGTGAATAAGGATTAGTAACCTAAATTAATATTCATTGTATAATTATTTGTATGTAATACTAGTTAGTCACGTGCTAGAAGGCGTGTGTGTGTTAAGTTTTGTTATATTTGTATGTGGCGTGTTAGATGTTATCAGGAGTTTGGTATGGTGTTGTTATCTTACTAAAATCACGATGTAACATTTGGATAATCTTATTCATATCCTAGTCTTGGTTTCTTTTAAAATATTTAGATATCCTAGTATTTTATCGATAATGTAGCATATGCTGGATTTTCTTGCATTTTAAGCGCGATCTTCACGTTATGCAATGTTGTTATAAAAGTTTGAATTTCATGGTTGTTACATTAATATTGATATTATAGGGCTCTGGTGGCCTGGTGGTTAACGCTCTCGCTTCACACGGTGAGAGCCTGGGTTCGATTCCCAGCCAGAGTAGAAACATTGGGCGTGTTTCTTTCCACCTGTTGTCTATGTTCCCCATCAGTAAAATGGGTACCTGGGTGTTAGTCGACTGGTGTGGGTCGCATCCTGGGACACTGACTTAAGGAGGCCTGGTCACAGACCGGGCCGCGGGGGCGTTGACCACCGGAACTCTCTCCAGATAAACCTCCAGATCCAGATATATTATCGGTGTATATTCTTCTACTTATAAAGGTGTATGGGTGTATAGGCATGTAATATTCATATCTGTTTTAGTTTGTAATTTTATGTTTCTGTGTTTTGTTCATGCATCACCAACTTTTGGTAAATACTCATTAAGGTTTTGATGAGGTCAGGGTATGTACCTAAATTTTAGGATAATTAATGGTATGTTTCTTAGAACGGTGAATGTAAATATTTTAAGTGGGGGGGGGGGAGAAGTGTCAGCTGTGGCTGCACTAGCAATAGTAATTATTGTAAAAGGAGGGTTTGTAGGATATGTTGTGGGTTGTGTATATGGTTGTAATATGGCCATTATCTATAGTGTTTATTTTCTGTACTGGGATTGTGTAATAGAGGTTATTGTTAATATCCACTACAGTTTATAATTTTATTATACTCTTATACATCCTTGTATTAGTTCAATGTTTTAAATAAAAACCTGAAAAAAAAAACTAGTACGCTTTTCACCTGTCTAGACTTATGTAGTCTATAAGTGTTAGGTTAAGTCTGCCAGAAATGCCTCAGCATGATAGTGACTTTCCTTGCTACAATCATATTATGATATGTAAACACACACTGTAACCTTTGCAAAGAAATAAACATTTTATTTATTTATTTATTTATTTAAGGAACCTCCCTTGAGGGAGAAGTTTGCATCCTGAAATTTCCTTCTATCCAGAAGCATAAAATCGACCAAACGACGGTTCGTATCCTGAAAAATTCGCATGTTGGAGCGTTCGTAAGCCGAGGTTCCACTGTGTATGTATATTTAAGCCAAAATCGCAAGTTTTACCTATTCTGCACGACATATATATATATATATATATATATATATATATATATATATATATATATATATATATATATATATATATATATATGTATATGTCGTGCCGGGGTCCACCTCTGATGTAAATTGTGGGACCCATAGCCTCGGAGAAGTGGATAAAAAGGCTTCAAGGTATATATATATATATTTATATGTGTGTGTATGTATATTATAATTTTTGAATATATTATAATTATTGTTATTGTCATTATTGTTGTTATTATTATTATTATTATTATTATTATTATTATTATTATTAGTATTATTATTATTGTGGTTGTTGCTGTTGTTGTTGTTGCTGTTGTTGTTGTTTCTGTTGTTGTTGTTGCTGTTGTTGTTGTTGTTGATTTTGTCATTAGAATTATTATTATTGTTATTATTATTATTTTTTCCTAGAGATGGGAAGTACAAGAGAAGAGGGAGGGGTGGGTAGATTGCGTCTTCTTGGACTGCAAGAAGGAGTTTGACACAGTTCCACACAAGAGATTAGTGCATAAGCTGGAGGACCAGGAAGGGATAATAGGGAAGACACTGCAGTGGATCAGGGAATACCTGTCAGGAAGACATCAGCGAGTCATGGTACGTGACGAAGTGCCAGAGTGGGCGCCTGTGACGAGCAAAGTTCCACAGGGATCAGACCTAGGACCAGTGCTGTTTCTGGTATTTGTGAACATGACGAAGGCATAGACTCAAAAGTGTCCCTGTTTGCAGAACTGCAAAGTCATGAAGATCAGGGAAGGGCAAAGAAGGCCGCAGACGGAGTACAGTCTAGGGAACCAATGACTACAAACCTCACTCAAGGAAAAGTATCTTGGGGTGAGTATAACACCAGGCACATCTCCTGAGGCGCATATTAACCAAATAACTGCTGCAGCATATGGGCGCCTAGCATACCTAAGAATAGCATTCCGACATCTCAATAATGAATCGTCCACGACCCTGTACACAGTGTATGTCAGCCTACATTGGAGTATGCAGCACCAGTTTGAAACCTACACCTAGCCAACAAATAAGGAA
Source organism: Cherax quadricarinatus (assembly GCF_038502225.1). Taxonomy (NCBI): domain Eukaryota; kingdom Metazoa; phylum Arthropoda; class Malacostraca; order Decapoda; family Parastacidae; genus Cherax; species Cherax quadricarinatus. The sequence goes on along the minus strand of NC_091294.1, from coordinate 23,687,176 downwards.
ATTAGAGAAAGTGCAAAGGTTTGCAATGAGATTAGTCCGGAGCTAAGGAGCCTGTCCTACAAGGAGAGGTTAAGGGAAATCGATCTGAGGACACTGAAGGACAGGAGAGATAGGGGGGATATGCTAACGATATATAAAATACTGAGAGGAATTCAGAAGGTGGACAGAGACAGGATGTACCAGAGATGGGACACAGCAACAAGGGGACACAATTGGAAGTTGAAGACTCAGATGAATCACAGAGATGTTAGGAAGTATTTCTTCAGTCACAGAGTTGTCAGGAAGAGAAACAATCTGGAAAGTGATATAGTGGAGGCAGGAACCACACATAGCCTTAAGAAGAGGTATGATAAAGTTCACGGAGCAGGATTAGTGACTTAGTAACGACCAGTGAAGAGGCGGGGTCAGGAGCTATGACTCGACCCCTGCAACCACAAGTCGGTGAGTACACACACCCACACACCCACACACCCACCCACACACACACACACACACACACACACACACACACACACACACACACACACACACACACACACACACACATACACACACACACACACACACACACACACATACACATCCCCCCCCACACACACACACATACACATGCCCCCCCCACACACACACACACTCACACAAACAAACACACACACAGACACACACACACACACACACAACTGGCAGGAGGATGCACAGTAGTTGGGTGATCACCTTTAAAGCCGGGTAGCAAGGATAAGCATCTGGGCAACCCATTGATCAACACAGCCGGATGTGTTAATGGGGAGAAGAGAGCGTTCCATCACCACAGTATCACTTCCTAACTTCCTCTCTCTCTCTCTCTCTCTCTCTCTCTCTCTCTCTTTCTCTGAATGTATTTTTCATCATGAAATATGTTATCATACCTCGCTTTATTTTTCATCTCAGCGCCTGGTGTGTGTTGCTGCGCCTGGTGTGTGTTGCTGCGCCTGGTGTGTGTTGCTGCGCCTGGTGTGTGTTTGTTGCTGCGCCTGGTGTGTGTTTGTTGCTGCGCCTGGTGTGTGTTTGTTGCTGCGCCTGGTGTGTGTTTGTTGCTGCGCCTGGTGTGTGTTTGTTGCTGCGCCTGGTGTGTGTTGCTGCGCCTGGTGTGTGTTGCTGCGCCTGGTGTGTGTTGCTGCGCCTGGTGTGTGTTGCTGCGCCTGGTGTGTGTTGCTGCGCCTGGTGTGTGTTTGTTGCTGCGCCTGGTGTGTGTTTGTTGCTGCGCCTGGTGTGTGTTTGTTGCTGCGCCTGGTGTGTGTTTGTTGCTGCGCCTGGTGTGTGTTTGTTGCTGCGCCTGGTGTGTGTTTGTTGCTGCGCCTGGTGTGTGTTTGTTGCTGCGCCTGGTGTGTGTTTGTTGCTGCGCCTGGTGTGTGTTTGTTGCTGCGCCTGGTGTGTGTTTGTTGCTGCGCCTGGTGTGTGTTTGTTGCTGCGCCTGGTGTGTGTTTGTTGCTGCGCCTGGTGTGTGTTTGTTGCTGCGCCTGGTGTGTGTGTTTGTTGCTGCGCCTGGTGTGTGTTTGTTGCTGCGCCTGGTGTGTGTTTGTTGCTGCGCCTGGTGTGTGTTTGTTGCTGCGCCTGGTGTGTGTTTGTTGCTGCGCCTGGTGTGTGTTTGTTGCTGCGCCTGGTGTGTGTTGCTGCGCCTGGTGTGTGTTGCTGCGCCTGGTGTGTGTT
>NC_091294.1:23677990-23680490 GCF_038502225.1 Cherax quadricarinatus | reverse complement strand
TTTTGCATATATATATATATATATATATATATATATATATATATATATATATATATATATATATATATATACATTTGTGTGTGAGTGTGTTAAGAAGTACTACTATATCTGTGGCAGTGCATCATTGACATCGACAATGTGTGCAAGCTGAACTCTGTTTAAACTAATGTGAATATTAATATTTTTTTCATTTCTTTTTTCGTGTATACCAGAGTGTGGTTCTTACATAGTGTGTCTCGGTGGGTCTTTGTTATAGTTTGGGTTGTGCTGGGTATACTGGGTGTGCCATGTGTGGCGGGTATGTCAAGTATGCCGGGTGTGGAGGGTGGGTGCTGGCCTGGTTCTTCACTATGGGGTGACCAGGTAGTGAAGCTCTACATTAGCACATACACTGTGTTTGTCCATGTGTCTTGCTCTGTATGTTCTGTTATATAAAGAATTTCACGGTTCCCATTTTTAGAGTCTATATTTAAGTTAGGCAAAAGGGACGAGAGTACAAAAAATTATAGAGGAATAAGTCTGTTGAGTATACCTTATAAAGTGTATGGTAGAGTTATTGTTGAAAGAATTAAGAGTAAGACGGAGAGCAGGATAGCAGAAGAAGTGTTTACAGTGAAACATATAGGTGAACAGTATTTAGATAAGGCTAAAGAGGTTTTTGTGGCATTTATGGATTTGGAAAAGGCGTATGACAGGGTGGATAGGGGAGCAATGTGGCAGATGTTGCAAGTGTAATAGGAGGTTGGTTACTGAAAGCAGTGAAGAGTTTTTACGAGGATAGGCTCAGGTTAGAGTATGTAGGAAAGAGGGAGATTATTTTCCAGTAAAAGAAGACCTTAGACAAGGATGTCTGATGTCACCATGGTTGTTCAATATATTTATAGATGGAGTTGTAAGAGAAGTGAATGCTCGGGTGTTGGCAAGAGGTGTTTGGTTAAAAGATAAAGAATCTAACACAAAGTGTGAGTTGTCAAAGTTGCTCTTTGCTGATGACACTGTACTTTTGGGAGATTCTCAAGAGAAGTTGCAGAAGTTGGTGGATGAGTTTGGTAGGGTATGTAAAGGAAGAAAATTAAAAGTGGATATAAGAAAGAGTAAGGTTATGAGGATAACAAAAAAAAAATAGATGACGAAAGATTTGATATCAGACTCGATGGAGAGAGTATGGAGGAGGTGAATGTATTCAGATATTTAGAAGTGGACGTATCAGCAGATGGGTCTATGAAAAATGAGGTGAATCATAGAAATGATGAAGGAAAAAGGTGTGTTGTGCACTTAGGAGTCTGTGGAGACAAAGTACTTTGTCCATGGAAGCAAAGATTGGAATGCATGAGAGTATAGTTATACCAATACTCTTATATGGGTATAAAGCATGGGTGGTGAATGTTGCAACAAGAAGGTTGGAGGCAGTGGAGATGTCATATTTGAGGGAAATGTGTGATGTGAATATAATGCAGAGAAGGTGGGATATGGGTCAGCCTAGAAAAGGTTAGAGGGAGGGGATAAGGGCAGGCTTTGTGTGAGACGGGCTTGAACTTCCAGCAAGCATGCGTCAGCGTATTTAATAAGAAGGAATGAAGACAAATGGTTTTTAGGACTTGACGTGCTGTTGGAGTGTGAGCAAAGGAAACATTTATGAAGGGATTCAGGGAAACTAGCAGCCCGGACTTGAGTCCTGGAGATGGGAAGTACAGTGTCTGCACTCTGAAGGAGGGGTGTTAATGTTACAGTTTTATAATTGAAGTGTAAGCGTGCCTCTGGCAAGACAGTGATGGAGTGAATGATGATGAAAGTTTCTCTTTTTCAGGCCACCCTGCCTTGGTGGGAGGCGGCTGATGTGTTAATAAAAAATTTTTTAGGTTAGTTAAGGATCGTCAGGAAAGAGGACAAGTGTTTCCTTTATTTGAAGGAGCTTAAAGGAGTAGTTTAATAATTCACATTTAAATAAATTTACTTTTCTTTTATAATTTAATAAATATGAAGAAACTATCAGATTGAAAATATTAATTTATTAAAATATTAAGAAAAAAAACTGTCGCAAGGAATTGATGTCTAAACTATTATTTGCATAAACTGCTAACATGTAATTATTAAAGTTTTCTACCATAACATCGTGACTTAGGAAGCACAAACTTAACTATTATCGCAGCTTCTCAAATATTGTACATTGAAGTGTGACAGGAAGAGAACAAGTGTGTCCAGGAGCAGACACTCACGTCTGTATGTACAGTAACACTCGTCTTCCCAGTAAATGTTGGCACTGGATGACGTGCAAGTTGATAATTTCAGACCAGCAGGTCAGTGTACCAGCAGGTCAGTGTACCAGCAGGTCAGTGTACCAGCAGGTCAGTGTACCAGCAGGTCAGTGTACCAGCAGGTCAGTGTACCAGCAGGTCAGTGTACCAGCAGGTCAGTGTACCAGCAGGTCTGTGTACCAGCAGGTCAGTGTACCAGCAGGTCAGTGTAGCAGCAGGTCAGTGTACCAGCAGGTCAGTGTACC
>NC_091294.1:23605490-23672990 GCF_038502225.1 Cherax quadricarinatus | reverse complement strand
TCTTGGGGTGAGTATAACACCAGGCACATCTCCTGAAGCGCAGACCAACCAAATAACTGCTGCAGCATATGGGCGCCTAGCAAACCTCAGAACAGCATTCCAACATCTTAATAAGGAATTGTTCAGCACCCTGTACACCGTGTACGTTAGGCCCATATTGGAGTATGCGGCACCAGTTTGGAACCCACACCTAACCAAGCACGTAAATAAACTAGAGAAAGTGCAAAGGTTTCCAACAAGACTAGTCCCAGAGCTAAGAGGTATGTCCTACGAGGAGAGGTTAAGGGAAATCAACCTGACGACAGTGGAGGACAGGAGAAATAGAGGGGCCATGATAACGACATATAAAATACTGAAAGGAATTGACAAGGTGGACAAAGACAGGATGTTCCAGAGATGGGACACAGCAACAAGGGGACACAGTTGGAAGTTGAAGAGACAGATGAATCACAGGGATGTTAGGAAGTATTTCTTCAGTCACAGAGTAGTCAGGAAGTGGAATAGTTTGGGAAGCGATGTAGTGGAGGCAGAATCCATACACAGCTTTAAGCAGAGGTATGATAAAGCTCACGGTTCAGGGAGAGTGACCTAGTAGCGACCATTGAAGAGGCGGGGCCAGGAGTTTGGACTCGACCCCTGCAACCTCAATTAGGTGAGTACACACACACACACACACACACACACACACACACACACACACACACACACACACACACACACACACACACACACACACACACACACACACACACCACACATACTTACCTGAGAGGCGAAATTACATATAGTATTATATCCTTCTGAACAGGAAATTCATGATCAGGTAACTGTTAATTAATGCATGGGACTCCGTTAACAGATGACCCTTGACATGGCATCATCTGAGCGGTAACCTAGCATAATAAATGTTAAGTGCTCATCGGTTTCACTTATACTGCCAGAGTTAGACGGGATTCCAATACCCAATCTATGTAAATATGGAACCCGCTAAGTTAATAATAATAATAATAATAATAATAAGCATAATAGTAATAATAATAATAGCAATGTTAATAATAAAAACAACAACAACAATAATAATAATAATAATAATAATAATAATAATAATAATAATAATAATAATAACAACAACAAATAATAATAATAATAACAATAATAATAATAATAATAATAATAATAATAATAATAATAATAACAAATAATAATAATAATAATGTCAATATTAATAATAAAAACAGTAATAATAATAATAATAATAATAATAATAATAATAATAATAGTAATAATAATAATAATAGTAATAATAACAATAATAATAATAATAATAATAATAATGGCCCACATCAACTTCGAACATTGCACTACGTTCTCGGTAATAATATTGGGCAGTACCTGTTATTCCACATTTTAAAGGAATGTTACGTCTTCTCTCATTACAAATTTCGTAGAAATTTCCATACAAATGTAGACAAGGTAGCAAACAAATATAATCAAAGTCTCAAAAATTTAGTGAAGTTTCCCCTAAAAATTTAGTAACGTTTCCGATAAAAAAAAATTAGTAAATGGTTCTTAAAAATACAATAAAGTTCCCTTAAAAACTTAGTTAGGTTCCCCTAAAATTTACTAAAATTCCCTGAAAATTTATTAAAGTTCCCTAAAAAATTAATAAAGTTCCCCTAAAAATTATTAAAGTTTCCCTAAAAATTTAGTAAAGTTTCCCCTAAAAGTTTAGTAAACTTTCACTAAAAAGTTATGTAAAGTTTCCCTAAAATTTAATAAAGTTCCCCTTAAATTTTAATAATGTTCTCTAAAAATTTAGTAAAGTTCTCCTAAAAAATTAGTCAAGTTTCATTACAAATTTAATAAGGTTCCAAAAATTAGTAAAGTTCCCCTCAAAATATAGTAAAAATCCTCTAAAAATTTAGTAAAGTTCCTTTAAAAGTTTACTAAAGTTCTTCTAAAAAATTAATAGTTTCTCTTAAAAATTTAGTAAAGTTTCCCCTAAAAATTTAATAAAGTTTCCTTTAAAATTTTCTAAAAGCTTTTCCCTAAAAATTTAGTAAAGTCTCCCCTATAAATTTAGTAACTTTTTTCCTTACAAATTTAGTAAATTTTCCCCTTAAAATTTTAGTAAAGTTTCCCTAAAATGTTAATAAAGTTCCCCAAACTTAGTAAATTTCCCTGAAAACTTAATCAAGTTTCACCCTAAAATATTCGTAAAGGTCCCCTAAAAAATGGCAAATTTTTCCCTAAAAACTTAGTAAAATTACAGTAAAATTTAGTAAAGTTCCCCTTAAAACTTAGCAAAGTTTCCCGTGAAAATTACATAAATTTCTCCAAAAAATTTATGAAGTTCCTCATAAAAAATAAATAAGTTCCCTCATAATATTTTAAGTTTACTTACAAATTTGCTACAGTTCAGTTGCAAATTTATTAAAGTTTCCCTTCAAAATAAAAGTTCCAATTCAAATATATTAAAGTTCCCCTACAAATTTTTGCAAAGTTTCTGCTGTAATTTTTCCTACAAATTTACTAAAATATATTTACAAATTTAGCCAAATTTATCAACAGATTTGGTAAAGTTTTGATGAAAATTTATTAAAGATTTTCCCATAAATTTAGTGAAGTTTTCCCTACAAATTTATTAAAGTTTCCTTACAAAATTATTACAACTTTCCCTACAAATTTATTATAATTTTCCCTACAAATTTCGTAAGTTTATATACAGATTTAGTAAAATTTCCCTACAAATGTATTAAAGTTCCCCTACAAGTTGAATAAAGTTTACCCTACAAGTTGAATAAAGTTTACCCTACAAGTTTAATAAAGTTTACCCTACAAGTTTAATAAAGTTTACCCTACAAGTTTAATAAAGTTTACCCTACAAGTTTAATAAAGTTTACCCTACAAGTTTAATAAAGTTTACCCTACAAGTTTAATAAAGTTACCCTACAAGTTTAATAAAGTTACCCTACAAGTTTAATAAAGTTTACCCTACAAGTTTAATAAAGTTTACCCTACAAGTTTAATAAAGTTTACCCTACAAGTTTAATAAAGTTACCCTACAAGTTTAATAAAGTTACCCTACAAGTTTAATAAAGTTTACCCTACAAGTTTAATAAAGTTTACCCTACAAGTTTAATAAAGTTTACCCTACAAGTTTAATAAAGTTACCCTACAAGTTTAATAAAGTTACCCTACAAGTTTAATAAAGTTTACCCTACAAGTTTAATAAAGTTCCCCTACAAGTTTAATAAAGTTTACCCTACAAGTTTAATAAAGTTTACCCTACAAGTTTAATAAAGTTTACCCTACAAGTTTAATAAAGTTTCCACACAAATTTTGTAAAGTTCACCAAATTTAAAAAAATTTTCCTACCAAATTAACAAAAGGTTTATAGAGAAATTATTTAACCTTCCAATAAAGAATCAGTAAAGTTTCTCGTATGAATGCATAAAACTTTGTCCCATAAATCAAGTAAAGTTCCCCTACATATTTATTAAAGTTTCCCTTACAAATACAGTGACATTTCCACCTCGATGTTCAATAAAGTTTTCCCTACAAATTAATAAAAAATCCAGTAACGTGTTTGTTAAAGTTACCCTTACAAATAGTTATTTTTCCCTACCATGTCTGATAAAGTTATCCCTACAAATAGTTATTTTTCCCTACCATGTCTGATAAAGTTATCCCTACAAATAGTTATTTTTCCCTACCATGTCTGATAAAGTTATCCCTACAAATAGTTATTTTTCCCTACCATGTCTGATAAAGTTACCCCTACAAATAGTTATTTTTCCCTACCATGTCTGATAAAGTTATCCCTACAAATAGTTATTTTTCCCTACCATGTCTGATAAAGTTATCCCTACAAATAGTTATTTTTCCCTACCATGTCTGATAAAGTTACCCCTACAAATAGTTATTTTTCCCTACCATGTCTGATAAAGTTACCCCTACAAATAGTTATTTTTCCCTACCATGTCTGATAAAGTTACCCCTACAAATAGTTATTTTTCCCTACCATGTCTGATAAAGTTACCCCTACAAATAGTTATTTTTCCCTACCATGTCTGATAAAGTTACCCCTACAAATAGTTATTTTTCCCTACCATGTCTGATAAAGTTATCCCTACAAATAGTTATTTTTCCCTACCATGTCTGATAAAGTTACCCCTACAAATAGTTATTTTTCCCTACCATGTCTGATAAAGTTAACCCTAAAAAATAAACTCAATTTTCCTCCTGAGATGTTTAATACAGTTAACACTAAAATAAAATATTTTTTCCCTACCATGTTTAATAAAGTTACCCCTAAAAAATAAACTAATTTTTTGCCCTGCTTGGAAATAAAGTCAATTTTTTACCCTGTTATTAAAAATAAAGTTAAATTTTTTCCCTGCCATGTTTAATAAAGTTACCCATACAAATAAAGTTATTTTTATCCCTGTCAAAATTAATAAAGTTGCCCCTACAAATTAAACAAAATCTGGCCTGGCAGTTTAATAAAGTCGGCCAAACACTCTTTATGAAGACCAACAATAGTAAAGCTATAAAGGACTTTATTGTTGCTTAAGGAATTTTATAATTACGACCTTTAAAATGTGTAAAGCCGGTCCAGGGATCTTGATCCAAGGAACGAACATGAGCTGCCCTGTTTTAAACCTGATTAATCCCATGACCTACAAACACCTACGCCTTTAGCGCTTTTTTTTTTATTCGACGGTATTCTCCCGGCCCGGGTCTTTTTCAAGCTTTCCCAATAAATAATAATAATAATAATAATAATAATAATAATAATAATAATAATAATAATTATTATTATTATTATTATTATTATTATTATTATTATTATTATTATTATTATTATTGTAATTATTATTAAAACACTTATTAATAATAATTACAATAGTAATTATTATTGGTATTATATTACTTATTATTAGAATTATTATTAAAATTATTATTATTAATGCAATTGCTTGAAGAGAGAAAGAGATAGAGAGAGAGACAGAGAGATAGGGAGGAGAGGGATAAAGAGAGAGACTGATAGGGAGGAGAGGGATAGAGAGAGAGACAGGGAGGAGAGGGGATAGAGAGAGAGATAGGGAGGAGGGGGATAGAGAGAGAGATAGGGAGAAGGGGGGATAGAAAGAGAGAGAGAGAGATAGGGAGGGTGAGGGAGGTGGCAACACTGCGGGAATCAATAGAGGAGCGGGAGTGTGGTAAGATTGGCTCTCCAACACAATCTGGCCTTCCCTCCACCATTCCCTCCACCACTCCTTCCACCTCTCCCTTCACCATTTCCTCCACCACCCCCTCCACAATTCCCTCCACCAATCCCTCCACCACTCCCTCCTCTCTCTACCACTCCCTCCACCACACCCTCCACCACTCCCTTTACCACTCCCTCCACTATTCCCTCCAACACTCCCTCCACTACCTCCACCACTTATTCCTCCAATTCCTCCACCACCCTCTCAGCCATTTACTCCACCACTCCCTCCCTCTACGATTCTCTCCATCACTTCCAGTACCACTTCCTCCCAACCTCTCTCCACCACTCCCTCCACCACTCCCTCCCTCCTTCCACTACTCTTTCCATCACTCCCTCCGCCACTTCATCCCTCCATCAACCACTAACTCCCTTCACCACTCCCTCTCTCCACTAATCCCTCCCTCCCTCTCTTTCCCTCCCTCCTTCCTTCCCTCCCTCTCTACTTTCCTCCCTCTCTCTTTATCTCTCTCTCCCGCCTTCCCTTAATCACTTCCTCCACTACTCTCTCCCTTTCTCTTTCTCCACCACTCCCTCCCTCCTGCCATCTCTCCACCACTATCACCCTCCATCCCTCCACCACTCCCTTCATCCCTCCCTCTTTTCAACATTCCCTCTCTCCCTCCTATCCTCCCTCCTTCTCTTCCTACCTCCCTCCCTGCCTCCCTCCTTCTCTTCCTCCCTCCCTCCCTGCCTCCCTCCTTCTCTTCCTCCCTACCTTCCTGCCTCCCTCCTTCTCTTCCTCCCTCCCTCCCTGCCTCCCTCCATCTCTTCCTCCGTCCCTCCCTGCCTCCCTCCTTCTCTTCCTCCCTCCCTCCCTCCCTGCTTCTCTTCCTCCCTACCTCCCTAACCACCACTCTCTCCACCACTTCCTGAACCATTCCTTATACCACTTCCTCCACCTCTCCCTCCACCACTTCCTCCAAAACTTCCTTCACCACTTCCTCCACCTCTCCCTCCATTACTCCCTCCACCACCCCCTCCACCACCCCCTCCACCACTTCCTCCACCACTTCCTCTACCACTCCCTCCATCACTCCATCTACCATTCCCTCTACCACTCCCTACACCACTTCCTCCACCACTTCCTCCACCACTCCCTCCACCACTCCCTCCACCACTTCCTCCATCACTTCCTCCACAACTTCCTCTACCCCTCCCTACACCACTTCCTCCACCACTTCCTCCACCACTCCCTCCACCACACCCTATACCCCTTCCTCCACCACTTCCTCCACCACTTCCTCCACCACTTCCTCCACTTCCTCCACCACTCCCTCCACCACTATCTCGATCACTCTCTCGACAACTTCCTCCACCACTTCCTCCACCACTTCCTCCACCACTCCTTCCACCATTTCCTCCACCACTTCCTCCACCGCTCAGTGCACCACTTCCTCCACCACTTCCTCTACCTCTTCCTCCACCACTCCCTCCACCATTTCCTTCACCACCCCCTCCACCACTTCCTCCACCACTCCACCACTTCCTCCATCACTCCCTCCACCACACCCTATACCACTTCCTCCACCACTTCCTCCACCACTCCTTCCACCATTTCCTCGACCTCTTCCTCCACCGCTCTCTGCACCACTTCCTCCACCACTTCCTCTACCCCTTCCTCCACCACTCCCTCCACCATTTCCTTCACCACCCCCTCCACCACTTCCTCCACCACTCCCTCCACCACTTCCTCCATCACTCCCTCCATCACTCCCTCCACCACCCCCTCCACCACTTCCTCCACCACTTCCTCCACCACTTCCTCCATCACTTCCTCCACAACTCCCTCCACCAGTTCCTCCACCACTTCCTCCACCACTTCCTCCACCACACCCTCCATCACTTCCTCCACAACTCCCTCCACCAGTTCCTCCACCACTTCCTCCACCACTTCCTCCACCACACCCTCCATCACTTCTTCCACCACTTCCTCCACCAGTTCCTCCACCAGTTCCTCCACCACTTCCTCCACAACACTCTCCACCACTTCCTCCACCAGCTCCTCCACCACTCATTCCACCACACCCTCCACCACTTCCTCAACCACTTCCTCCACCACTCCCTCCACCGCACCCTCCACCACTTCCTTCATCACTCCCTCCACCACTTCCTCTACCACTCCCTAGACCACATCCTCCACCACTTCCTCCACCACTTCTTCTACCACTTCCTCCACCATTTCCTCCACCACGTCCTCCACTACTCCCTCCACCACTCCCTCCACCACACCCTCCACCACTTCCTCAACCACTTCCTCCACTACTCCCTCCACTACACCCTCCACCACTTCCTCCACCTCTTCCTCCTCCACTTCCTCCCCCACTTCCTCCTTTACTTCCTCCACTAGTTCCTCCACCAGTTCCTCCACCAATCCCTACACCACACCCTCCACCACTTCCTCCACCACTTGCTCCACCACTTCCTCCATCACGTCCTCCACTACTCCCTCCACCACTCCCTCCACCACACCCTCCACCACTTCCTCAACCACTTCTTCCACTACTCCCTCCACTACACCCTCCACCACTTCCTCCACCACTTCCTCCACCAATTCCTCCCCCACTTCCTCCTTTACTTCCTCCACTAGTTTCTCCACCAGTTCCTCCACTACTCCCTACACCACACCCTCCACCACTTCCTCCACCATTTCCTCCGCCACTCTCTCCACCACTTCCTCCATCACTCCCTCCACCACACCATCCACAACTTCCTCCACGACTTCCTCCACCTTTTCCTCCACCACTTCTTCCTCCACTCCCTGCACCACTTCCTCCACGACTTCCTCCACAACTTCCAACACCAGTTCCTCCACCAGTTCCTCCACCACTCCCTCCACTACTTTCTTCACCTCTCCCTCCACCACTTCCTCCACCACTCCCTCCACCACATCCTCCACCACTTCCTCCACCACTTCCTCAACCACTTCCTCCACTACTTCCTCCATCACGTCCTCCACTACTCACTCCACCACTCCCTCCAACATACCCTCCACCACTTCTTCAACCACTTCCTCCACTACTCCCTCCACTACACCCTCCAGCACTTCCTCCACCACTTCCTCCACCACTTTTTCCACCACTCCCTCCACCACACCCTCCACCACTTCCTCCACCACTCCCTCCACATCCTCCACCACTTCCTCCACCACTTCTTCTACCACTTCCTACACCACTTCCTCCTCCACTTCCTCCATCACGTCCTCCACTACTCCCTCTACCACTCCCTCCACCACACCCTCCACCACTTCCTCAGCCACTTCCTCCACTCCTCCCTCCACTACACCCTCCACCACTTCCTCTACCACTTCCTCCCCACTTCCTCCTTTACTTCCTCCACTAGTTCCTCCACCAGTTCCTCCACCACTTCCTCCACCACACTCTCCACCACTTCCTCCATAAGTTCCTCCACCACTCACTCCACCACACTTTCCACCACTTCCTCCACCACTCTTTCCACCTCTCCCTCCACCACATCGTCCACCACTTCCTCCACCAGTTACTCCACCACTTCCTCCACCACTCCCTCCACCACTTCCTCTATCACTCCCTCCACCACATCCTCCACCACTTCCTCCACCACTTCCTCTACCATTTCTTCCAATACTTCCTCCACCACTCCCTCCACCACTCCCCCCACCACACTCTCCACCACTTCCTCCACCATTTACTCCATTACTCCCTCCACTACACCCTCCACCACTTCCTTCGCCACTTCCTCTACCACTTCCACCACTTCCTTCGCCACTTCCTCTACCACTTCCTGTACCATTTCCTCCACCAATTCCTCCACCACTCCCTCCACCACACCCTCCATCCACTTCCTCCACCTCTTCCTCCACCACTTCCTCCATCACTCCCTCCACCACACCCTCCACAACTTCCTCCACGACTTCCTCCACCTCTTCCTCCACCACTTCTTCCACCTCTCCCTCCACCACACCCTCCATCCACTTCCTCCACCACTTCCTCCACCACTTCCTCCACCACTTCCTGGTCACCATTGACCAGGAAGCTTCAGAAAGATACTTTATCACAAACATAATTTCAAGCTTTTAATTAAAAAAAAAAAGAAAAATAATATAACATTACAGCCGGAATACACACACTGTGTCTTCACGGCTGGTGACAGTGTTGACCTGGAGAGTGTACGAGTGTACACACAACTTTCACGGCACACAAGTGTACGTTAAGGCACCTAAATTACTTGGAACGGTTGAAGGTCCTCGATTTGTATTCCCTGGAACGCAGGCGAGAGAGACACATGGTAATATACACTTGGAAAGTCTTAGAGGGATTAGTACCAAACTTGCACACGAAAATCACTCCCTATGAAAGCAAAAGACTCGGCAGGAGATGCAACATTCCCCCAATGAGAAGCAGGGGTGTCACGAGTACACTGAGAGACAACACAGTAAGTGTCAGGGGCCCAAGCAGGCAGGTATAACAGGGAAGGCACTGCAATGGATCAGAGAATACCTAAGGGGAAGACAGCAACGAGTCATGGTACGTGACGAGGTGTCAGAGTTGGAGCCTGTGACGAGCGGGGTTCCATAAGGGAAAGTCCTAGGACCAGTGCTGTTTCTGGTGTGTGTGAATGACATGACGGAAGGAATAGACTCAGAAGTGTCCCTGTTTGCAAGCGATATGAAACTAATGAGAAGAATTCATTCGGAGGAGGATCAGGCTGAACTACAAAGAGATCTGGACAGGTTGCAGGCCGGGTCCAGCAACTGGCTCCTGGAGTTCAACCCCACCAAGTGCAAAACCATGAAGATCAGGGAAGGGTAAAGAAAACCGCAGACGGAGTATAGCCTAGGGGTCCAAAGACTACAAACCTCACTCAAAGAAAAGGATCTTGGGTTGAGTATAAGACCGAGCACATCTCCTGAGGCGCACATCAACCAAATAACTGCTGCAGTATATGGGCGACTAGCAAACCAAGGAATAGCATTCCGACATCTCAACAAGGAGTCGATCAGGACTCTGTACACCGTGTACATCAAGCCCATTTTAGAGTATGCAGCACCAGTAAGGAACCCACACCTGGCCAAGCACGTCAAGAAATTAAAGAAAGTGCAAATATTTGCAACGAGACTAGTTCCGGAGCTAAGGGGCATGTCCTACGAGGAGATATTCATGGAAATCAACCTGACAACAATGGAGGACGGAATTGATAGGGAAGACATGATAACAACATACAAAATACTGAGAGAAATCGACAAGGCGGACAGAGACAGAATGTTCCAGTGATGGTACACAACAGCGAAGAGTTACAACTGGATGTTGAAGACTCAGGTGAGTCACAGACACAAAGCAGAAGCACCACCACCACAGCACCAGGCAGCACAACAACCACCACAGTACCAGGCCGCACCACCACCACCACAACACCAGGCAGAAGCACCACCACCACAGCACCAGGCAGCCCCACCACCACCACAGGATCAGGCAGCACCACCACCACCACAGCACCAGGCAGCAGCACCACCACCACAGCACCAGGAAGCACAACCACCACAGCACCAGGCAGCAGCACCACCACCACAGTACCAGGCAGCACCTCTACCACAGCACCAGGCAGCACCGCCACCACCACAGCACCAGGAAGCACCAGCACCATAACACCAGACAGAACCACCGCCACAGCACCAGGCAGCAGCACCACCACTACCACAGTAACAGGCAGCACCACCACCACAGTACCAGGCAGCACCACCACTACAACAGCAGGCAGCACCACCACTACCACAGCACCAGGCACCACCACTACAGCACCAGGCACCACCACCACAGCACCAGGCACCACCACCACTACCACAGCACCAGGCAGCACCAGGCAGCACCACCAACACAGCACCAGGCAGCACAGCAACCAAAGCACCAGGCAATACCACCACCACAGAACCAGGCAACACCACCACCACAGCATCATGTAGCACCACCATCACAGCACCAGGCAACACCACCACAACAGCACCAGGCAACACCACCACAACAGCACCAAGATATACCACCACCACCACAGCACCAGGCAATACCACCACCACAGCACGAGGCAACACCACCACCACAGCACCAGGCAGCACCATCATCACAGCACTAGGCAACACCACCACTACCACAGCACCAGGCAACACCACCACCACAGCACCAGGCAACACCACCACAACAGCACCAGGCAACACCACCACAGCAGTGCCAGGCAACACCATTACCACAGCACCAGGCAATACCACCACCACAGCACCAGGCAACACCATCACCATAGCACCAGGCAACACTATCATCACAGTACCAGGCAGCACCACCACCACAGCACCAGGCAGCACCACCATCACAGCACCAGGCAACACCACCATTACCACAGCACCAGGAAACACCACCACCACAGCACCAAGCAGCATCACCAGCATAGCACCAGGCAGCACCAAAACCACAGCACCAGGCAGTACCACCTCCACAGCGCCAGACAGCACCACCACCAGGCAACATCACCACAGCACCAGGCAGCACCACCAACACAGCACCAGTCAGCACCACCATCACAGCACCAGGCAACACCACCACCACAGCACCATTCAACACCACCATCACAGCACCAGGCAACACTACCACCACCACAGCACCAGGCAACACCACCACAGCACCAGGTAACACCACCATCACAGCATCAGACAATACCACCACCACAGCACCAGGCAACTCCACCACCACAACATCAGGCAGCACCACCACCACAGCACCAGGCAACACCACCACCTCAGCACCAGGCAACACCACTACCACAGCACCAGGAAACAACACAACAGCACCAGGCAACACCACCACTACAGCACCAGGCAGCACCACCATCGCAGCACGAGGCAACACCACAACCACAGCACCAGGCAACACCACCAGCATAGCATCAGGCAGCACCACAACCAGAGCACCAGGCAGCACCACCACCACAGCACCAGACAGCACCACCACAAGGCAACATTACCGCCACAGCATCAGGCAGCACAACAACCACAGCACCAGGCAGCACCCCCTCCACAGCACCAGGCAGCACCACCTCCACAGCACCAGGCAGCACCACCTCCACAGCACCAGGCAGCACCACCTCCACAGCACCAGGCAGCACCACCATCACAGCACCAGGCAATACCACCACTACAGCATCAGGTAGCACCAGGCACCGCTGTTCCCTATCCTGGTGTTCCTTCCCCCCGTGTTCCCTCCCCCGGTGTTCCTTCCACAGCGGCACACGAGAGAGTCACTCCACCGGGTTTATTGAATCAACTTGACAAAGGCTTCTGTCACTACATGATCACCACCTGACTCACTGAGCACATGCTGCACCACCTAACTCACTGAGCACATGCTGCACCACCTGGTCAGCACCAACTGTCACCACCTGACTCACAGAACACGTGGTTCACCACCTGTCAAATGACTTCTCCGAGTATTAGTAACACTGCAGGTACCTGTCAGTCAATATATCAACTGCTGCTACCTAGCAAAGACATATATATATATATATATATATATATATATATATATATATATATATATATATATATATATATATATATATATATATTTTATTTATTATCACACTGGCCGATTCCCACCAAGGCAGGGTGGCCCGAAAAAGAAAAACTTTCACCATCATTCACTCCATCACTGTCTTGCCAGAAGGGTGCTTTACACTACAGTTTTTAAACTGCAACATTAACACCCCTCCTTCAGAGTGCAGGCACTGTACTTCCCATCTCCAGGACTCAAGTCCGGCCTGCCGGTTTCCCTGAATCCCTTCATAAATGTTACTTTGCTCACACTCCAACAGCACGTCAAGTATTAAAAACCATTTGTCTCCATTCACTCCTATCAAACACGCTCACGCATGCCTGCTGGAAGTCCAAGCCCCTCGCACACAAAACCTCCTTTACTCCCTTCCTCCAACCTTTCCTAGGCCGACCCCTACCCCGCCTTCCTTCCACTACAGACTGATACACTCTTGAAGTCATTCTGTTTCGCTCCATTCTCTCTACATGTCCGAACCACCTCAACAACCCTTCCTCAGCCCTCTGGACAACAGTTTTGGTAATCCCGCACCTCCTCCTAACTTCCAAACTACGAATTCTCTGCATTATATTCACACCACACATTGCCCTCAGACATGACATCTCCACTGCCTCCAGCCTTCTCCTCGCTGCAACATTCATCACCCATGCTTCACACCCATATAAGAGCGTTGGTAAAACTATACTCTCATACATTCCCCTCTTTGCCTCCAAGGACAAAGTTCTTTGTCTCCACAGACTCCTAAGTACACCACTCACTCTTTTTCCCTCATCAATTCTATGATTCACCTCATCTTTCATAGACCCATCCGCTGACACGTCCACTCCCAAATATCTGAATACGTTCACCTGCTCCATACTCTCTCCCTCCAATCTGATATCCAATCTTTCATCACCTAATCTTTTTGTTATCCTCATAACCTTACTCTTTCCTGTATTCACCTTTAATTTTCTTCTTTTGCACACCCTACCAAATTCATCCACCAATCTCTGCAACTTCTCTTCAGAATCTCCCAAGAGCACAGTGTCATCATCAAAGAGCAGCTGTGACAACTCCCACTTTGTGTGTGATTCTTTATCTTTTAACTCCACACCTCTTTCCAAGACCCTCGCATTTACTTCTCTTACAACCCCATCTATAAATATATTAAACAACCACGGTGACATCACACATCCTTGTCTAAGGCCTACTTTTACTGGGAAAAAATTTCCCTCTTTCCTACATACTCTAACTTGAGCCTCACTATCCTCGTAAAAACTCTTCACTGCTTTCAGTAACCTACCTCCTACACCATACACTTGCAACATCTGCCACATTGCCCCCCTATCCACCCTGTCATACGCCTTTTCCAAATCCATAAAAGCCACAAAGACCTCTTTAGCCTTATCTAAATACTGTTCACTTATATGTTTCACTGTAAACACCTGGTCCACACACCCCCTACCTTTCCTAAAGCCTCCTTGTTCATCTGCTATCCTATTCTCCGTCTTACTCTTAATTCTTTCAATTATAACTCTACCATACACTTTACCAGGTATACTCAACAGACTTATCCCCCTATAATTTTTGCACTCTCTTTTATCCCCTTTGCCTTTATACAGAGGAACTATGCATGCTCTCTGCCAATCCCTAGGTACCTTACCCTCTTCCATACATTTATTAAATAATTGCACCAACCACTCCAAAACTATATCCCTACCTGCTTTTAACATTTCTATCTTTATCCCATCAATCCCGGCTGCCTTACCCCCTTTCATTTTACCTACTGCCTCACGAACTTCCCCCACACTCACAACTGGCTCTTCCTCACTCCTACAAGATGTTATTCCTCCTTGCCCTATACACGAAATCACAGCTTCCCTATCTTCATCAACATTTAACAATTCCTCAAAATACTCCCTCCATCTTCCCAATACCTCTAACTCTCCATTTAATAACTCTCCTCTCCTATTTTTAACTGACAAATCCATTTGTTCTCTAGGCTTTCTTAACTTGTTAATCTCACTCCAAAACTTTTTCTTATTTTCAACAAAATTTGTTGATAACATCTCACCCACTCTCTCATTTGCTCTCTTTTTACATTGCTTCACCACTCTCTTAACTTCTCTCTTTTTCTCCATATACTCTTCCCTCCTTGCATCACTTCTATATATATATATATATATATATATATATATATATATATATATATATATATATATATATATATATATATATATATATATATATATATATATATATATATATATATATATTCCTGGTATTCTGTTAGACTATTATGCCCGGTTATGTTTCACGGTACTATAGTGCTGCCATCTATACGCCCACCCAATTCACCCACCCCACGTTTACCTCTGCCTCACTCTGGCAGCCTGTTCCCCAGTTTTCTGTTCAGTAGATACCAGGATGTCCATCAATGTCCTGTTCATGGGCCTAACATCTGGCGTGTGTCCTGTGTGCTGGTTCTTAATGCTGGAATATGAACCTGCCGCCAACACGCCCAGCGTACAAGTGAACACGTACTGTTTGGGCGTGTTGGCGGCAGGTTCATATTCCAGCATTAAGAACCAGCACACAGGACACACGCCAGATGTTAGGCCCATGAACAGGACATTGATGGACATCCTGGTATCTACTGAACAGAAAACTGGAGAGCAGGCTGCCAGAGTGAGGCAGAGGTTAACGTGGGGTGGGTGAATTGGGTGGGCGTGTAGATGGCAGCACTATAGTACCGTGAAACATAAACCCAAAAGAGTGGTTAGGTTAGAATACACTTAACCCAACGGCGATATTTACGCATCAGCGATTTCACCCACTTTACGCCCTAATTTTGGCCCATTCCATTGTTCCAGCCTAGCAAACTCAGCCCGCAGCACGCTCACTCTGCAGGACTCTGGCAGAGTGAGGGTGGCAGAGTGACAGAGTAGAGTCAACTACTGCCTGACATTCTGTTAGACTGCCTGACATTCTGTTAGACTGCCTAGCACTCTGTTAGACTGCCTGACGTTCTGTTAGACTGTCTAGCACTCTGTTAAATTACCAGGCACACTGTTAGACTGCCAGACACTCTATTAGACTGCCTAGCAGTCTGGCAGTCTGTAAGACTGCCAGGCAGTCTGTTATAGGGTTTGACAGTCTGTTCGACTGCCTGGCACTCTGTTTGACTGCTAGCACTGTTAGACTGCCAGGCACTCTGATAGACTACCGGCAATCTGTTAGACTGCCTAGCACTCTGTTAGGCTACCACTCTGTTCGACTGCCAGGAACTCTGTTAGACTGCCTAGCACTCTGTTAGACTGCCAGGCACTTTGTTAGACCGCCAGGCACTCTGTTAGACTGCCCGGCACCCTTTTAGACTGCCAGGCACTCTGTTAGACTACCAGGCACTGTTAGAGTGCCTGGCACTCTGTTAGACTGCCTAGCACTCTGTTAGACTGCCAGGCACTCTGTTAGGCTACCAGGCACTCTGGTAGCCTAACAAAGTGCCAGGCACTGTTAGAGTGCCTGGCACTTTGTAGGGAAGCTAAGATAAATTGTACAACTCGCTTATAACGCGGTAATGTATGCTGAGAGTAAACAGAAATTAATTATATGTGTAATTATCTCTGGCAAGTGATGGATCAACCAGGCTGTGATGGATATGAAGGGGCAGCTGTCCGCCAGCAGTAACAGCCTGGTTGACCAAGCTAACGCCAGACGAGCCTGGCCCATGGATGGGCTGGGGGAGTAGGAAGACTGTCGAAACTCGCCAAAGATATATCCAAGATCGAAGGTATGTGTGTGCTTATAGGTGCGAGGCTTGTAGTATAGTGTGGCACAGTGCCTAGCACTAACATATGTCTGAGGTTTGAAGTGTGGCACAGTGCCTGCCACTAATATATATGTGAGAGTTGTAATGCGGCCCAGTGCCTGGCACTAACATATGTGTAAGGGTCGTAGTATGGCACAGTGCCTGGCACTGACCTATAATACTGGGCGGAGAGTTTATTTAACGCTAAAGTGTATGACATTTTTAAGCAAAAGTATTAATGTTTTGTATGATGCAGACGGACAGCAGTCAGACGCAGACACAAAGTCAACAGATAGAAAAAGACAGCGGAGCAGAGAGTGTCATGTGACAATGTCACGTGTTGATGTTGGTGTTGTGTTAGTGATGGTGATGATTGTTGATGTTGTGGTTGCTGTGATGGTGTTGGTGATGCCTGTTGATGTTATGGTGATGTTTGCTGATATTGTAGTGATGGATGTAGATGAGATTGTTGGTTGTTTTAGCACATCCTCCACAACGATGGTGACTGTTGTTGACTTACTGAAGCCTCGTCACCCACCTCCTCAGTGCTACTCACCTGCTTCAGTGTTTCTGGTATTTCCAACACTGTGACCATTATTGGACAGCTGCAAGTGCTAAACGAAGATAAACATTAAAATTATCAAGTGGAAAAAAATGACTAATCTTGCTAGATATTACATCCTATTAAAATTAGGTGCCGGACCTGTTTATGTGCCTATTTACAGATTACCACACTCAAAGAACAACGTAGAAGATGACCTTATAAATAAGTTGTTTGAGGGTGTTGTCATCACTCACAGTAATTCACACTAGAGTGTGATGTTTATCTTAGTAACCAAGAATGATGGAACTCGGCTCCCAGTCGTAGAGGACAGGAAGAAGAATGTTAAAACAGTATCAGATCATTTTGTCTCTAGCCAATGAGGACTTGTTATGAAATATAAGGAAAAATAAAGTGTTTAATTGAGACTAGACTTGTTGCAAAGGCTCTGGTAAGTGCCTCTCCATTAGGAGAGTTAACAGAGTTCTTCACTTCACGTAATTACCACTTCTAAATGGTCTTTGGGTTAAGATCCAGTCCAATCATTCTGAATCTTAATTCAAAGAAATTTTAGGGAAGTAGTAATGACCTTAAGAAGTAGAGAAGCTGCTGAATCTTACTTGTCCTCAGGAGAGTTACTCATCACAACTTTCATAGTAACTCTACAGTGGAACACTTCATTATTCACTGTCTTCCTCAACACATCACCAAGCACACCAAGCACACCAAGCACACCAAGCACAACAAGCACACCAAGCACACCAAGCACACCAAGCACAACAAGCACAACAAGCACAACAAGCACAACAAGCACAACAAGCACACCAAGCACAACAAGCACAACAAGCACAACAAGCACAACAAGCACACCAAGCACAACAAGCACAACAAGCACACCAAGCACAACAAGCACAACAAGCACAACAAGCACAACAAGCACAACAAGCACAACAAGCACAACAAGCACACCAAGCACAACAAGCACAACAAGCACAACAAGCACAACAAGCACAACAAGCACAACAAGCACAACAAGCACAACAAGCACAACAAGCACAACAAGCACAACAAGCACACCAAGCACACCAAGCACAACAAGCACAACAAGCACACCAAGCACAACAAGCACAACAAGCACAACAAGCACAACAAGCACAACAAGCACAACAAGCACAACAAGCACAACAAGCACAACAAGCACAACAAGCACAACAAGCACAACAAGCACACCAAGCACAACAAGCACACCAAGCACAACAAGCACAACAAGCACAACAAGCACAACAAGCACAACAAGCACAACAAGCACAACAAGCACACCAAGCACAACAAGCACAACAAGCACACCAAGCACAACAAGCACAACAAGCACAACAAGCACAACAAGCACAACAAGCACAACAAGCACAACAAGCACAACAAGCACACCAAGCACAACAAGCACAACAAGCACAACAAGCACAACAAGCACAACAAGCACAACAAGCACAACAAGCACAACAAGCACAACAAGCACACCAAGCACAACAAGCACAACAAGCACAACAAGCACAACAAGCACAACAAGCACAACAAGCACAACAAGCACAACAAGCACAACAAGCACAACAAGCACAACAAGCACAAACTGGTCTGGAACTGGTTTTAATTCAACTTTCTAAAATCTATGACTAGAATATTATCATTCTTCGATAGTAAGAACACCATACATGGAACCCCTGGCATGGAACCCCTGACATGGAACCCCTGGCATGGAACCCCTGGCATGGAACCCCTGGCATGGAACCCCTGGCATGGAACCCCTGGCATGGAACCCCTGGCATGGAACCCCTGGCATGGAACCCCTGGCATGGAACCCCTGGCATGGAACCCCTGGCATGGAACCCCTAGCATGGAACCCCTGGCATGGAACCCCTGGCATGGAACCCCTGGCATGGAACCCCTGGCATGGAACCCCTAGCATGGAACCCCTGGCATGGAACCCCTGGCATGGAACCCCTGGCATGGAACCCCTAGCATGGAACCCCTGGCATGGAACCCCTGGCATGGAACCCCTGGCATGGAACCCCTGGCATGGAACCCCTGGCATGGAACCCCTAGCATGGAACCCCTGGCATGGAACCCCTAGCATGGAACCCCTAGCATGGAACCCCTGGCATGGAACCCCTGGCATGGAACCCCTGGCATGGAACCCCTGGCATGGAACCCCTGGCATGGAACCCCTGGCATGGAACCCCTGGCATGGAACCCCTGGCATGGAACCCCTGGCATGGAACCCCTGGCATGGAACCCCTGGCATGGAACCCCTAGCATGGAACCCCTGGCATGGAACCCCTGGCATGGAACCCCTGGCATGGAACCCCTGGCATGGAACCCCTGGCATGGAACCCCTAGCATGGAACCCCTGGCATGGAACCCCTGGCATGGAACCCCTGGCATGGAACCCCTAGCATGGAACCCCTGGCATGGAACCCCTGGCATGGAACCCCTGGCATGGAACCCCTGGCATGGAACCCCTGGCATGGAACCCCTAGCATGGAACCCCTGGCATGGAACCCCTAGCATGGAACCCCTAGCATGGAACCCCTGGCATGGAACCCCTGGCATGGAACCCCTGGCATGGAACCCCTGGCATGGAACCCCTGGCATGGAACCCCTGGCATGGAACCCCTGGCATGGAACCCCTAGCATGGAACCCCTGGCATGGAACCCCTGGCATGGAACCCCTGGCATGGAACCCCTGGCATGGAACCCCTAGCATGGAACCCCTGGCATGGAACCCCTAGCATGGAACCCCTGGCATGGAACCCCTGGCATGGAACCCCTGGCATGGAACCCCTGGCATGGAACCCCTGGCATGGAACCCCTGGCATGGAACCCCTAGCATGGAACCCCTGGCATGGAACCCCTGGCATGGAACCCCTGACATGGAACCCCTGGCATGGAACCCCTGGCATGGAACCCCTGGCATGGGCATGGAACCCCTCGCATGGAACCCCTAGCATGGAACCCCTGGCATGGAACCCCTGGCATGGAACCCCTGGCATGGAACCCCTGGCATGGAACCCCTGGCATGGAACCCCTGGCATGGAACCCCTGGCATGGAACCCCTGGCATAGCATGGAACCCCTGGCATGGAACCCCTGGCATGGAACCCCTGGCATGGAACCCCTGGCATGGAACCCCTGGCATGGAACCCCTGGCATGGAACCCCTGGCATGGAACCCCTGGCATGGAACCCCTGGCATGGAACCCCTGGCATGGAACCCCTGGCATGGAACCCCTGGCATGGAACCCCTGGCATGGAACCCCTGGCATGGAACCCCTGGCATGGAACCCCTGGCATGGAACCCCTGGCATGGAACCCCTGGCATGGAACCCCTGGCATGGAACCCCTGGCATGGAACCCCTGGCATGGAACCCCTGGCATGGAACCCCTGGCATGGAACCCCTAGCATGGAACCCCTGGCATGGAACCCCTGGCATGGAACCCCTGGCATGGAACCCCTGGCATGGAACCCCTGGCATGGAACCCCCATGGAACCCCTGGCATGGAACCCCTGGCATGGAACCCCTGGCATGGAACCCCTGGCATGGAACCCCTAGCATGGAACCCCTGGCATGGAACCCCCTAGCATGGAACCCCTAGCATGGAACCCCTGGCATGGAACCCCTGGCATGGCATGGAACCCCTGGCATGGAACCCCTAGCATGGAACCCCTGGCATGGAACCCCTAGCATGGAACCCCTGGCATGGAACCCCTGGCATGGAACCCCTGGCATGGAACCCCTGGCATGGAACCCCTGGCATGGAACCCCTGGCATGGAACCCCTGGCATGGAACCCCTGGCATGGAACCCCTAGCATGGAACCCCTGGCATGGAACCCCTGGCATGGAACCCCTGGCATGGAACCCCTGGCATGGAACCCCTGGCATGGAACCCCATGGAACCCCTTGCATGGAACCCCTGGCATGGAACCCCTAGCATGGAACCCCTGGCATGGAACCCCTGGCATGGAACCCCTGGCATGGAACCCCCATGGAACCCCTAGCATGGAACCCCCATGGAACCCCTGG
This sequence comes from Cherax quadricarinatus, assembly GCF_038502225.1. Classification (NCBI taxonomy): domain Eukaryota; kingdom Metazoa; phylum Arthropoda; class Malacostraca; order Decapoda; family Parastacidae; genus Cherax; species Cherax quadricarinatus. The sequence continues at coordinate 23,651,735 of NC_091294.1, read as the reverse complement.
CATGGAACCCCTAGCATGGAACCCCTGGCATGGAACCCCTGGCATGGAACCCCTGGCATGGAACCCCTGGCATGGAACCCCTGGCATGGAACCCCTGGCATGGAACCCCTGGCATGGAACCCCTAGCATGGAACCCCTGGCATGGAACCCCTGGCATGGAACCCCCTGGAACCCCTGGCATGGAACCCCTAGCATGGAACCCCTGACATGGAACCCCTGACATGGAACCCCTGGCATGGAACCCCTGGCATGGAACCCCTGGCATGGAACCCCTGGCATGGAACCCCTGGCATGGAACCCCTGGCATGGAACCCCTGGCATGGAACCCCTGGCATGGAACCCCTGGCATGGAACCCCTGGCATGGAACCCCTGGCGTGGACCCCCTGGCATGGAACCCCTGAACCCCTAGCATGGAACCCCTGGCATGGAACCCCTGGCATGGAACCCCTGGCATGGAACCCCTGGCATGGAACCCCTGGCATGGAACCCCTGGCATGGAACCCCTGGCATGGAACCCCTGGCATGGAACCCCTGGCATGGAACCCCTGGCATGGAACCCCTGGCATGGAACCCCTGGCATGGAACCCCTGGCATGGAACCCCTGGCATGGAACCCCTGGCATGGAACCCCTGGCATGGGCATGGAACCCCTGGCATGGAACCCCTGGCATGGAACCCCTGGCATGGAACCCCTGGCATGGAACCCCTCGCATGGAACCCCTGGCATGGGCATGGAACCCCTGGCATGGAACCCCTGGCATGGAACCCCTGGCATGGAACCCCTGGCATGGAACCCCTGGCATGGAACCCCTGGCATGGAACCCCTGGCATGGAACCCCTGGCTGGCATGGAACCCCTGGCATGGAACCCCTGGCATGGAACCCCTGGCATGGAACCCCTGGCATGGAACCCCTGGCATGGAACCCCTGGCATGGAACCCCTGAACCCCTAGCATGGAACCCCTGGCATGGAACCCCTGGCATGGAACCCCTGGCATGGAACCCCTGGCATGGAACCCCTGGCATGGAACCCCTGGCATGGAACCCCTGGCATGGAACCCCTGGCATGGAACCCCTGGCATGGAACCCCTGGCATGGAACCCCTGGCATGGAACCCCTGGCATGGAACCCCTGGCATGGAACCCCTGGCATGGAACCCCTGGCATGGAACCCCTGGCATGGAACCCCTGGCATGGAACCCCTGGCATGGAACCCCTGGCATGGAACCCCTGGCATGGAACCCCTGGCATGGAACCCCTGGCATGGAACCCCTGGCATGGAACCCCTAGCATGGAACCCCTGGCATGGAACCCCTGGCATGGAACCCCTGGCATGGAACCCCTGGCATGGAACCCCTGGCATGGAACCCCTGGCATGGAACCCCTGGCATGGAACCCCTGGCATGGAACCCCTGGCATGGAACCCCTGGCATGGAACCCCTGGCATGGAACCCCTGGCATGGAACCCCTGGCATGGAACCCCTGGCATGGAACCCCTGGCATGGAACCCCTGGCATGGAACCCCTAGCATGGAACCCCTGGCATGGAACCCCCTGCATGGAACCCCTGGCATGGAACCCCTGGCATGGAACCCCTGACATGGAACCCCTGGCATGGAACCCCTAGCATGGAACCCCTGGCATGGAACCCCTGGCATGGAACCCCTAGCATGGAACCCCTGGCATGGAACCCCTGGCATGGAACCCCTGACATGGAACCCCTAGCATGGGCATGGAACCCCTGGCAGGGAACCCCTCGCATGGAACCCCTGGCATGGAACCCCTGGCATGGAACCCCTGGCATGGAACCCCTGGCATGGAACCCCTAGCATGGAACCCCTGGCATGGAACCCCTGGCATGGAACCCCTGGCATGGAACCCCTGGCATGGAACCCCTGGCATGGAACCCCTGGCATGGAACCCCTGGCATGGAACCCCTGGCATGGAACCCCTGGCATGGAACCCCTAGCATGGAACCCCTGGCATGGAACCCCCTGGCATGGAACCCCTGGCATGGAACCCCTGGCATGGAACCCCTGGCATGGGCATGGAACCCCTGGCATGGAACCCCTGGCATGGAACCCCTGGCATGGAACCCCTGGCATGGAACCCCTGGCATGGAACCCCTGGCATGGAACCCCTGGCATGGAACCCCTGGCATGGAACCCCTGGCATGGAACCCCTGGCATGGAACCCCTGGCATGGAACCCCTGGCATGGAACCCCTGGCATGGAACCCCTGGCATGGAACCCCTGGCATGGAACCCCTGGCATGGCATGGAACCCCCATGGAACCCCTAGCATGAACCGCTGGCATGGAACCCCTGGCATGGAACCCCTGGCATGGAACCCCTGGCATGGAACCCCTGGCATGGAACCCCTGGCATGGAACCCCTGGCATGGAACCCCTGGCATGGAACCCCTGGCATGGAACCCCTGGCATGGAACCCCTGGCATGGAACCCCTGGCATGGAACCCCTGGCATGGAACCCCTGGCATGGAACCCCTGGCATGGAACCCCTGGCATGGAACCCCTGGCATGGAACCCCTGGCATGGAACCCCTGGCATGGAACCCCTGGCATGGAACCCCTGGCATGGAACCCCTGGCATGGAACCCCTGGCATGGAACCCCTGGCATGGAACCCCTGGCATGGAACCCCTGGCATGGAACCCCTGGCATGGAACCCCTGGCATGGAACCCCTGGCATGGAACCCCTGGCATGGAACCCCTGGCATGGAACCCCTGGCATGGAACCCCTGGCATGGAACCCCTGGCATGGAACCCCTGGCATGGAACCCCTGGCATGGAACCCCTGGCATGGAACCCCTGGCATGGAACCCCTGGCATGGAACCCCTGGCATGGAACCCCTGGCATGGAACCCCTGGCATGGAACCCCTGGCATGGAACCCCTGGAACCCCTGGCATGGAACCCCTGACATGGAACCCCTGGCATGGAACCCCTAGCATGGAACCCCTGGCATGGAACCCCTGGCATGGAACCCCTGACATGGAACCCCTGGCATGGAACCCCTGGCATGGAACCCCTGGCATGGAACCCCTGGCATGGAACCCCTGGCATGGAACCCCTGGCATGGAACCCCTGGCATGGAACCCCTGGCATGGAACCCCTGGCATGGAACCCCTGGCATGGAACCCCTGGCATGGAACCCCTGGCATGGAACCCCTGGCATGGAACCCCTGGCATGGAACCCCTGGCATGGAACCCCTAGCATGGAACCCCTGGCATGGAACCCCCATGGCATGGAACCCCTGGCATGGAACCCCTGGCATGGCATGGAACCCCTGGCATGGAACCCCTAGCATGGAACCCCTGGCATGGAACCCCTGGCATGGAACCCCTGGCATGGAACCCCTGGCATGGAACCCCTGGCATGGAACCCCTGGCATGGAACCCCTGGCATGGAACCCCTGGCATGGAACCCCTGGCATGGAACCCCTGGCATGGAACCCCTGGCATGGAACCCCTGGCATGGAACCCCTGGCATGGAACCCCTGGCATGGAACCCCTGGCATGGAACCCCTGGCATGGAACCCCTGGCATGGAACCCCTGGCATGGAACCCCTGGCATGGAACCCCTGGCATGGAACCCCCCATGGAACCCCTGGCATGGAACCCCTGGCATGGAACCCCTGGCATGGAACCCCTGGCATGGAACCCCTGGCATGGAACCCCTGGCATGGAACCCCTAGCATGGAACCCCTGGCATGGAACCCCTTGCAAGGAACCAATGGCATGGAACCCCATGGAACCCCTGACATGGAACCCCTGGCATGGAACCCCTGGCATGGAACCCCTGGCATGGAACCCCTGGCATGGAACCCCTGGCATGGAACCCCTGGCATGGAACCCCTGGCATGGAACCCCTGACATGGAACCCCTGGCATGGAACCCCTAGCATGGAACCCCTGGCATGGAACCCCTGGCATGGAACCCCTAGCATGGAACCCCTGGCATGGAACCCCTGGCATGGAACCCCTAGCATGGAACCCCTAGCATGGAACCCCTGGCATGGAACCCCTGGCATGGAACCCCTAGCATGGAACCCCTGGCATGGAACCCCTGGCATGGAACCCCTGGCATGGAACCCCTAGCATGGAACCCCTAGCATGGAACCCCTGGCATGGAACCCCTGGCATGGAACCCCTGGCATGGAACCCCTGGCATGGAACCCCTGGCATGGAACCCCTGGCATGGAACCCCTGGCATGGAACCCCTGGCATGGAACCCCTGGCATGGAACCCCTGGCATGGAACCCCTGGCATGGAACCCCTGGCATGGAACCCCTGGCATGGAACCCCGGGCATGGAACCCCTGGCATGGAACCCCTGGCATGGAACCCCTGGCATGGAACCCCTGGCATGGAACCCCTGGCATGGAACCCCTGGCATGGAACCCCTGGCATGGAACCCCTGGCATGGAACCCCTGGCTTGGAACCCCGGGCATGGTACCCCTGGACATGGAACCCCTGGACATGGAACCCCTGGCATGGCACCCCTACCATGGAACCCCTGGCATGGAACCCCTGGCATGGAACCCCTGGCATGGAACCCCTGGCATGGAACCCCTGGCATGGAACCCCTGGCATGGAACCCCTGGCATGGAACCCCTGGCTGAGAAACTTATCAAATCTTCATAAAACGTTCTTTCTTCATCTCTAATATATCCTGTTCATTCTCACTCTAAATTCTCCTTCTGGTTCATCGGAGCTTCAAATTTGCACTGGTGTGGTCTATTTGTGTTCTTTGTGGGAAAAACTTTGTCGTAACTAATTTGTCGATGTCTGTGAGTATTTTGTATGTTGTGAATGTATCTCCTACATTTTTCTTCCCTCTGACAAAATGTGTGATGTGTGAAAGTATAGCACCTGTGCTGATGTAGGTGTTGTTGACACCTGTATGAGGTAATTCATACTGGCGTCGCTTATCTCCTTTAATGATTATGTAGATCTCTCTCTCTCTCTCTCTCTCTCTCTCTCTCTCTCTCTCTCTCTCTGTGTGTGTGTCTCTCTCTCTCTCTCTCTCTCTCTCTCTCTCTCTCTCTCTCTCTCTCTCTCTGTCTGTCTGTCTGTCTGTCTGTCTGTCTGTCTGTCTGTCTCTCTGTCTGTCTGTCTGTCTGTCTGTCTCTCTCTCTCTCTCTCTCTCTGTCTGTCTGTCTGTCTCTCTGTCTGTCTGTCTCTCTCTCTCTCTCTCTCTCTCTCTCTCTCTCTCTCTCTCTCTCTCTCTCTCTCTCTCTCTCTCTCTCTCTCTCTCTCTCTCTCTCTCTCTCTCTCTCTCTTCTACCGTGTTATTATTATTGGCAGTTGTAAGTTTTACACTTAACATTGACCAACATAACATAGATACCATCACGAAGTTGCTGTAGATTTGTCAGATGCACATTTATACTGCAGATTTACTGATTCGCCACATCCCAAAGATTTACTTGAAATTTTAACCTTACCATCTGCATGTCGCAGCAGAAACAGCGATTCCCAGACCAGGCGACGTTTTTCCAGTCATCAACTGTCCAGTTTTGGTTATCCTGTGCCTACTGTAGCCTCAGTTTCCTGTTCTTAGCTGACAGGAGAGGAACTCAGAGTGGTCTTCTGGTGTTGTACTCCATCCACTTCAAGGTTCGTTCAGAGAAACTCTTCGGAAATACTTAAATCTTCTGGTCTGTCTGGCACCAAGAATCATTCCACAGTCAGAGTTACTTTGATCACATTTCCTCCCCATTCTAATGTTCAATATGAACAACAACCGAATCTCTTGACCATGTCTGCATGCTTTTAGGCATCGAGGTGCTGCCACGTGTGACTGGATGGCCAGTTATTTGCATTAACAAGGCATACAAATGTACCTAATAAAGTGGCCAGTGAGACGTGTAGTGAGGAGGGTGAAGGAGGAGGTCCGTCACTGCCATCACGACGTCACTGCTTCTTACTGACGCTACTCATTCAACGACTCAACACTTGGCGAGGTTGTGTGTGTGTGTGACCTGGAAGGTCACTAACATATTGTACCAAGTCACAAGTATATTTTACCGTGTCAAAATATACCACACCAGGTCACAATACCTCACAAGTTACGTATACCTCCCAGGTCACAGTATGTCTCACTAGGTCACAGTATATCTCACCAGGTTACAGAATGCTTCATCAGGTCACAAAACACACCACCAGGTCACAAAACACTTCACCAGGTCACAAAACACTTCACTACGTCAAAAACACTTCATCAGGTCACAAAACACTTCACTACGTCACAAAACACTTCACCAGGTCACAAAACACTTCACTACGTCACAAAACACTTCACCAGGTCACAAAACACTTCACTACGTCACAAAACACTTCACCAGGTCACAAAACACTTCACTACGTCACAAAACACACCACCAGGTCACAAAACACTTCACTACGTCACAAAACACTTCACCAGGTCACAAAACACTTCACTACGTCACAAAACACACCACCAGGTCACAAAACACTTCACCAGGCCACATAACACTTCACCAGGTCACATAACACCTCACCAGGACCCAAAACACTTCACCGGATCACAAAACACTCCACCAGGTCACAAAACACTTCACCAGGCCACATAACACTTCACCAGGTCACATAACACCTCACCAGGACCCAAAACACTTCACCGGATCACAAAACACTCCACCAGGTCACAAAACACGTCATCAAGTCACAAAACACTTGACCAGGTCACAAAACACTTAACCAGGTCACAAAACACTTCACTACGTCACAAAACACACCACCAGGTCACAAAACACTTCACTACGTCACAAAACACTTCACCAGGTCACAAAACACTTCACTACGTCACAAAACACACCACCAGGTCACAAAACACTTCACTACGTCACAAAACACTTCACCAGGTCACAAAACACTTCACTACGTCACAAAACACACCACCAGGTCACAAAACACTTCACCAGGCCACATAACACTTCACCAGGTCACATAACACCTCACCAGGACCCAAAACACTTCACCGGATCACAAAACACTCCACCAGGTCACAAAACACGTCATCAAGTCACAAAACACGTCATCAAGTCACAAAACACTTGACCAGGTCACAAAACACTTGACCAGGTCACAAAACACTTCACCAGGTCACGGTATATCCTCTAGGTAAGAGGGACACATGTATAAGCAAGGAGGAGAGGCGTGATAAACCTTATGTGTTGAGGTCATAAGGGTCAGAGTGCCGCTTCACCTCTTGTTTACACGTCTCCCGTGTAAACATGTGTAAATTATTCCCTCATTTACATAAGATGTGGGGGAGGGGGAGAGGGGGGAGGGGGAGGGGGAGAGGGAGAGGGAGAGGGGGAGGGTGGGGGGGAGGGGGAGGGGGAGGGGGAGGGGGAGAGGGAAGGGGATGTAGTTGTGAGTGGTGAAGGCGAATGGTGAGTAGTAAGGGATGAGAGTGAGAGTGCGAGTGAAAGTGAGAAGAGTAAGAGTGAAAGTGAGGAGCTAGAGTGAGTGAGGAGTGAGGGTGAGAGTGCGAGTGAAAGTGAGAAGAGTAAGAGTGAAAGTGAGGGTGAAAGTGAGGAGCTAGAGTGAGTGAGGGTGAGAGTGCGGATGAAAGTGAGAAGAGTAAGAGTGAAAGTGAGGGTGAAAGTGAGGAGCTAGAGTGAGTGAGGAGTGAGGGTGAGAGTGCGGGTGAAAGTGAGAAGAGTAAGAGTGAAAGTGAGGGTGAAAGTGAGGAGCTAGAGTGAGGAGTGAGGGTGAAAGTGAGAGTGAGTGTGAGAGTGAGGGTGTGAGAGTGTGAGAGTGAGGGTGTGAGAGTGAGTGTGAGAGTGTGAGAGTGAGTGTGAGAGTGAGAGTGAGAGTGAGTGTGAGTGTGAGAGTGAGTGTGAGAGTGAGAGTGAGAGTGAGTGTGAGTGAGTATGAGAGTGAGTGTGAGAGTGAGTGTGAGAGTGTGAGAGTGAGAGTGAGTGTGAGAGGGATTGTGAGAGTGAGAGTGAGTGAGAGTGTGAGAGTGAGTGTGAGAGGGAGTGTGAGAGTGAGAGTGAGTGTGAGTGTGAGAGTGAGTGTGAGAGAGAGTGAGTGTGAGAGTGAGAGCGAGAGTGAGTGTGAGAGTGAGTGTGAGAGTGAGTGTGAGAGTGAGTTTGAGAGTGAGTTTGAGAGTGAGTGTGAGAGGGAGTGTGAGAGGGAGTGTGAGTGAGTGTGAGAGTGAGTGTGAGAGTGAATGTGAAAGTGAGTGTGAGAGTGAGTGTGAGAGTGAGTGTGAGAGTGAGAGTGTGAAAGTGAGTGTGAGAGTGAGTGTGAGAGTGAGTGTGAGAGTGAGTGTGAGTGTGAGAGTGAGAGCGAGAATGAGTGTGAGTGAGTGTGAGAGTGAGTGTGAGAGCGAGTTTGAGAGTGAGTTTGAGAGTGAGTGTGAGAGGGAGTGTGAGAGTGAGTGTGAGAGTGAATGTGAAAGTGAGTGTGAGAGTGAGTGTGAGAGTGAGTGTGAGAGTGAGAGTGAGTGTGAAAGTGAGTGTGAAAGTGAGTGTGAGAGTGTGAGAGTGAGTGTGAGAGTGAGTGTGAGTGTGAGTGTGAGAGTGAGAGTGAGAGTGAGTGTGAGAGTGAGTGTGAGAGTGAGAGTAAGAGTGAGTGTGAGAGTGAGAGTGAGAGTGAGTGTGAGAGAGCGAGAGTGTGAGTGTGAGTGTGAGTGAGTTTGAGAGTGAGTGTGAGAGGGAGTGTGAGAGTGTGAGAGTGAGTGTGAGAGTGAATGTGAAAGTGAGTGTGAGAGTGTGAGAGTGAGAGTGAGAGTGAGTGTGAAAGTGAGTGTGAGAGTGAGTGTGAGAGTGAGTGTGAGAGTGAGAGTGAGTGTGAGAGTGAGTGTGAAAGTGAGTGTGAGAGTGAGTGTGAGAGTGAGTGTGAGAGTGAGAGTGAGAGTGAGTGTGAAAGTGAGTGTGAGAGTGAGTGTGAGAGTGAGTGTGAGAGTGAGAGTGAGTGTGAGAGTGAGTGTGAAAGTGTTACAAAAAACGCGATTCTAAAAGCTTAGAGATCTCCAGTAAATACTAGAAAGGACTGCCCTTCTAGCATCCAGCCTGTTACTGGGTTTTCGTAACAAGTAGTCAGTATCCTTGTCCAATTATCCATTAAAATTCAGTATGATTCAATAGTGCTTCAGGATTACAACTGGTAGGCTACTAACTAGAGAAATTAAAATTTAATAAATTTATTAAGTCTAGAGGTATATTATCAAATTAAATTAAATTAATCACAGTAATCAAAATAATTTCACTTCTCTCAAGTACAATATTATTGTGCTGAAGGCACATATCACATTTATAATTCTTAAGTACCGTCTGGTACATAAACATTTAATAAGATATTACAAATATATACAAGTAAGTATGTATGTAAGTGCTCTAAGTAGTTCACTATGTCTCAAGACTCGACTAGACTTAAACAAGTGACTGACAAAGTCCTCAAATAAACTAACTTCTTGACCGACTGGCAACCAGAACAGTCTGCTTGAACAATAAAAAGAATGCTAAGCCCAATAGCAATATAACAAGCGACTGCGACACAGAATCAGGAACAAGGAGATAATATAACGACACTAAGTAGGGACCATCTGCAGATCCTCCACAAAAGTCACAAAACTCCCATACTACTGAATCTAAGTTCAGCATAAGAAAATCCCCGACTGTGATAATACACAGAAACCAGTACAAATTAGGTGAGAATCTAAAGCTCAGGACCTGAGATGTTTCGAGTGTCTATGTGACACACAACCTCAGTACAACGTCGAGAATCACTAAGTCTATACAATGTTTTGTGAACAGAGTTCTACAGAACTAACAAGAATAATGAGACAGACAATCTGTCCAACCACGAAGAGAGTCTAGAGCAGACTGAATACTTCAGGCGAATTGAGAACACCCCCCCTCGATCACGTGATAGCTCCGTGGACAACTGCAGCTCAGAAGCCAGCAGTATAACGAGCTACAAGCGATAATTACAGTAGTTTGACAATCAAGACTTGACCTGAGCACTTAATATGTTACATCCTAACAACATAAGTCAAATAATAATATAAAGCAATACATTTACGATTTAGCTATTATCGCAATATAAAATTATATGAAAAGGTAATATACATTATATATATATACATAATAATCATTGTAACCCATTCAGGGGTTGCAACAGAAAGTGAGTGTGAGAGTGAAAGTGAGTGTGAGAGTGAGTGTGAGAGTGTGAGTGAGAGTGAGTGTGAAAGTGAGTGTGAGAGTGAGTGTGAGAGTGAGTGTGAGAGTGTGAGTGAGAGTGAGTGTGAAAGTGAGTGTGAGAGTGAGTGTGAGAGTGAGTGTGAGAGTCAGATTGAGTGTGAGAGTGAGTGTGAAAGTGAGTGTGAGAGTGAGTGTGAGAGTGTGAGTGAGAGTGAGTGTGAAAGTGAGTGTGAGAGTGAGTGTGAGAGTGAGTGTGAGAGTCAGATTGAGTGTGAGAGTGAGTGTGAAAGTGAGTGTGAGAGTGAGTGTGAGAGTGTGAGTGAGAGTGAGTGTGAAAGTGAGTGTGAGAGTGAGTGTGAGAGTGAGTGTGAGAGTCAGATTGAGTGTGAGAGTGAGTGTGAAAGTGAGTGTGAGAGTGAGTGTGAGAGTGAGTGTGAGAGTGAAAGTGAGTGTGAGAGTGAGTGTGAGAGTGAGAGTGAGTGTGAAAGTGAGTGTGAGAGTGAGTGTGAGAGTGAGTGTGAGAGTGAGAGTGAGTGTAAGAGTGAGTGTGAAAGTGAGTGTGAGAGTGAGTGTGAAAGTGAGTGTGAGAGTGAAAGTGAGTGTGAGAGTGAGTGTGAGAGTGAGTGTGAGAGTGAGTGTGAGAGTGAGAGTGAGTGTGAAAGTGAGTGTGAGAGTGAGTGTGAGAGTGAGTGTGAGAGTGAGAGTGAGTGTGAGAGTGAGTGTGAAAATGAGTGTGAGAGTGAAAGTGAGTGTGAGAGTGAGTGTGAGAGTGAGTGTGAGAGTGAGAGTGAGTGTAAGAGTGAGTGTGAAAGTGAGTGTGAGAGTGAGTGTGAAAGTGAGTGTGAGAGTGAAAGTGAGTGTGAGAGTGAGTGTGAGAGTGAGTGTGAGAGTGAGTGTGAGAGTGAGAGTGAGTGTGAAAGTGAGTGTGAGAGTGAGTGTGAGTGTGAGAGTGAGTGTGAGAGTGAGAGTCAGAGTCAGAGTGAGTGTTATTCCGTGTTCAGTAATGTTATACGGTGTTCAGTAACGTTATCCGGTGTTCAGTAATGTTATCCCGTCTTCAGTAATGTTATCCGGTGTTCAGTAATGTTATCCCGTGTTCAGTAATGCTATCCCGTGTTCAGTAATGTTATCCCGTGTTCAGTAATGTTATCCGGTGTTCAGTAATGTTATCCTGTGTTCAGTAATGTTATCCCGTGTTCAGTAATGCTAACCCGTGTTCAGTAATGCTATCCCGTGTTCAGTAATGTTATCCGGTGTTCAGTAATGTTATCCCGTGTTCAGTAATGCTATCCCGTGTTCAGTAATGTTATCCCGTGTTCAGTAATGTTATCCCGTGTTCAGTAATGTTATCCGGTGTTCAGTAATGGATTCCCGTGTTCATTAATGTTATCCGTGTTCAGTAATGTTATCCGGTGTTCAGTAATGTTATACCGTGTTCAGTAATGTTATCCGGTGTTCAGTAATGTTATCCGGTGTTTAGTAATGTTATCCGGTGTTCAGTAATGTTATCTGGTGTTCAGTAATGTTATCCGGTGTTCAGTAATGTTATCCGGTGTTCAGTAATGTTATCCGGTGTTCAGTAATGTTATCCGGTGTTCAGTAATGTTATCTGGTGTTCAGAAATGTTATCCGGTATTCAGTAATGTTATCCGGTGTTCAGTAATGTTATCCGGTGTTCAGAAATGTTATCCGGTGTTCAGTAATGTTATCCTGTGTTCGGTAATGTTATCCGGTGTTCAGTAATGTTACCGGTGTTCAGTAATGTTATCCGGTGTTCAGTAATGTTATCCTGTGTTCAGTAATATTATCCGGTGTTCAGTAATGTTATCCGGTTTTCAGTAATGTTATCCTGTGTTCGGTAATGTTATCCGGTGTTCAGTAATGTTATCCGGTGTTCAGTAATGTTATCCGGTGTTCAGTAACGTTATCCGGTGTTCAGTAATGTTATCCGGTGTTTAGTAACGTTATCCGGTGTTCAGTAATGTTATCCGGTGTTCAGTAATTTTATCAGGTGTTCAGTAATGTTATCCGGTGTTCAGTAATGTTATCCGGTGTTTAGTAATGTTATCCTGTGTTCGGTAATGTTATCCGGTGTTCAGTAATGTTATCCGGTGTTCAGTAATGTTATCCGGTGTTCAGTAATGTTATCCGGTGTTCAGTAATGTTATCCGGTGTTCAGTAATGTTATCCGGTGTTCAGTAACGTTATCCGGTGTTCAGTAATGTTATCCGGTGTTCAGTAATGTTATCCGGTGTTCGGTAATGTTATCCGGTGTTCAGTAATGTTATCCGGTGTTCAGTAATGTTATCCGGTGTTCGGTAATGTTATCCGGTGTTCAGTAATGTTATCCGGTGTTCAGTAATTTTATCAGGTGTTCAGTAATGTTATCCGGTGTTCAGTAATGTTATCCGGTGTTTAGTAATGTTATCCTGTGTTCGGTAATGTTATCCGGTGTTCAGTAATGTTATCCGGTGTTCAGTAATGTTATCCGGTGTTCAGTAATGTTATCCGGTGTTCAGTAATGTTATCCGGTGTTCAGTAATGTTATCCGGTGTTCAGTAATGTTATCCGGTGTTCAGTAATGTTATCCGGTGTTCAGTAATGTTATCCGGTGTTTAGTAACGTTATCCGGTGTTCAGTAATGTTATCCCGTGTTCAGTACCACTTACCGGGTAGAAGATTAATACAGTCGTTCAACAGTTGGTATCTTCATTGATAAAATATTTCGCCTTCACAGTAAGCTTCTTTAGTCTAATACAAAAGTAAGTGTCGTGTGGAGGCGGCAGGTTACATAATAAACATGTCCCAGTGTTTCCCATCTATCTTAATCTTCAACTTTGTTAACATTTTATACCATTTTCAACAACACATGACAGGGATGCTGAAGGAAGGAGGCGAAGCTCGAAGTAAGACTGTTACCGTCCCTCTTCCTGTGAGGAAGAGGACCTTCGTATCAGTCTTTGTCGACGACCCCACAATATACAAGGAACTCTCCTGGATAGAAGACAACGCGGAAGACTGGCAAGCATGAATGAAGACTCTTATGGTGGGCAATGAAAAATAACAAACCATACCACGGGTGAGGATAGAACCCGCGCTCAGCGAGTCTCAAAACCCCAGACCGTCGCGTTAGCCACTGCAATCGTGTCATTACGATTTCGTGAGAAATAACATGATTTTCAGTGGTGACAGATTTCAACCACACAGCTACGGAAAGACTGAAGAACTTAAAAGGCTGGATACAAACCCCAGAAGGACCATATCATAGAACAAAGCATGATGTAAAATAATTTCCGATGGCCGGTCATTTAAAGAACGTAGAAACGCAAAGGGCCAGAAAGGCTGGAGAGATTGACAGGGCGCAACACAAACCTCGCCACCTCTGGAGGACAAGACAAAATCCTAAAGGAGGTCTTGCAGGATAGCAAAGGAGAATCAGGCTATACTTTGGGTAGTGTCAGCAGGTTTGTAGATGAATGGTTCAGAGAACCGACATGTTGTTGAATTAGACACATGTGCAACTCTTGGGTATCTATTCAAGATTGATGGACTGACCACGTCGACTCAAGGCTGAGGGACTGATTACCTCATTCTCCTCCTGTTCTTCAAGTTTCTCCTTTGTATGGACTGATGAAGCCACTGTGTGGCGAAACGTTTCCTCAATAAAGATACCCAATAGTTGCACATGTGTCTAATTCAACATGTCGGCTCTCTGAACCATTCATCTACAATCCTGTCAGACACTGCAACTTCTTGGGATCTTAATACTTGGAAATTCTTCACTTGCCTAACCCTTGGGCACGACCTACCTCCACATTGGACAAATGTGGCACCACCTACGACTGCTGCACCTCTCCTGTCTACGGTTTATAAGCTGCTTCTCCGCTCATATGCCGTATTCTATTCAAGATTGATGGATTGACCACATCGACTCAAGGCTGAAGGACTGATTACCTCATTCTCCTCCTGTTCTTCAAGTTTCTCCTTTGTATGGACTGATGAAGCCACTGTGTGGCGAAACGTTTCCTCAATAAAGATACCCAAGAGTTGCACATGTGTCTAATTCAACAGTATCAGCAGGTGCTTGCTGCTCGCTAGGACGATCTTGACACACGAACAGGTGAAGGCTCAAGTCCCCGGCCGTAGTTCTGTTGATTTCACCGAGAGGCTTCACCAGGACTTGACTCGGTTGTACACACTACCGTGACTGATGTAACTAAACTCTCTGGAATCTGACCTGTACCTGGATGATGACTCTTCCACTCGACTTCAGATTTCTAATGGTGGTGGGCACTCTCATGAGAAAGATACACATAATAATAATAATAATAATAATAATAATAATAATAATAATAATAATAATAATAATAATAATAATAATGTCTATTAACCACCGGAAATCCCTCCCATTATCTCTGTGAACAGTCTTTATCACCTCCAAAGACTACTCGGAAGATAGTATGTCACTCAGAAAACTCCAGATGTCACGCAGAGCACTCCAAATGTCAATCAAAGAACCCTAGCTAACCACTCACAGCTCTCCAAATACCACTCACAGCTCTCCAAATACCACTCACAGCACTCCAAAATCAGTGAGAGAACTCAAATACTACTCACAGCACTCCAAATACTACTTAGAGCACTCCAAATACCACTCACAGCACTCCAAATACCACTCACAGCACTCCAAATACCACTCACAGCACTCTAAATTCACTGAGAGCACTTCAAATGCCCCATTACAGCCAGAATGGCTGCCAGAGCGCCAAAAACATCCAAGAAAATACCATCATCTCCGGCGCCATCGTTGGAGATAGCTAAAAATCCCCCCACGATCTGCGGGATCCCCACACTCACTCCAGTGAAACACATTAATGTTGGGGAAGAGTGCGTGTGAAGGTTAAAAATGTAGGTGTGTGAACGTTAAAGCCGAAGGTGTGTGAACGTTATGCCTGCAGGTGTGTGAATGTTTCGCCTGCATATGTGTGAATGTTATGGCTGTAGGTTTGTTAACGTTATGCCTGCAGATATGTGAATGTTATGGCTAAAGGTGTGTGAACGTTATGCCCGCAGATGTGTGAGGGTTATGGCTGTAGAAGTGATCATTATAGCTGAAGGAATGATCGTTATTGTAATGGGGTGTACACTAGCTGCCTCATTCAAGGCAAGAGAGATTACTGAGCTGGAAAAGGTACGGAGAACTTTCACTGCTCGCATACACCCGATCAAGCAACTGAACGACTGGGGAGGCTTGAAGTCTCTTCACCTGTATTCCTTGGAACGTAGGCAAGAAAGGTACATTATAATTTACACCCAGAAAATCCTTGAGAGACTGGTCCCAAATCTGCACACCGAAATCACTCCGTGTGAAAGAAAGAGATATAGCAGACGTAGGAAGGTATCACCAGTGAATACCAAGGGGTGCAACGATTACACTGAGAGGAGGGTTGCTGAATGTCAGAGGTTCCCGACTCTTCAACGCCCTCTCTTCGTACATGAGGGGAATTACCACCAAAATCTCTGGCTGTCTTCAAGAGTAAACTGGACAGATTCCAGTGCCAGGAACTGACCAGCCCGGCACCGGCCTCTTGCTTGATCTGGCCTTGATCCACAAGGAGGCCTGGTCTGGGCCCGGGCCGCAGGGGCGTTGACCCCCATGAAGCATTTTTCGGGTACCTTTCAGCGTTACCTGACTCTCCCCAGGTCTATACCTTACTCAGAGTCACCTGAACCTGATTTTTGCGCTAATGGCACTTTATGAGCGAAACAACACGTAAATACAAAATTTTTTGCTGCATTTGTAAACAGGGAAGGATACAACTATATAAATAGAGAGAGAGAGAGAGAGAGAGAGAGAGAGAGAGAGAGAGAGAGAGAGAGAGAGAGAGAGAGAGAGAGAGAGGCCACATCACTCAGGTGACCCAAGATTTTTGTTCATTAATCAGGTTATGCAAGGGAGCTGGTTTAAATGGCTTCTGAGGGCAGGGAAGGTAGAGGTGTGCCACCAGTGATGACTCTGCTAACAGTGCTGGCAATGCCAAGAGTGCTGGCATCACCAACCTTGTAAACACTGAGATACGAGGCAGTGAGAGATTCTCTTAAGTTTCCTCTCCCTCTTCATCCCTGCTCCTCTACTATCTCTGCTGCTTCCCTTATCACATAATCTCACAGAATTTCTATTATTACCCAGTAATCCTACCTCATTCTGCCTATAACTGGTATCCCCATCGCAAATCAAATAGTTCCCGTTGTTTAATTTTATTTTACCATATTTCATTCGTTTCGCACAAAACCCCATATCTCTAACCACATCTAGTTTCAGGCCCTAACAGCGCCCTTCACTGAACTAGCCAGTGCTTCACCCCAGCCCTACATAAATGAACCCCATCCCTAGCATACACGTCATTTTTGCTATAGAATTGGTCCCAGTCGTCCATGAATGGCACTGCAATATCTTTACAATATTTGTCCAGCCAACAACTGATACCAATTTCTCTGAACATCCATTCACTTCCAACTCCTTTTTTTTGAGCAAAATGCCATATATTACAGGGTACCCTCCCTTCTTCCTAATTATGTCTATTGCTGCCCTATACCTGCTAACCAAATCCTCACTTCTACACTTGCCTACATCGTTATGTCCAGCACTGAGGCCTATAATGGGATCGATTCCATTGTCACCCACAGTGCGGTTAAGACGGTTAACAAAATCCTTTATCCCAGCCCCAGGAAAGCAAACCCTCTGTCTCCTGATCCTATCCTCCAAGCAGAAAGGCCTATCCATGTACCTAATCTGACTGTCTCCAACAAGCACAATGTTCTTACCTTCCTTGGTGTAGTTCATCGTGTCATTCCCAGTAATCCACTCACATTCGTCAGCAGCACGGAGAATGAGTTGAAGGTTTGCACAGCAGTCTCCTGGATCTTCCTCGTTTCTACCTCACCTTCCTTCCTTCCTTTTGATCTTCAGCGGCGTTTCTTCCTGTCTAATCCCTGTCTAGCTACGTTCCTTCCTACCCAAACCTGTCCAGGTACTTTCCCTGAACTGTGAGCATTCACAACAGGAGGATTACCATGAGTACTCATGTTTTCCTCAGTCAGTGGCCGTATGTCTCTCGCCTGGCCTCCTTAACCTACTGGCGGAGTTGCTTGATGAACAGCATCGCTGGTACCTTCCACAGAGAATTCGCAAGGAACGTCCTCACCACTCTACCTTTGATGGCACTACCAAGAGTGTTCACACTGTCCCCATGTTGTCTTCACACTTTTCTCATGTTGTCTTCACACTGTCCCCATGTTGTCTTCACACTTTTCTCATGTTGTCTTCACACTGTACTCATGTTGTCTTCTGTGTTCCTGTTCTCATCAAATATCCTCATATTGTTCTTTTTACATGTTCACTGCGTGCTCATCACGTGTTCATCACGTGTTCATAACGTGTTCATCATGTGTTCATAACGTGCTTATCATGTGTTCATAACGTGTTCATGTGTTCATAACGTGTTCATAATATGCTATAACGTGTCTATAATGTGTTCATGACGTGTTCATAACGTGTTCATCATGTGTTCATAGCGTGTTCATCATGTGTTTATAGCATGTTAATCATGCGTTCATAAAGTGTTCGTCTCATTTTTTTACTTCTGATTACTTCTTACTTGTTAATTGATGTAACTAATCTAACGATAACGAAGTGTGTTCAGTTTGTTCCTCAGACACCAAGTCGGTGTTCTTTTTCTAACTAGGATATGTTCAGTTTGTTCTTCAGACACGTAGACAATGTTCTCGACCTAACCACAGTGTTCTCTCTCTTTTTGCAGAACCTGAAAAACCAGATCATGACAACGAACCTCTGGGTAGAACAGGTGAGTTGTTCTTCGAGTTAGAACACACCTGAGAACACTTATCAATATTTCTTCTCCACAAGTAGCCCTTGGCCTTTGATTTTGCTCTATTACTCCCGTTGAGCTGCTCAATAAAGTTCAAAATACCCGTCTTTGATGTAGTCAATAAAGTCCTAATTAACCACTGCAGGTACTCCATGTAATCCTAATTAACCACTTCATGTAGTCAATAAAGTCCTAATTAACCACTTCATGTAGTCAATAAAGTCCTAATTAACTACTTTATGTAGTCAATAAAGTCCTAATTAACTACTTTATGTAGTCAATAAAGTCCTAATTAACTACTTCATGTAGTCAATAAAGTGCTAATTAACCACTTCATGTAGTTAATAAAGTCCTAATTAACCACTTCATGTAGTCAATAAAGTCCTAATTAACCACTTCATGTAGTCAATAAAGTCCTAATTAACCACTTCATGTAGTCAATAAAGTCCTAATTAACTACTTTATGTAGTCAATAAAGTCCTAATTAACTACTTCATGTAGTCAATAAAGTCCTAATTAACTACTTCATGTAGTCAATAAAGTCCTAATTAACTACTTCATGTAGTCAATAAAGTCCTAATTAACCACTTCATGTAGTCAATAAAGTCCTAATTAACTACTTTATGTAGTCAATAAAGTCCTAATTAACTACTTTATGTAGTCAATAAAGTCCTAATTAACTACTTCACGTAGTCAATAAAGTCCTAATTAACTACTTTATGTAGACAATAAAGTCCTAATTAACTACTTTATACAGTCAATAAAGTCCTAATTAACTACTTTATGTACTCAATAAAGTCCTAATTAACTACTTTATATAGTCAATAAAGTCCTAATTAAGTACTTTATGTAGTCAATAAAGTCCTAATTAACTACTTCATGTAGTCAATAAAGTCCTAATTAACTACTTTATGTAGACAATAAAGTCCTAATTAACTACTTTATGTAGTCAATAAAGTCCTAATTAACTACTTTATGTAGACAATAAAGTCCTAATTAACTACTTTATGTAGTCAATAAAGTCCTAATTAACTACTTTATGTAGACAATAAAGTCCTAATTAACTACT
The DNA here is from genome assembly GCF_038502225.1 of Cherax quadricarinatus. Lineage (NCBI taxonomy): Eukaryota > Metazoa > Arthropoda > Malacostraca > Decapoda > Parastacidae > Cherax > Cherax quadricarinatus. The sequence continues at coordinate 23,632,582 of NC_091294.1, read as the reverse complement.
TTATGTAGTCAATAAAGTCCTAATTAACTACTTTATGTAGTCAATAAAGTCCTAATTAACTACTTTATGTAGACAATAAAGTCCTAATTAACTACTTTATGTAGTCAATAAAGTCCTAATTAACTACTTTATGTAGACAATAAAGTCCTAATTAACTACTTTATGTAGTCAATAAAGTCCTAATTAACTACTTTATGTAGACAATAAAGTCCTAATTAACTACTTTATGTAGTCAATAAAGTCCTAATTAACTACTTTATGTAGTCAATAAAGTCCTAATTAACTACTTTATGTAGTCAATAAAGTCCTATTTAACCACTTCCTTTTTAAATAACTAAATTCATCTGAGTCTAAAGCCATCCATTTAGACATACAAATATGAGTTATTCAGATTTAGACACGTGATACATTTACATTTAGACCTTGAGGCCATGAGACGTCAGTCTTTGAGATGTCAGTCTTTGAGATGTCAGTCTGAAATGTCAATCTTTGAGATGTCATTCTTTGAAATGTCAGTCTTTGAGATGTCAGTCATTGAGAGGCCAATCTTTGAGATGTCAGTCTGAAATGTCAATCTTTGAAATGTCAGTCTTTGAGATGTCAGTCTTTGAGATGCCAGTCTTTGAGATGTCAGTCTTTGAGATGTCAGTCTTTGAGATGTCAGTCTTTGAGATGTCAGTTTTTGAAATGTCAGTCTTTGAGATGGCAATGTTTGAGATGCCAGTCTTTGAGATGTCAGTCTTAAGATGTCAATCTTTGAGATGCTATTGTTTGAAATGTCAGTCTTTGAGATGTCAGACTTGAGATGTCAGTCTTTGAGATGTGAGGCTGTGTCACAGCAACACGCATCACAGTTCATTAATAAGAATCGTTTTTTTTCTTACCTTGATATTAATGGATCATAAAGTTCATAGTTGATATATTAAACACCTGTACATCACCTGCGTTTCTGTGTTCTGGAGAATTTTCGCCAACCAGAGGTTCAAGAGAAGGCAACCTGACGGTTGTGCCTTGTGGCACATGAGAAGGGAAGCGAGTATTCTCCATATAATAATGCCAAGACTCTGCTTTCAGTGTGCTATCTACCAGTGGCCTAGGAACTCTCCTTTCAGTGTGCTGTCTACCAGTGGCCTAGGAACTCTCCTTTCAGTGTGCTGTCTACCAGCTGGCAAAGGAATTCTGCTTTCACTGTGATATCTACCAGCTGGCCAAGGAACTCTGCTTTCAGTATGCTATCTACCAGCTGGCCAAGGAATTCTGCTTTCACTGTGATATCTACCAGCTGGCCAAAGAATTCTGCTTTCAGCGTGCTGTCTACCAGCTGGCCAAGGAATTCTGCTTTCACTGTGATATCTACCAGCTGGCCAAAGAATTCTGCTTTCAGTGTGCTATCTACCAGCTGGCTAAGGAACTCTGCTTTCACTGTGACGTCCTGGTGTTTGCTGACCTCTGTTTCCAATAAGGAACAAAGTCTCACAATAGGTGAATCAGTTCTCAGAGATGTTGGCGAGGACAGTGACCACTGATCGACTCTCTCATGAAAAGTAAGTGTCGAATAATGCCATCAAGTATCCTTGTCAGTTCTGAGAACCTGGATACACCATTAGTCTTAACTGCACATTGGTATAGTTGGAGGTAATGAAGAATATTGAAGAATACTGAGTGGTGAGGATATTCACCAAATACACTCGTAGTGAAAATTTTAGCCGATTTATCTCAGCCAAAAAAAAATCTGCGAGACAAGTGAGCTTTAAAATAAATATACGGACTATTATTTCCACACGAAAGTCCTCTTCTTTAGTCGTTGTTCCACTTTATAGGAACATGGCAATCTCTTATCACAGGTCCAACACCCGGTGTAAGGTTTCTGCCCGGTCATAACCAGCCAACTTCTGTGAGATATAGTAGTGTGTGGTACATAGCTTCAGCCTCTTCGCACAATACTTTGAAATTTTGGAAGTGTGTGTGTTGTTGCAGGGATCGAGTCACAACTCCTGGCCCCGCCTCGTCACTGTGTGTGTGTGTGTGTGTGTGTGTGTGTGTGTGTGTGTGTGTGTGTGTGTGTGTGTGTGTGTGTGTGTGTGTGTGTGTGTGTGTGCATGTGTGTGTGCGTGTGTGTGTGCGTGTGTGTGTAATATTGCCTGTGTATGGCACTACCTGTGTGGCACTACCTGTGTGGCACTACCTGTGTGTGGTACTGCCTTGGATATTAACAGTTTTAACAACTACAGAGAAGACACTAATGAGATCAGAGGGGCAGCGTCTCCGTGTAACAAACACATCTCTGAAACATATAGTGGGTAACTGGCATGTGGGAGAAGCACTTCACGAAACTTGAACCCCAGAACGAACGCCCATCATCAACGGTGCCCCAGAACGAACGCCCATCATCAACGGTGCCCCAGAACGAACGCCCATCATCAACGGTGCCCCAGCATTGCACTTAACTAATTTCGCTCACTCCAACTTATTGCCGGCGATAAAATTCTGCAGCTTGGTGAGCACATTCCCGCGGACAGTGGCGGGCAGTGACTCTGGGTACAGAGTTTCCTCTCTCACAAAGTCATCTTTCAGATACCTAACATAAACAAGGAAAGTGTCCACGAGACTAACATCTCTTGATTCATTCAACTGAAGGACGAAGTGGTGACTTGCTTTCATTTCCGCCGCGACCACTTGATACAAGAGGTCCTCACTCATCTCAAAGATACTGGTACTCACCGTAGTGTGTGAAAGTGACATATGGTCCATCTCTCTCACTTATTACTTCCCGAGGATAAGTATTACTGTCAGATGACCAAAAGCTTCAGCTGTGGGTCATCATATGACTAAAACCCGCGTCAGGAAAGAATTGTCCTGTTTCCTGACAAACATTACCTAACCTTACTATCACTGTGTCTACTAGACCTGACTTGGCGAGATCCTCTCCGACTGTATGGGACTTGTTAGACTCAGCAATACTAAAAGTAGCAGTGTGATGACAGACTACAAGTGTGACGCCACTTGTCTGAGTAAGTGACCACTTGACTCCACAAAGGAAGGTGTCAGTGCCGCTTCTGTCAAAGAAATCGTTTTCCTTTCCCGATACCTCTGCAATGGTTCTTTATGCTGTCTGCACTAAGGACGTTATTGCAAAGAACACATTGATATAAGCTGAATTACCCCCAGAGGGATAATCATCCCCCATAGGGATAATCATCCCCCAGAGGGGTAATTATCCCTGTAGGGATAATTATCTTTCCGGGGAATAATTACCCCTCTGAGAGATAAGTATCTCTCTAGGGGATAATTACCCCTATGGGGGATTATTGCCTCTTTGGGTGATAATTAACCCTAGGTTAATTATCAGTCTTCTAAATCATTAGTAAGTCGAACCCACGAGAGATTTTAACTTTTTCAAGATAAACTGAATGACCATTGTCTTTCCTAATACCTCTATTATCCTCCTAAACTCATTAACACCCCACACTGCCCCCATCACCCCACAACCTTCCACCAACACCCCAACCCACCTTCCTAACCATTCCTCCCCATCCCCCCACATTCTCTCACCCTCGCACAGCTCTCCTACACTTTACCCTCTCTCCCCATCACCTACCATCACCCACCAACCCATCTTCACCATTCCCCTCTCCTTTGACACCTGCCTTCGTCACATTCAGTCCTCCCACACTCTCCCGCGGTCTCCTACACTCTCCCACACTATCCTACACTCTCTTACACTCACTTACACTCTTCTGTACTTTCCCACGCACTCTTACTCTCTTTTTTTACACTGGGTTTTACAAGCTTAAGTTAAGGTTCGTAAATAATATTTACAAGCTAAGAACTGTTACCTTCATCAGCTCATTTGAAAGCCTTTTTATCGTTATGAGATATACAAATAGGGAACAGGATAAATCTCTCTCTCTCTCTCTCTCTCTCTCTCTCTCTCTCTCTCTCTCTCTCTCTCTCTCTCTCTCTCTCTCTCTCTCTCTCTCTCTCTCTCTCTCTCTCTCTCTCTCACTCTCCCACATACTGAGAATAGTTCTCCCACAGTACTGGTACGACTACAAGCTCATCTGGGACCCTGACGAGTACGGAGGAGTGAAGATGCTTCACGTGCCTTCAGATCATATCTGGAGGCCTGATATTGTACTCTACAACAAGTGAGTACTTTCACACATCTCTACCCAATGTACATCTCTTCACCTAAATGTGTACCTATTGATGTGCAGTGTACCACTTAATGTGCAGTGTTCCTCTTGATGTACAGTGTACCTATTAATGTACAGTATACCTCTTGATGTACATGTGTACCTCTTGATGTACATGTGTACCTCTTGATGTACATGTGCACCTCTTGATGTACATGTGTGCTTGTTGATGTACATGTGTACCTCTTGATGTACATGTGTACCTCTTGATGTACATGTGTACCTCTTGATGTACATGTGTACCTCTTGATGTACATGTGCACCTCTTGATGTACATGTGTGCTTGTTGATGTACATGTGTACCTCTTGATGTACATGTGTACCTCTTGATGTACATGTGTACCTCTTGATGTACATGTGCACCTCTTGATGTACATGTGTGCTTGTTAATGTACATGTGTACCTCTTGATGTACATGTGTACCTCTTGATGTACATGTGTACCTCTTGATGTACATGTGTACCTCATGATGTACATGTGTACCTCTTGATGTACATGTGTACCTCATGATGTACATGTGTACCTCATGATGTACATGTGTACCTCATGATGTACATGTGTACCTCTTGATGTACATATGTACCTCTTGATGTACATGTGTACCTCTTGATGTACATGTGTATCTCTTGATGTACATGTGTACCTCTTGATGTACATGTGTGCTTGTTGATGTACATGTGTACCTCTTGATGTACATGTGTGCTTGTTGATGTACATGTGTACCTCTTGATGTACATGTGTACCTCTTGATGTACATGTGTACCTCTTGATGTACATGTGTACCTCTTGATGTACATGTGTACCTCTTGATGTACATGTGTACCTCTTGATGTACATGTGTACCTCTTGATGTACATGTGTACCTCTTGATGTACATGTGTACCTCTTGATGTACATGTGTACCTCTTGATGTACATGTGTACCTCTTGATGTACATGTGTACCTCTTGATGTACATGTGTACCTCTTGATGTACATGTGTACCTCTTGATGTACATGTGTACCTCTTGATGTACATGTGTACCTCTTGATGTACATGTGTACTTGATGTACTCTTGATGTACATGTGTACCTCTTGATGTACATGTGTACCTCTTGATGTACATGTGTACCTCTTGATGTACAAGTGTACCTCTTGATGTACATGTGTGCTTGTTGATGTACATGTGTACCTCTTGATGTACATGTGTACCTCTTGATGTACATGTGTACCTCTTGATGTACATGTGTACCTCTTGATGTACATGTGTACCTCTTGATGTACATGTGTACCTCTTGATGTACATGTGTGCTTGTTGATGTACATGTGTACCTCTTGATGTACATGTGTACCTCTTGATGTACATGTGTACCTCTTGATGTACATGTGTACCTCTTGATGTACATGTGTACCTCTTGATGTACATGTGTACCTCTTGATGTACATGTGTACCTCTTGATGTACATGTGTACCTCTTGATGTACATGTGTACCTCTTGATGTACATGTGTACCTCTTGATGTACATGTGTACCTCTTGATGTACATGTGTACCTCTTGATGTACATGTGTACCTCTTGATGTACATGTGTACCTCTTGATGTACAAGTGTACCTCTTGATGTACATGTGTGCTTGTTGATGTACATGTGTACCTCTTGATGTACATGTGTACCTCTTGATGTACATGTGTACCTCTTGATGTACATGTGTACCTCTTGATGTACATGTGTACCTCTTGATGTACATGTGTACCTCTTGATGTACATGTGTGCTTGTTGATGTACATGTGTACCTCTTGATGTACATGTGTACCTCTTGATGTACATGTGTACCTCTTGATGTACAAGTGTAACTCTTGATGTACATGTGTACCTCTTGATGTACATGTGTACCTCTTGATGTACAAGTGTACCTCTTGATGTACATGTGTACCTCTTGATGTACAAGTGTAACTCTTGATGTACATGTGTACCTCTTGATGTACATGTGTACCTCTTGATGTACAAGTGTAACTCTTGATGTACATGTGTACCTCTTGATGTACAAGTGTAACTCTTGATGTACATGTGTACCTCTTGATGTACATGTGTACCTCTTGATGTACATGTGTACCTCTTGATGTACATGTGTGCTTGTTGATGTACATGTGTACCTCTTGATGTACATGTGTACCTCTTGATGTACATGTGTACCTCTTGATGTACATGTGTACCTCTTGATGTACATGTGTACCTCTTGATGTACAAGTGTAACTCTTGATGTACATGTGTACCTCTTGATGTACATGTGTACCTCTTAATGTACATGTGTACCTCTTGATGTACATGTGTACCTCTTGATGTACATGTGTACCTCTTGATGTACATGTGTGCTTGTTGATGTACATGTGTACCTCTTGATGTACATGTGTGCTTGTTGATGTACATGTGTACCTCTTGATGTACATGTGCGCTTGTTGATGTACACGTGTACCTCTTGATGTACATGTGTGCTTGTTGATGTACATGTGTACCTCTTGATGTACATGTGTGCTTGTTGATGTACATGTGTACCTCTTGATGTACATGTGTACCTCTTGATGTACATGTGTACCTCTTGATGTACATGTGTACCTCTTGATGTACATGTGTACCTCTTGATGTACATGTGTACCTCTTGATGTACATGTGTACCTCTTGATGTACATGTGTGCTTGTTGATGTACATGTGTATCTCTTGATGTACATGTGTACCTTTTGATGTACATGTGTACCTCTTGATGTACATGTGTACCTCTTGATGTACATGTGTACCTCTTGATGTACATGTGTACCTCTTGATGTACATGTGTACCTCTTGATGTACATGTGTACCTCATGATGTACATGTGTTCCTCTTGATGTACATGTGTACCTTTTGATGTGCATGTGTACCTCTTGATGTACATGTGTACCTCTTGATGTACATGTGTACCTCTTGATGTACATGTGTACCTCTTGATGTACATGTGTACCTCTTGATGTACAAGTGTAACTCTTGATGTACATGTGTACCTCTTGATGTACATGTGTACCTCTTAATGTACATGTGTACCTCTTGATGTACATGTGTACCTCTTGATGTACATGTGTACCTCTTGATGTACATGTGTACCTCTTGATGTACATGTGTACCTCTTGATGTACAAGTGTACCTCTTGATGTACATGTGTACCTCTTGATGTACATGTGTACCTCTTGATGTACATGTGTACCTCTTGATGTACATGTGTACCTCTTGATGTACATGTGTACCTCTTGATGTACATGTGTGCTTGTTGATGTACATGTGTACCTCTTGATGTACATGTGTACCTCTTGATGTACATGTGTACCTCTTGATGTACATGTGTACCTCTTGATGTACATGTGTACCTCTTGATGTACATGTGTACCTCTTGATGTACATGTGTACCTCTTGATGTACATGTGTACCTCTTGATGTACATGTGTACCTCTTGATGTACATGTGTACCTCTTGATGTACATGTGTACCTCTTGATGTACATGTGTACCTCTTGATGTACATGTGTACCTCTTGATGTACATGTGTACCTCTTGATGTACAAGTGTACCTCTTGATGTACATGTGTGCTTGTTGATGTACATGTGTACCTCTTGATGTACATGTGTACCTCTTGATGTACATGTGTACATGTGTACCTCTTGATGTACATGTGTACCTCTTGATGTACATGTGTACCTCTTGATGTACATGTGTACCTCTTGATGTACATGTGTGCTTGTTGATGTACATGTGTACCTCTTGATGTACATGTGTACCTCTTGATGTACATGTGTACCTCTTGATGTACAAGTGTAACTCTTGATGTACATGTGTACCTCTTGATGTACATGTGTACCTCTTGATGTACAAGTGTACCTCTTGATGTACATGTGTACCTCTTGATGTACAAGTGTAACTCTTGATGTACATGTGTACCTCTTGATGTACATGTGTACCTCTTGATGTACAAGTGTAACTCTTGATGTACATGTGTACCTCTTGATGTACAAGTGTAACTCTTGATGTACATGTGTACCTCTTGATGTACATGTGTACCTCTTGATGTACATGTGTACCTCTTGATGTACATGTGTGCTTGTTGATGTACATGTGTACCTCTTGATGTACATGTGTACCTCTTGATGTACATGTGTACCTCTTGATGTACATGTGTACCTCTTGATGTACATGTGTACCTCTTGATGTACAAGTGTAACTCTTGATGTACATGTGTACCTCTTGATGTACATGTGTACCTCTTAATGTACATGTGTACCTCTTGATGTACATGTGTACCTCTTGATGTACATGTGTACCTCTTGATGTACATGTGTGCTTGTTGATGTACATGTGTACCTCTTGATGTACATGTGTGCTTGTTGATGTACATGTGTACCTCTTGATGTACATGTGCGCTTGTTGATGTACACGTGTACCTCTTGATGTACATGTGTGCTTGTTGATGTACATGTGTACCTCTTGATGTACATGTGTGCTTGTTGATGTACATGTGTACCTCTTGATGTACATGTGTACCTCTTGATGTACATGTGTACCTCTTGATGTACATGTGTACCTCTTGATGTACATGTGTACCTCTTGATGTACATGTGTACCTCTTGATGTACATGTGTACCTCTTGATGTACATGTGTGCTTGTTGATGTACATGTGTATCTCTTGATGTACATGTGTACCTTTTGATGTACATGTGTACCTCTTGATGTACATGTGTACCTCTTGATGTACATGTGTACCTCTTGATGTACATGTGTACCTCTTGATGTACATGTGTACCTCTTGATGTACATGTGTACCTCATGATGTACATGTGTTCCTCTTGATGTACATGTGTACCTTTTGATGTGCATGTGTACCTCTTGATGTACATGTGTACCTCTTGATGTACATGTGTACCTCTTGATGTACATGTGTACCTCTTGATGTACATGTGTACCTCTTGATGTACAAGTGTAACTCTTGATGTACATGTGTACCTCTTGATGTACATGTGTACCTCTTAATGTACATGTGTACCTCTTGATGTACATGTGTACCTCTTGATGTACATGTGTACCTCTTGATGTACATGTGTACCTCTTGATGTACATGTGTACCTCTTGATGTACAAGTGTACCTCTTGATGTACATGTGTACCTCTTGATGTACATGTGTACCTCTTGATGTACATGTGTACCTCTTGATGTACAAGTGTAACTCTTGATGTACATGTGTACCTCTTGATGTACATGTGTACCTCTTGATGTACATGTGTACCTTTTGATGTACATGTGTACCTCATGATGTACATGTGTTCCTCTTGATGTACATGTGTACCTTTTGATGTACATGTGTACCTCTTGATGTACATGTGTACCTCTTGATGTACATGTGTACCTCTTGATGTACATGTGTACCTCTTGATGTACATGTGTACCTCTTGATGTACAAGTGTAACTCTTGATGTACATGTGTATCTCTTGATGTACATGTGTAACTTTTGATGTACATGTGTACCTCTTGATGTACAAGTGTAACTCTTGATGTACATGTGTATCTCTTGATGTACATGTGTAACTTTTGATGTACATGTGTACCTCTTGATGTACATATGTACCTCTTGATGTACATGTGTACCTTTTGATGTACATGTGTACCTTTTGATGTACATGTATATTTCATGACCCACATGTATACGTCTCGCATAGTGCATGTATACTTCTTGTATGGTCATGTATACTTATTGTATGGTGTAAGTATACCTCTTGTATGGTGTGTGTATACACTAGTACATGTGCATTTGTCCCAGTAATAATACATATACATCATCAAGACACGTGTCGTGATGCAACATTTCCAACATACACGTGTTGCATGGTCGCTTTTTTGCTCGATGATGCAATATTGTTCTTGCATGTCATAACAACCTTTCTGTGTATGATATTTGTTGTATGTCTCTGTGTATGTCTCTGTGTATGTCTCTGTGTATGTCTCTGTGTATGTCTCTGTCTGCATATTGGCTCACAAGCATTTTAAAGTGATTCCTTACCTCCATATATATATATATATATATATAAATATATATATATATATATATATATATATATATATATATATATATATATATATATATATATATATATATATATATATATATATATATATATATATATATATATGTTATGCAAATATCGCAAACCAAGTGATACAGGATGCAAAATAAACATGGGGAGAGTAGAATAATAGCTCTAGCCTTTTCGTGTTGCAGTCAACACATCATCAGGAGCTTTCAAAATTGGAGAAAAGAGGAGGATGTCCATGCAAGTACGATCCCAAAAGATGTCTTCACTTGAGTGAGTGAGTGAGTGAGTGAGGGAGGGAGGGAGGGAGGGAGAGAGAGAGAGATAGAGAGAGAGAGAGAGAGAGAGAGAGAGAGAGAGAGAGAGAGAGAGAGAGAGAGAGAGAGAGAGAGAGAGAGAGAGAGAGAGAGAGAGAGAGAGAGAGAAGGGTACTGGAAGTGCCCCTAGGCATACCAGTGCCCATAGCCAGAAGGATGAATGTTATAGCATTAGTAAAATCCCACAAGTATTGATATTGTAATAACCTAAACGAAAGTAATGTGGCAATAATGAAAAATTTAATCATACTCCGCTACGTTATCAGTAATTTTACATACATAATTATATTGTCAGTGATAAAGAAGTCACTGGCAATTATGGGGCAGCCATCCACGGGAAAGCGGCTCCATTTAAAGGAACGATATAACGGTAACATTAAAGGGGAGACTTCTAAAAGTTATACAAAGGGAACAGGGCTCATTAAAATGAACTCATTTAAAGAGGGAGGCATCTGTAATTACAAGGAGGATAGCCAGAGTTATTCAACCTACATAATGCTGAGACAAACTCTGCTTCAACCTACAGAAACTGCAGGAAAAATAGGCCCTAATTCCTCGGTGTGGCACTACATTTAAGACGGTCTAATGCATTTGTATAAGAGCCCAATTTTAGACTGTGTACTGTTGCCTCAACTAAATACGCATCTAATTTGAAAAACTCGTTACTGATAGTGTAACATGAATGCTTATCATGATTAATAATTGCCGATATATATGGACCCGTTAACCCGTGGATGACTGCCCCATAATTGCCAGTGACTTCTATGTTACTGACAATATAATTATGTATGTAAAATTACTGATAACATAGAAGAGTATGACTGAATTTTTCATTATTGCCGCGTTACTTTTGTTTAGGATATTACAATACCTTGGCGCCTAGCACAATATTGTGCTAGACGTTGATCCAAGGCAGCCAGCTTTCAGGGAGAAGGCTTACATCTTTTCATCTCATCCCCTGCATGCATCAGCCTTACTAGAGATTTTAACAATGGTATAGCACTGCGTACCTTGTTCCAAGGTTCGTAGGTTCGAGTCTCCTTCGGCCAGAGATCAGTGTTTGTGTATATTTCGCATGCTCTCGCGAATTCCTTGCATTGTTCAAATCTCTAGTAAGGCTGATGCATGCAGGGGATGAGATGAAAAGCTGTAAGCCTTCTCCCTGAAAGCTGGCTGCCTTGGATCAACGTCCAGCATTGTGCTAGGCGCCAAGGTATTGTCCAGTGTGGTGAGAATGGTATAGCACTGCGTACCTTGTTCCAAGGTTCGTAGGTTCGAGTCTCCTTCGGTCAGAGATCAGTGTTTGTGTATATTTCGCTTGCTCGTGCGAATTCCTTATATATATATATATATATATATATATATATATATATATATATATATATATATATATATTATATGGTAGTAGGTTGGTAGACAGCAACCACCCAGGGAGGTACTACCGTCCTGCCAAGTGAGTGTAAAACGAATGCTTGTAATTGTTTTACATGATGGCAGGATTGCTGGTGTCTTTTTTCTGTCTCATAAACATACAAGATTTCAGGTACGTCTTGTTACTTCTACTTACACTTAAATCACACTACACATACATGTACGTGTTTATATATACACACTCATCTGAGTTTTCTTTGATTTTATCTTCATAGTCCTTGTTCTTATTACTTTTCCTTTTATATCCATGGGGAAGTGGAATAAGAATCATTCCTCCGTAAGCCATGCGTGTTGTAAAAGTCAACTAAAATGCCGGGAACAATGCGCTAGTAACCCCTTTTCCTGTATAACTTACTAAAAAGAATAAGAAGAAAACCGTCAAAGTGGGAAGTCTGAATGTGCGTAGATGTTGTGCGAATGATAAGAAAGAGATGATCGTGGATGTTATGAATGAGAAGAAGCTGGATGTCCTGGCTTTAAGTGAAACAAAGCTGAAGGGGGTAGGGGGGTTTCAGTGGGGAGAAATATATGGGATTAGGTCAGCGGTTTCTAATAGAGCTAGAGCTAAGGAAAGAATAGCAATAATGTTGAAGGATAAGTTATGGCAGGAAAAGAAGGAATACAAATTCAAGGATTATGTGGAGTAAAATAAGGGTTGGGTGTGAAAAGTGGGTTATAGTAAGTGTTTATGCACCTGGAGAAGACAGAAGTGTAGAGGAGAGAAAGAGATTTTGGGAAATGTTGAGTGAATGCGTGGAGAGTTTTGAACCAAGTGTGAGAGTAATGGTGTTTGTGGATTTCAATGCTAAAGTGGGTAAAAATGTTGTGGAGGGAGTAGTAGGTAAATTTGGGGTGCCAGGGGTAAATGAAAATGGGGAGCCTTTAATTGAGCTATGTGTAGAGAGAGGTTTGGTAATAAGTAATACATATTTTATGAAGAAGAGGATAAATAAGTATTCAAGGTATGATATAGCACGTAATGAAAGTAGTTTGTTAGATTATGTATTGGTGGATAAAAGGTTGATGGGTAGGCTCCAGGATGTACACGTTTATAGAGGGACAACTGATATATCGGATCATTATTTGGTTGTAGCTACAGTTAGAGTAAGAGGTAGATGGGATAAGAGGAAAATGGCAACAAGTAAGAGGGAGGTGAAAGTGTATAAACTAAGGGAGGAGGAAGTTCGGGTGAGATATAAGCAACTATTGGCAGAAAGGTGGACTGGTGCAAGTATAAGTAGTGGGGGGGGGGGGTTGAAGAGGGTTGGAATAGTTGTAAAAATGCAGTATTAGAATGTGGGGCAGAAGTTTGTGGCTATGGGATGGTGGGTGCAGGAGGAAAGATAAGTGTTTGGTGGAATGATGAAGTAAAGGGTGTGATAAAAGAGAAAAAGGTTGCTTATGAAAGGTTTTTACAAACTAGAAGTGTTATAAGAAGAGCAGAGTATATGGAGAGTAAAAGAAAGATGAAGAGAGTGGTGAGAGAGTGCAAAAGGAGAGCAGATGATAGAGTGGGAGAGGCACTGGCAAGAAATTTTGATAAAAATAAGAAAAAAATTGGAGTGAGTTAAACAAGTTAAGAAAGCCTAGGGAACGAATGGATTTGTCAGTTAAAAACAGAGTAGAGGGGGAAAATGGAGGTATTGGGTAGATGGCGAGAATATTTTGAGGAACTTTTAAATGTCGATGAAGAAAGGGAGGTGGTAATTTCATGCACTGGCCAGGGAGGTATATCATCTTTTAGGAGTGAAGAAGAACAGGATGTGAGTGTGGGGGAGGTATGTGAGGCATTACGTAGAATGAAAAGGGGTAAAGCAGCTGGAACTTACGGGATCATGACAGAAATGATAAAAGCATGCGGGGATATAGTGTTGGAGTGGTTATTATTTTTGTTTAATAAATGTATGAAAGAGGGGAAGGTAATTGGGATTGGCAGAGAGCATGTATAGTTCCTTTATATAAATGGAAGTGGGACAAAAGAGATTGTAAAAATTATAGAGGAATTAGTTTACTGAGTATACCAGGAAAAGTGCACAGTAGGGTTATTATTGAAAGAATTAGAGGCAAGAGAGAGAGTAGGATTGCAGATGAGCAAGGAGGTTTTAGAGTGGGTAGGGGATGTGTAGATCAAGTGTTTACATTGAAGCATATATATAAACAGTATTTAGATAAAGGTAGGGAAGCTTTCATTGCATTTATGGATTTAGAAAAGGCATATGATAGAGTGGATAGGGGAGCAATGTGGCAGATGTTGCAAGTATATGGAATAGGTAGTAAGTTACTAAATGTTGTAAAGAGTTTTTATGAGGATAGTGAGGCTCAGGTTAGGGTGTGTAGAAGAGAGGGAGAATACTTCCCGGTAAAAGTAGGTCTTAGACGGGGATGTGTAATGTCACCATGGTTTTTTAATATATTTATAGATGGGGTCGTAAAAGAAGCAAATGGTGTTGGGGAGAGGGGTGTGATTAAATTATGGGGAATCAAATACAAAATGGGAGTTGATACAGTTACTTTTTGCTGATGATACTCTGCTTATGGAAGATTCTAAAGAAAAGTTGGAAAGGCTAGTGGACGAGTTTGGGAGAGTGTGTAAAGGCAGAAAGTTGAAAGTGAACATAGATAAGAGGTATCAAATGATTTAAAGAAAAATTGGATATCACATTGGATGGAGTATGGAAGAAGTGAATGTTTTCAGATATTTGGGAGTTGACGTGTCAGCGGATAGGTTTATGAAGGATGAGGTTAATCATAGAATTGAAGAAGAAAACAAGGTGAGTGGTGCGTTGAGATATATGTGGAGACAAAAAAAACGTTATCTATGGAGGCAAAGAAGGGAATGTGTGAAAGTATAGTAGTACCAACACTCTTATATGGGTGTGAAGCTTGTGTTGTGAATGCAGCAGCGAGGAGGCGGTTGGAGGCAGTGGAGATGTCCTGTCTAGGGGCAATGTGTGTTGTAAATATTATGCAGAAAATTCGGAGTGTGGAAATTAGGAGAAGGTGTGGAGTTAATAAAAGTATTAGTCAGAGGGCTGAAGAGGGGTTGTTGAGGTGGTTTGGCCATTTAGAGAGAATGGATCAAAGTAGAATGACTTGGAGGGAGTATAAATCTGTAAGGGAAGAAAGACAGGGTAGCGGTCGTACTCGAAAAGGTTGGAGGGAGGGGGTAAAGGAGGTTTTGTGGGCGAGGGGCTTAGACTTCCAGCAAGCATGTGTGAGCGTGTTAGATAGGAGTGAATGGAGACAAATGGTTTTTGGGACCTGACGAGCTTTTTGGAGTGTGAGCAGGGTAATATTTAGTGAAGGGATTCAGGGAAACTGGTTATTTTTATATAGCCGGACTTGAGTCCTGGAAATGGGAAGTACAATGTCTGCACTTTAAAGGAGGGGTTTGGGATATTGGCAGTTTGGAGGGATATGTTGTGTATATATATGCTTCTAAACTGTTGTATCTGGGCGCCTCTGCAAAAACAGTAATTATGTATGAGGTGAAAGTGTTGAATGATGATGAAAGTATTTTCTTTTTGGGATTTTCTTTCTTTTTGGGTCACCCTGCCTCGGTGGGAGACGGCCGACTTGATAAAAAAAATAAAGAGAAAGATCGTAGTTAGCAGGACTCGATACTGCTACTGGGGACGGTCAAGATTCCCAGGCAGTGCTGTTATGCGCTCAGCCACGAATGCCACATGAGCTGGGTAGCCTGGTTCACATGCCATGTTTCTCTCCCAGCCCGGGCACGTCAGTGAGTCTCAAACATAGATTCATGCTATTTCAATCTCCTCCTGTATATATTTATATTTATATATATATATATATATATATATATATATATATATATATATATATATATATATATATATATATATATATATATATATATATATATATATATATATATATATATATATATGTCGTGCCGAATATGTAAAACTGGTCAATTAGCAAGAACTCATTTAAAATTAAGTCCTTTCTAAAAATTTCTCTTATACGTTTAAAGATATATTTTTTTAATTAATGTTGATGTAAAAATTTATAATTTTGCACCAAAAGGAACTTAGAAAACTTACCTAGCCTTATTATAACAAGCGCAATTTATTTTAGCCTAACCCAACTAAATATATTTTAAATTTGTTTACAATAATTTAATACTAAACAAACACAGTGAAATATATTTTTCTCGTTAGGTTCAGAATGATTTTGGCGAAAACGCCATGGAGTGAGGCAGACAATGTAAAAGATTATTTTTCGGTCTCCGTGTGACGCCTTCTGGTGAGGAGGTGGAGGGACACCACTAAACTTTATCTGGCGATGAACCTGACCACTGAGATAATGTTAAACTTAGATGTGGAATCCTTGTTCACCAGTTGACGATGTGTACTAACATGGCTCTCAAGAAACATTTCCCGTCACTACTCATCAAACTCTCCGTGTGCACCAACCTCTGTGAGTGGTAAAAGCTTCGGGATGCAGCACGAGGTGCAGCTCACTCTCCCCAGCAGAACCTCTACGTTCTCTACACAACATTTTTTTAAACTGATTTTTTTTTAATTATAAAGAGCGCTAAAAGAATGTGGGTCATTCAGCGCAAGACGTACTGGTGGTGGAGGCTTGATCCTCCGTCTGCTGAAAGCACATTCGCATGAAGTGGTATAGATATGTATCAGATATTCTCACTTTCTGGGACATCAACTTAGGTGATTTTTTTAGTTTTCTGCAACAATTTACACCGATTAAATCTTCCATTAACTTCAGAAGGAAGTGAAAAGTTACCTTTTATGGGAGTATTTGTTATCATGGATGATCAACAAATTAATTTCTTTGTTTGCACACACACACACACACACACACACACACACACACACACACACACACACACACACACACTCGGAGCTCGGACTCGACCCCCCGCAACCTCAACTAGGTGAGTACACACACACAGCCTCAGCCTTCTTTCCCCTCCTCTCCCCTTCTAATCCCATCACACACACACACACACACACCTCCCCCGCTTCTAAGGGTCACTCATCCTTCTCTCCCCCTCCCCCCTCCCCCCTCCCCCCTTAATCCCATCCCTCTCCCACACATGCACACACACATACACAAGCACACACACACAAGTACATATACACTTGACACAAACACGTACTCCCCCGTCCCCTAACCACCTCTCCCCCTCCCCCTAGCCATCTACCCCTCCCCCAAACCATCTAACCCCTCCCCCAAACCATCTAACCCCTTCCCCCAACCACCTCTCCCCCTCCAATAACCATCCTCCCCCTCCCCCATAACCATCCATCCCTACTCCCCCTAACCATCTATTCCCCTCCCCCTAACCATCTCTCCCCCTTCCTTCTGTGGTGCAATGGGGCAACCTACAACTAGGATGAGAACAAAGGGCCAGAAGGACGAATCTGGGAGGGAGGACTGGGAGGCAGAGCTCAAAAAAAAAGGGAGGAAAACTGGGGAAGGAGGCTAGATGAGCTTGCAAGGAAGATGGAGGAGAGGTTAGCAGCAGAATGCAGAAGGTGGGAGCAACATGCCACAGTAGCAGAAGCCAAGATACAGAGATTAGAAGAGGAGCTGAGAAATCTGAAACAGCCTTGAGACAAAGATAATACAGAAGTAGCATCAACAATGTTTACATCAGACACAGACAAAGGGTCTGAAGGGAGCATGGAAGCTAAACTGTATGCAGAGGTCCTGTCAAACCCACATGGGGCCAAAACAAAGACAGGGAGCACACTAGGACAGAATGAGATATTGGAAGACATTGAAGGAACTAGGACATGTGCAGGGACCTTACCAAACGCTTTTGGGGGCCAGGAACAGGTGAGCAGGAAGGACAAACCAATGAGCATAGGGGCCACAGCTAGGGAAGGGACTGAAGGAAGGAACACTCCACGGGAAGGAACTAAAACACCTCAGAGGATGCAATGGGAGTCACAGTGGGAGGTGGAAAGGGAGAGATCAGTTTTTGTCTATGGGCTAGACGAAGCTGAAAGGGAAACTTATGATGAAAGAAAGCAGGAGGAGAAAAAAGCGATTGAAGGTATCATGAAAGTGATAGGCGAGGGAGACATGACCCAGGGGGCAAATTTTCGGAGAATCGGGTGGTTCACAAAGAAAAGGAATCGGCCTCTCAAAGTAATTTTCAAGGCAGAATCAACTCGAACCATGATCCTGCAGGAGAAAGCACAGCTGAGAGGCAAACAGGAGTTCATGAGTGTGTACCTCGATCGAGACAGAACACAGGAGGAAAGGATGATACTGAAAGAGAGAGTGCAAAAACGAAAGGAGGAATGGGAGGAAATGAAAAAGGAGAGCAGAATAGCCCAGGAACAGGTGGAAGGACAAGCACACCCCCAAGAAACACCTGCAGAAGGACTCCAGCCACGACACCCCCTAGGCAACTGAATAATCCAAACCAACCATCACACACCGATCCTTCTGTTCCCACCCCCCGCACCACGAACCCTACCCCTACAGCAACCCCCTATGGGAGCTCTTCCTCCACCTCCACTGCAACCCCCCACAGGCCCCCACCAGGACTCCTGTTCTCCCAACCCCAGTATTCCCCCAGGACCAGAGTTACAGTATTAGAAAAGAAGTTGAAGGTTTGGTACACAAATGCGGATGGATTAATGAATAAATATGAGGAATGGCAAGAAAGAATCAATGAGAAGTCCCCAGACATTATAGCAGTTACAGAAACAAAACTCATGGAGACAATAACAGATGCAATCTTCCCACCAGGATACCAGATCATGAGGAAAGATAAAAGGGGCAGAGGGGGAGGAGGGGTTGCTCTGCTCGTAAAAAAACGATTGAAATTCGAGAAAATGGGAGGCATAGACGAGACAGGAGAAAGGGACTACATAATAGGCACACTTCAGTCTGGGGAGCACAAGGTGGTCATTGCAGTGATGTATAATCCACCACAGAACTGCAGGAGGCCAAGAGAGGAATATGAAGAGAGCAACAGGGCAATGGTGGACACACTTGCTGAGGTGGCAAGAAGAGCTCACTCCAGCAGAGCAAAGTTGCTGGTTATGGGGGATTTCAACCACAGGGAGATTGACTGGGAAAACCTGGAGCCACATGGGGGTCCCGAAACATGGAGAGCCAAGATGCTGGATGTGGTGCTGGAAAACCACATGCACCAACATGTTAAGGACACTACCAGAGTGAGAGGATAGGATGAACCAGCAAGATTGGACCTTGTGTTCACCCTGGGCAGTTCAGACATTGAGGACATCACATATGAGAGTCCCCTAGGAGCTAGTGACCACGTGGCTCTGTGCTTTGAATACATAGTAGAGTTGCAAGTGGAGAGAGTAACAGAAGTTGAATGGGAAAAGCAAGACCATAAAAGAGGGGACTACATAGGGTTGAGGAACTTCCTGCAGGAGGTTCCGTGGGACAGAGAACTGGTAGGAAAGCCAGTAAATGAAATGATGGAATATGTAACAACAAAATGCAAGGAGGCAGTGGAAAGGTTTATTCCCAAGGGCAAAAGAAACAATGTGAAGGCTAGAACGAGCCCCATGGGTTCATGGAAGGCAAATCCTGTGTCACAAACCTTCTGGAGTTTTATGACAAGGTAACAGAAGTAAGACACGAGAGAGAGGGGTGGGTTGATTGCATTTTCCTAGACTGCAGGAAGGCCTTTGACACAGTTCCCCACAAGAGATTAGTGCAGAAGCTGAAGGATCAGGCGCATATAACAGGGAGGGCACTGCAATGGATCAGGGAATACCTGACAGGGAGGCAACAACGAGTCATGGTATGTGAAGAGGTATCACAGTGGGCGCCTGTGACGAGCGGGGTCCCACAGGGGTCAGTTCTAGGACCAGTGCTATTTTTGATATATGCAAACGGCATGATGGAAGGAATAGACTCTGAAGTGTCCCTATTCGCAGATGATGTGAAGTTGATGAGAAGAATTAAATCGGATGAGGATGAGGCAGGACTGCAAAGAGACCTGGACAGGCTGGACATGTGGTCCAGAAACTGGCTTCTCGAATTCAATCCTGCCAAATGCAAAGTCATGAAGATTGGGGAGGGGCAAAGAAGACCGCAGACAGAGTATAGGCTAGGTGGACAAAGACTACAGACCTCACTCAGGGAGAAAGACCTTAGGGTGACCATAACACCGAGTACGTCACCGGAGGCACACATCAACCAAATAACTGCTGCAGCATACGGGCGCCTGGCAAACCTGAGAGTAGCGTTCCGATACCTTAATAAGGAATCGTTCAAGACACTGTACACTGTGTATGTTAGGCCCATACTGGAGTATGCAGCACCAGTCTGGAACCCACACCTGGTCAAGCTCGTCAAGAAGTTAGAGAAAGTACAAAGGTTTGCAACAAGGCTAGTCCCAGAGTTCAGGGAAATGTCGTACGAGGAAAGGTTGAGGGAAATCGGACTGACGACACTGGAGGACAGAAGGGTCAGGGGAGACATGATAACGACATACAAGATACTGCGGGGAATAGACAAGGTGGACAGAGATAGGATGTTCCAAAGAGGGGACACAGGGACAAGGGGTCACAACTGGAAGCTGAAGACTCAGACGAATCACAGGGACGTTAGGAAGTATTTCTTCAGTCATAGAGTCGTCAGTAAGTGGAACAGCCTAGCAAGTGAAGTAGTGGAGGCAGGAACCATACATAGTTTTAAGAAGAGGTATGATAAAGCTCAGGAAGCAGAGAGAGAGAGGACCTAGTAGCGATCAGTAAAGAGGCGGGGCCAGGAGCTGAGTCTCGACCCCTGCAACCACAATTAGGTGGGTACAATTAGATGAGTATACACACACACACACACACACACACACACACACACACACACACACATGTGAACGACATGACGGAAGGAATAGACTCTGAGGTGTCCCTGTTTGCAGATGGCGTGAAGTTGATGAGAAGAATTCACTCGATCGAAGACCAGGCAGAACTACAAAGGGATCTGGACAGGCTGCATACCTGGTCCAGCAATTGGCTCCTGGAGTTCAATCCCACCAAGTGCAAAGTCATGAAGATTGGGGAAGGGCAAAGAAGGCCGCAGACGGAGTACAGTCTAGGGGGTCAGAGACTACAAACCTCACTCTAGGAAAAAGATCTTGGGGTGAGTATAACACCAGGCACATCTCCTGAAGCGCACATCAACCAAATAACTGCTGCAGCATATGGGCGCCTAGCAAACCTCAGAACAGCATTCCGACATCTTAATAAGGAATCATTCAGGACCCTGTACACCGTGTATGTTAGGCCCATATTGGAGTATGCGGCACCAGTTTGGAACCCACACCTAGCCAAGCACGTGAAGAAACTAGAGAAAGTGCAAAGGTTTGCAACAAGACTAGTCCCAGAGCTAAGAGGTATGTCCTACGAGGAGAGGTTAAGGGAAATCAACCTGACGACACTGGAGGACAGGAGAGATAGGGGGGACATGATAACGACATACAAAATACTGAGAGGAATTGACAAGGTGGACAAAGACAGGATGTTCCAGAGATTGGACACAGTAACAAGGGGACACAGTTGGAAGCTGAAGACACAGATGAATCACAGGGATGTTAGGAAGTATTTCTTCAGCCACAGAGTAGTCAGTAAGTGGAATAGTTTGGGAAGCGATGTAGTGGAGGCAGGATCCATACATAGCTTTAAGCAGAGGTATGATAAAGCTCACGGCTCAGGGAGAGTGACCTAGTAGCGATCAGTGAAGAGGCGGGGCCAGGAGCTCGGACTCGACCCCCACAACCTCAACTAGGTGAGTACAACTAGGTGAGTACACACACACACACACACATGCTTACGTACATTCTTTCAACACGTACTCTTAAACCATAAAGTATAGTTCCCAGTCTCTTCCTCAGAGCTTTACGGACTGGCAGCCCAGACTACTAGAGCTAGAAATTTCGGCTATCCAGCGAGAGTTCAAAACCTGGGATACTCTGACTCCTTCATCCAAGAAAGTTTACACAGAGCCAAGCAACACTAACTAACTGTTACACAACAAATCCCAGAGAAAACACAGAAGAGAAGAAAAACCATACCACTGGTGGGGTTTGAACTCGTGGCGAGTGAGTCGTAAAACTCCAGGCCAGCACGTAAGCCACTGGGCCACCTGACGCACTGGCCTGGAGTTTTACGACTGACTCTCCACGAGTTCAAATCCAGCCCGCGATATGATTTGTTTGCAATCGTTTTCCTGCAAACAGCAGGAAAACCGACCAGTTAACCAGCCAATTGTTCATATCATAACAAAATAGATAATTAAAGAACATAAAGGCACAATATGGTAACTGGAACAATAGAATAATACACATAACCCGCACATAGGAGAGAGAAGCACACGACGATGACGTTTGTAAACGGTCCAGGTCGGACCGACATGTCGTCGTAAACTTTACGACGACGACCCTTGTAAACTGAGCAGAGACGACCATAACTATCAAACAGAATTTTGAAACACAGAAAGTCACTGAAATTACAAACAAGAGAACTCTGCCTTGTTCCAACACTTGAAGCATCAACAATATGCAATAAATTGGGATAATACCGAAATTTTAAACACAATTGAAGAACGCATGAAAGAAAACAATTAATGCAGCCCTAACTGAGGAAAAATAATGAACCTGTCGAAAGATAAATTGATTCCAACGTGACTGCAAAATTCCCATGAAGAAATACAGCCCAACTGCAGACTTAATATATCAAACACTTGATGAGATACGGTACACGTCTGCTGGCCCATGCTGGCCCATACTGGCCCGTGCTGGCCCATGTTGGCCAGCTTGGAGGTGAACAAGACCTGACGAGCATACATTATATAATACCTTGGCTAGTGTTAAGAACTAGTTAGAGAAATACGCGAGTGACAGGGTGAGAAATAGGTAAAGTAATAGGGTGAATGATAGTGTAATAGGATGAGTGATAGGGTGAATGATAAGGTGAATAATACGGTGAGTGATAAGGTGAGTAATAGGGTGAGTGATAGGAAGAGTGACAGGGTGAGTAATAGGTTGAGTGATAAGGTGAGTAATGAGGTGAGTGATAGGTTGAGTAACAGTGTGAGTGATAACCTGAGTAATAGAGTGGGATTTGAGAAAGTTGTGTCAAGTATGGGTCACTAGGTTGTGTCAAGTATGGGTCACTAGGTTGTGTCAAGTATGGGTCACTAGGTTGTGTCAAGTATGGGTCACTAGGTTGTGTCAAGTATGGGTCACTAGGTTGTGTCAAGTATGGGTCACTAGGTTGTGTCAAGTATGGGTCACTAGGTTGTGTCAAGTATGGGTCACTAGGCTGTGTCAAGTATGGGTCACTAGGTTGTGTCAAGTATGGGTCACTAGGTTGTGTCAAGTATGGGTCACTAGGTTGTGTCAAGTATGGGTCACTAGGTTGTGTCAAGTATGGGTCACTAGGTTGTGTCAAGTATGGGGTCACTAGGTATGTGTCAAGTATGGGGTCACTAGGTTGTGTCAAGTATGGGTCACTAGTTGTTGTGTCAAGTATGGGTCACTAGGTTGTGTCAAGTATGGGTCATTATGTTGTGTCAAGTATGGATCACTAGGTTGTGTCAAGTATGGGTCACTAGGTTGTGTCAAGTATGGGTCACTAGGTTGTGTCAAGTATGGGTCACTAGGTTGTGTCAAGTATGGGTCACTAGGTTGTGTCAAGTATGGGTCACTAGGTTGTGTCAAGTATGGGTCACTAGGTTGTGTCAAGTATGGGTCACTAGGTTGTGTCAAATATGGGTCACTAGGTTGTGTCAAGTATGGGTCACTAGGTTGTGTCAAATATGGGTCACTAGGTTGTGTCAAGTATGGGTCACTAGGTTGTGTCAAGTATGGGTCACTAGGTTGTGTCAAATATGGGTCACTAGGTTGTGTCAAGTATGGGTCACTAGGTTATGTTTTAAAAATTGAGGTTGGAGAGTTGAAGGAGGAGGTCTTGCTTCTCCAGGAGGAGATTAGGAGGCTGACGGTCCACCTCAGTGGGTCTGGGAGAGAGTGTGAGGTGACTGGAGTTGTGGGGAATGAGGCTTCTAGCAGTGAGGTGCACTCTGTCTCTCGCTGTGAGGAGGCTGTAGGTGGGGAGGTAGCAACGGCTACCAGCAGTGAGGTGCAGCCCAGCACCTGCTACAAGTGGCGAGTGGTTCCCAGTAATGGAAGGAGACTCAGAATAAGGAAAGTTAAGAGTGAAAATCTGAAGGTAGGAAATCGCTTCTCTGTTCTTCAGGATGAATGTACTTCAGTGGCCAGTGAAGGTAAGGGTACTACTGCCCCTGCTAACAGAGGTAAGCGCATTCTTGTGGTTGGTGACTCTCAGGTAAGACATATTGACCGTGCTTTTTCTAATAGGAATAAGAAGATGAGAGATAGAGTGTGCTTCCCTGGAGCTGGTGTTGGGGACATAGTTAACAGGCTGGATAACATCATGTCAGGTAATGGGAACAAGCCCATTATCTGTCTCAGTGCTGGTGGAAATGATATTGGGAAGGGTAGGAGAGAAGAGCTGCTAGATAAGTACAGGTCAGCTATAGATTTCATTAAATCTAAGGGAGGGGTCCCAATCATATGTAGCATCTTGCCTAGAAGGGGAGTAGGAAATGAATGGTTGTCTAGGGCAATTGGCGTAAATTGCTGGCTAGACAGATACTGCAAGGAACTTGCAATCCTATTCATTGACAACTGGGACAACTTTTATGGCAAACATGATATGTATGCAAGAGATGGGGAACATCTCTCTGAGGCTGGGGTGGTAGCAATTGCAAACTCAATTGAGAAGGCCATTGGTGAAATGCCTATGATTTTAAACTGATAGAAGATAGAGGTATGGGTGTGTGTGGGAAATAAGCAGGTTGCAACACTAGGGTTGGAAACAGTAAATGTATAAAAGGCATTCAGCATGAAGTTATAAATAAAGACAATAGATCAGGTCAGCAAACAAAGGGGGACAGCAGAGGGCAGCAAGGGACTAGCTCCCTTAAGGTTTACTATACTAATAGCAGGAGTGTAAGAAATAAGATAGATGAGCTAAGATTAATTGCAAGTGCAGGAAACATAGATATTATTGCTATAACAGAGACCTGGCTCAATCTGAAAGATAGAGAGATGCCCTCTGAATGTCACATACAAGGCTATAAATTATTCCACACTGACAGGGTCAACAGGAAGGGTGGTGGAGTAGCGATGTACGTCAAAGACAATTTAAATTGTTGTGTTAGACAAGATATAAAATTAGAAGCGTCAGCCACTGAATCTGTTTGGTTACAGTTTCTCGAGGGCCGAGAAAAACTAATTTTGGGTGTGATTTACAGGGCCCCAAATCTTGATAGGGAGTGCAGTAAACTTCTATGGGACGAAATTCGTAAGGCATCTACATACGAAAATGTTGTGCTAATGGGAGATTTCAACTATAGACAGATTGACTGGAGCAATTTGACAGGAAATTTAGAGTCAGGTGACTTTCTTGATACAATCCAGGATTGTTTTTTAAAACAGTTTGTGACAGAGCCAACTAGGGGAAATAACCTCCTTGACTTGGTTCTTGCCAGTAGGGAAACACTAATTAATAATCTTGAGGTTAATGATGAGCTTGGGGAAAGTGATCACAAATCACTCAGTTTTAATATATCATGGAATTCCCCTAATAATGGCAATCAAGTCTCCGTCCCTGACTTTCGCTTGGCTGATTTCATAGGACTGAAAAATTACTTAGGTGGGCTGAACTGGAATGACCTGACTAAGGGTCAGGTAGGTGGTGATGGTTGCCGATATAACGCTTTACAGGGCATAGTTCTAGCTGCTCAGTCAAATTATGTTCCAAATAGGGAAATCAGATCAAACAAAAATGATCCTAAATGGATGAACAATAGATTAATATATCTGATTGGTCAAAAGAGAGGCATATATAGGCAAATCAAAAGAGGAGAGGGGCAATTAAGAAATCGATATATTCAGTTAAAGAGAGAAATAAAAAAGGGAATTAGAAAAACAAAAAGAGATTATGAGGTTAAAGTTGCAAGAGAATCGAAGACTAACCCAAAAGGATTCTTTCAGGTATACAGAAGTAAGATCAGGGACAAGATAGGCCCACTCAAAAGTTCCTCGGGTCAGCTCACTGACAGTGATAAGGAAATGTGTAGAATTTTTAACACATACTTCCTCTCAGTTTTTACACAGGAGGATACCAGCGATATTCCAGAAATTATAAATTATGTAGAACAGGACGATAATAAACTGTGCACGATTAGGGTCACAAGTGACATGGTCCTTAGGCAAACAGATAAATTAAACCCTAACAAATCCCCAGGCCCTGATGAACTGTATGCAAGGGTTCTAAAGGAATGTAAAGAGGAGCTTAGCAAACCTTTGGCTAATCTTTTCAACATATCACTACAAGCTGGCATGGTGCCAGATAAGTGGAAAATGGCAACTGTGATACCTATTTTCAAAGCAGGTGACAGGTCCTTAGCTTCGAACTATAGACCAATAAGCCTAACCTCCATAGTGGGAAAATTTATGGAATCAATAATTGCCGAGGCAGTTCATAGCCACCATGAAAAGCATAAATTAATCAACGAATCTCAGCATGGTTTTACAAAGGGGCGTTCCTGCCTTACGAATTTATTAACTTTTTTTCACAAAGGTATTTGAGGAGGTAGATCATGGTAATGAATATGATATTGTGTATATGGACTTCAGTAAGGCTTTTGACAGGGTCCCACATCAGAGACTATTGAGGAAAATTAAGGCACATGGAATAGGAGAAGAAATTTTTGTCTGGATAGAGGCATGGTTCACAAATAGGCAGCAGAGAGTTTGCATGTATAATGGTCGCCAAGACCGGAGTCCTAGCACGAGTCTCAATCTTGCGATGACCCGTCTCTGGCTCCCGAAGGAGAAAGGGTTCTGCAAGATGCATGCTACTCAAGCACTGTTCTGGTGAGTTCATGTGGTGCATCTCATAAGCGACAGCACCGTATGTGGACACCAGCGAGGAGGAGGATATGTCGTTATCACGGGCAACAGCTTGTCTGGTTCGTTGACTCCATGGTACA
>NC_091294.1:23530490-23600490 GCF_038502225.1 Cherax quadricarinatus | reverse complement strand
AGTGATTCTGTTAGGTAGTGTATTTAAAAAATAATAAAGTTAGATTGGGTTTTAGGTTTAACATTTATGTGATATAATTGTGAGAAACATTTAAGATATACAATTTATAATGTTCAGTTATTCAGTATTTATTTGGTTTTGGGTGAGTAAGTAATCTTTGAGAAGAGACTTGAATTTATAAACAGGTTGTGTTTCTTTTATATTTACAGGTAATGAATTCCAGATTTTAGGGCCTTTTATGTGCATTGAGTTTTTGCATAGTGTGAGATGGACACGAGGAACATCAAAGAGTGATCTGTGCCTTGTGTTATGGTCATGTGTTCTGTTGAGGTTGGCAAGGAGATGTTTGAGGGGAGGGTTAATATCAGAGTTAAGTGTTCTATGTATGTAATAGGTGCAGTAATAAGTATGGATGTTTTGTATGGTGAGTAGGTTTAGTGTATTGAATATTGGTGGAGTGTGCTGCCTGTAGTGAGAATTTGTTATCATTCTAACTGCAGCCTTTTGTTGGGTAATTAGTGGTCTGAGATGGTTAATTGTTGTTGAGCCCCATGCACAAATTCCATAGGTGAGATAGGGGTAAATAAGAGAGTGATATAGGGCCAGGAGGGCTGACTGTGGAACATAGTACCGTATCTTCGATAGTATGCCTACAGTCTTGGAAATTTTCTTAGAAATTTGATGTATATGTGTATGAAATTTGAGTCTATTATCAAGGTGGATTCCTAAGAATTTTCCCTCTGTTAGTTTTGTGATAGGTGATCCATTTATCATTATGTTAAGAGGGACATCTGTAGCTCTGTTACCAAACTGAATGAAGTAGGTTTTGTCAATGTTTAGTGTAAGTTTGTTAGTCCTCATCCAGGTAGATATTTTCTGTAATTCGGTATTTACAGTATTGGCTAGCGTGACTGGGCTCGGGTGAGAGAAGACGTATGTAGTGTCATCTGCAAATAGTGTGGGTTTGAGTAATTGCGAAGCATTTGGAAGGTCATTTATGTATAGGAGAAAGAGAAGAGGGCCAAGGACACTTCCCTGTGGGACACCAACTGTAATTGGTTGTGCAGAAGAGTTTGCCCCATTTGCGTACACATATTGGCTTCTGTTGCTGAGGTAAGACTTGAGGTAGTTGAGGGAGTGCCCTCTTATACCATAGTGTGACAATTTTACGTGGAGCAAGTCATGGTCAACTGTATCAAAAGCTTTACGTAAGTCAATGAAGATCCCCAGTGGGACTTCTTTTTTCTCTATTGCAGTGTATATATGTTCTAGCATGTGTATAATAGCATCATTAGTATTTTTATTAGGCCTGAATCCAAATTGGCAGGGGTTGAGTATGTTTTGGGAGATAAGGTAGGAGTAGATTCGTTTATGAATTAATTTTTCGAAGATTTTTGAGAGAGGGTGTAAGTTGGATATTGGCCTATAGTTATTCAACTCTGTTTGGTCTCCTCCTTTGTGGATCGGGGTGACCCTTGCTATTTTGAGTACTGTAGGGAAGGTGGAGGATTCAATGGATTTGTTAAAGAGTGTTGCAATGATTGGTGATAGCACTTGTGAAACTTTTTTGTATATAAGGGGTGGTAAGGTATTTAAATCTCCTGCCTTGTTTTTTAGTGCGTTGATAATAAGGGAGACTTCGTATGGGTTAGTCGGAGCTAGGAACAGTGTGTTCGGGTAGTTGCCGGTGAGGTAGTCATTTGGTGGGGTATCTGAGCTTGGGATTTTATTGGCAAGGTTATGTCCTATAGTGGAGAAGAAATCATTGAGTCTGTTTGCTGTTTCTGTTGGTGGGAGTTGGGGTTCATCTGTTTTTGCTAATTTTATTTCGCTATTTCGTGATATCTTTTTTGTTCCCAGAATTTCTGATAGGGTTTTCCAGGTCTTTTTTATATCACCTCGTAAGTTGGATAATCTGTTCTCATAATACAATTTTTTTGCCCTTCTTATCAGGCTGGTTAGGATTGACGAGTAACGTTTTGTTTGGTCTCTGGTTATGTGACCCATTCTGTACTGTTTTTCATATTGGTGTTTTGTATTTATGGATTTGAGAATGCTGGGTGTTAGCCAGGGACTGTTCAGTCTCTTTGCTGTCATCTGTTTAGTTTTTTTAGGGCAGTGCTTGTTATAGAGGTATTGGGTTTTTTTTAGAAAATTATTAATACATTCGTCAATATCTGTATAGGTTTCTAGCTCAGTGTGCCAGTCAATGTTTGCTATTGCTGTTGTGAAGTTATTAATGGCTGCCTCATTGTGAAGTCTGAAGGTGACTTTAGTAGTGTCTTGGGGTAGTTTACCAAGAGTTGTTATGAGGAAAGTAGGGTAGTGGTCTGTGGTATTATCTGTAATTATGCCTGATTTTAAAGGGGATATGGTGTTGGTCCAGATGTGGTCAAGTAGGGAAACACTAGTCTCTGTAACTCTTGTAGGTTTTGTTACTGCTGGTAGTAACATACAGTTACTCATTGTGTTTGTGAATTCAGTAACGTGTGGGTCCTGGTCTTGCAGGAGATTTATATTGAAGTCACCTGAGAGTAGTAAGTGATCTTTGTTCATGCGTGCATCAGTTATCATACTTCCTAGATTTTGACTAAATTGGCTAATGTTTGACTGTGGAACTCTGTAGATGTTTATCAATGTGAGAGGTTTTTGTAGGTACTTTGATTTGAATTTAGCTATTATATATTCCCCATGTTCATCCCTTGTGCAAGTATTAGTGATACATTCTAGTTGGTCTGAGTAGTATATGGCTGTGCCACCCCCTTGTTGATCTGGCCTACAGTTGTGTATGGCTGTGTAACCAGGAATGGCATAGACATCTGTACTATCAGGCTTTAGCCAGGTTTCAGTTAGTGTAATGATGGACATATTGGCATGTAAGGAATTTAGTAATGCTATGAGGTCATCGTAATGCTTGCTTAAAGATCTGATATTGTAGTTAAATATAGTTATGTTGTTGTTGGCACTGAGAAGTGCCTAACTCCTGCCACTATATATACGCGTTTTCTTAATATTCTCTGTATTAGGACTCAAGAAGTCACTCGTGGCGAAACGTTTCCTTTAATAAATGTCCTGAACTGTACTTAAGTGTCTTTTTCCACATCGTGTCGGTATTACCAGACTATTTCCCCAGTAAGTACGACTATAATAATGTGTGTAAGGGTATAATGATGAATATTAAGGATGAGTTAGAAGAGATATGAGTTGACATCAAGGGACTGAAATGAAATATTGCAATAGTGAATATACGAACATAAGAATTGAGGAACACTGTAGCAGGCCTACTGACCCATACAAAGGAGGTCACATTTATCTGTCCAATCAAACACAGCCTCTCCCGCTCATATATTTGAGCTTGTGTTGCCCTACTCGCAAGACTCTCCTACGCATCCACAACTCTGATTGAAAAATATTACTTAGCTATGTCCTTTAAAACGGACACAAGTGAACACATCAGTAGAAGCATTTCCAGTGTTGAAGCAGAGAGATAACGACCACTGTGATGCAGCACTGATGGCAACTGGTGCAGCTGTCTCGCTCACCAGTGATGTAACTAGCCAGGGCTCCCTCCCTCCCTTCCTTCTTCCCTCCCTCCTTCCCTCCCTCCCTATCTCTCATCCTCCACTTGTTTGTCAAACTGCCCTGAAGAGGGATTTGAATTTAGTGGAGTGAAATAAGTTGAGCTGAGAGTGAGGTGAAGTAGAGGATGGCAGCTTGGGGACACTAATAAACGGACTACGTGTGGAAATCAGTGAAAGACGGCCAGAAAGGATGAATTCAAATCTATTTATGGATGACTGGTGAGAATGGGGCTAAAAAGAGCAGCTGATAATAGATTGATGAGAATGAAGTTTTATTGTGAATGCTGAGGATGAATTCATGCGTTATGAAGACCTTGATGAGAAGTCTCGTGAATTCAGAGACTGACACGGGTAACTGAGCTGCTGTAAGGAAATCAGGTTTTAGGAAATGGGTAAGAGATGATCTGAGAACAGACAGTGGAGCCAACAAGGTGGAAATAAATGGTATAAAATACCGACACAATGGAAAAATAAACACATGCAGTATAATGTCATCCTCTATTGACAACGTTTCGCCCACACAGTGGACTTTTTCAAGTCACAAACAGATCTACCTGGATGTATGTATTTATAATGTTCGCCAAGACCGTAGTCCTGGCACGGGTCTCAATCTTGCGATGACCCGTCTCTAGCTCCCGAGGAAGAAAGGTTTCTACAATGATGCGACATATGCTGCTCAAGCACACTTCTGGTCAGTTCATCTGGTACATCTCATAAGCGACAACACCGTATGCACTCCTAACTGTGGACACTAGCGAGGAGGAGGATATGTCGTTATCACGGGCAACAGCTTGTCTGGTTCGTTGACTCCATGGTACACTAGTGTGGCCGCAGTCATCTCTGGGTCCTCTTCGGGAGGGAACATCACTACCAGCTGCCTGCGGAGTGTCTCAGTAACTTCGCACTCCAGAAGATAGTGTGTTAGGGGGAGCTGGACAACGTCCTGGCAGTACTGGCACATCTCCTCAGCCTTATCTACCATCATCTTGGCTGTGGGAAAGCCCAAACGAAGCCGATGGATGGCGGTACACAGCGCTCTGGACCAGCTTCTATCATATGGAGGGGGTTCTCCCTGAGTCGCTGTTCGATACCATTTTTGAGATGGGGTATCACCAAAGACCTCTTCCATAAGTTTCATTGCTCTGGCAGCCATCCGTTTGGTCTGTCGTAGGCTGATGGGGACAGTAATCCCAACATGTGGATGCTCTGTTGTTGCCTTGGCTGCATCATCTGCCGCCTCATTTACCCGGATGCCAGCATGGCTGGGGATCCAGTTCAATGTCGATCTCTTACCCTGAACCTCTAAGGCTGTCCTTATGCTCAGGATTGATGTAATGAGGTGAACATTGTCCTGTGGTTGGGGATGGGAGTAGGCATTGATTGCAGAGGTGGAGTCAACATGTATGGCAGGTCGGAGTCGATGTCGTAGGGGATGTGACAATGCCTGCTGAATCGCCACCAGCTCAGCTTGAAGGATCGTGCAGTGGTCAGGGAGTCGCCAGCCTTGTGAGTGACCATTGTGGTACAGTCCAGCTGCTGCTCTCTTCCTGTCAGGGTCGACAAAGCCATCTGTGAAATACACTGCACATGTGCGTCCCTCTGCCAGTGCCATGCTTGTCTCAGCATGATTGCTGAGGGTGTCTTGACTGCAGAGACGCTCAGAGATAGGTAGTTGCATGATGCAAACATCGGCCGGATCTGGGCGCTAGGGAGGTGGTGGATGATACCCAGCAACAAGAAGGTCACAACTCTTCTCAAGGAATAGTTGTACAGGCAGCAGCTTCCGCCCAGCTGCACAAAACGAACGGATTCATTAGTAGTCCGTGAAGAGAGTTGGATCTTGTGTCATGGTTCTCAATGTCTGTCTTCTTAGTGGGGTGCCTTGCTGCCGGTGCAGAATCGTGGCTACTTTGCAGGCGTTTATGTATCTTACTCTGTCAGCCAGGGAAGGAAGCCGGGCCCCAAGTCTGAGACATACTGTGTTGGTCCAGATGGGGGCCCCAAGCATAATTCTTATCGCCTGGTCTTGTACGACCTCCACCCTTTGCCTGCTCTGCGTGAAGAGATGAGCTAATGCTGGTGCACCGTAGTCAGTGAGCGAGCGTACAGCTTGTATATAGTACAAGCGAAGTACATCTTTGCTCGCCCCTGCACACTGCCTCCTCATGGCTCTCATGGCATTGAGTCTGAGTAGAGCACGGGAACTGACATACTCGGCCTGTTTCTGAAAGGTCAGCTTTTTATCAATGTAGATTCCCAAGTATAGATAGGAGCCTGTCCACTCAAGTTCTATATCCTGGATACGTAATCTATTCACAGGATCTGGTCCCTTGAACATCATTGCAAGAGATTTCTCGGCCGAGATCTTGAGGCCTAGTTCCTTGGAAGACTGCGTAATTAGGTCCAAACCTCTCTGAGCCTGTCGCTCCAAATTGCCTTTCCCATTCACTAAGAGTGCAAGATCATCAGCATAGCTGAGAAGCTGCGTACCACTATGAAAGGGAAGGCTCACAAGTTCCTGCATAAGAACGTTAAACAGGGTAGGACTGCACACACCTCCTTGTGGCGTGCCGTTTTCCAGGGTTTTAAAGGAAGAGTAGTGTCACTGAAAGCTGACACGTAGTGTCACTGAAAGCTGCCTGTCCCGAAGGTAGGACTCTATCCAGACCAGGAGGCGTCCTTTGATCCCCTTCCGAGTTAGTATTTCTAGAAATGCTGTGGGGCTGGCTAGCTCAAATATCTTCTCAAGGTCGAGGTAGACGACGATACTAGGTTTCTTGTTACTATCAGCAATCTGGCTTAGTAGGGTGGTTATGCACTCTGCTGTACCCACTCCTTTGGTGAAGCCAAATATGTGATGATGAGGGGGTCCAAGTTTCCATAGGAGGCTGTTTAACACCATCCTCTCAGCAGTCTTGGCTAAACAGCTGGTTAGCGTTATGGGTCTCATACTGCCTAGGTCCTTTGGCTTTGGAAATGGTACAATGGTAGCCTTCTTCCAAGCTGCTGGGAGTGTCCCGGCTCTCCACGACTTGTTAATGACGTCTAGTATGGCTTCCCATCCACTCTGCCCAGCCCGTGCAATCATGGAGTACGTAACCCCATTGATGCCCAGGGCAGTGTCACCTGTGTTCTTAATGGCACGTCGGAGTTCCAAGTCCGTGAGGTCTTCATCAGTCACATCTTGCGACTCACATGCAGCTTGTATCGCTAGCTGGCGCTGTGGCAGAAGATCCGTCTGTATATTCCGGATGTCTTGTGGAAGCTGAGTGGAGGCTCCCCTGGAAGTGAAAAGCTTCACTAGTTTCTCAGCTTTCTGGGATGGGTTCGGGTGTGCTGGTGGCCTCGGCTTGTTCTTGCCAGTTGCTAAGTTGAGCTTGCCCCATATCTCAGATAAGGTGGTGTGTTGCCCGAATGTTCAGCACCACTCAAGCCATTTCTCAGTTTTTACTCTGATAGAGACTCTGCGGGCATGCTGCACAATGGCTCTCAGAGTATTCCTGTTCTCTGCCTTAGGGTTACGCCTGTATAGCTTCCTAAAAGAGTTGATGCGGTGGTTCTGTTCCCGCACCTCGTCGTTGTAGAACCACCAGTCTCTTTTGTGAGTGCGTCCTGTGGACTTCTTTAGAATTGCGCACTCTGCTGCCTGGATGAGAACAGTGGTTAGTTCCTGTTCAGCCGTATCACAGTCTTCAGATAGAGAGTATGTGGACCACCAGTCATGAAGATAATCCTGGAACACCTTCCAGTTGGCCCTCTTTACGTCCCATCTAGGAGGTAGCACAACTGTGGGAGGCCTGTTGATATTGAAGGTGGTGATCACTGCAAAGTGGTCACTGACAAGGTGAGGATGAGTTTCCCATGTGGCTCCTGCTGCGAGTTGTCTTGTCCCGAAGGTAAGGTCGAGGCAGCCACCCAACAGGTGTGTGGGGTCTCCATTGTTTAGCAACTTTACCTCTGGAATATCGTATAGAAGTATTGCTATGTGTCTGCCAGCAGCATTGGTTGCTGAGTGAGAGTGCAACATTTCGGTGATGTGCGTTGAAATTTGCACCCACAATAATACACTCGGTGCGTGCTAGCGCGAGGAGCTCTGCAATGTCGAGGGTGTGTCTTGGGTTCTTGTAGATGTTATAGATGGTAATCGGCGCCCCAGGTATGTGTGCAAGGATGGCCTGTACCTCGACATCTTCCCCACAGTCTACAGGGTTGGCTATAACCTCGTGCGGTATTGTATCGGATACGAATACAGCTGTGCCTCTGCAGTGAACGCCCGTGTCCATGTGCCGAAAATACCCAGCAAAACCGGTCCCGAACTACTGCCTCCAGCAAGAGGTGCTGTTTGCCCCTCAGGCCCTGAATGTTCCATTGTAGGATCTTGAGGGTGTGATTTGGTACCGAAGTTATTCCATCGCTGTTGTTTCCTCAGCTGGGGATTGAGCCCTGCCCGCTCTGAGAACCTGCAAATTCATGGCGTCCACCGTCTCCTCCTCGGTCAGTAAGCACACTCTCAGGAGCGTACTGACCATCTGCCGGAATACGCTCTGTTGTTCCGTGGAGTTGACTGTGTTGCAAATAAGATCCGTGAACGCCTTGATGAGTGCTACGAGATCCTCCCTGGTGAGGACCTGCTTTGGCATTGGGTTCGAAAAAGTGGATATTACCTGGGCTGTTGTGGTCTGTAGGGACTGCTACAGTTCCTGCAGACCACAACAGACCCTACTGGTCTGTTTCTGTATACCAGGTTGGGTAGCCGGGATCTGCTGGTGAGGTGCCAGTTGAGCCTGCAAAGCGGCTGTGCCGGGTAAGGAGTGCCTGCGTTGTCGTGCTATGGCCGGTGGGGGCTAGCTTAGTGCCGCCTGCTGATCGCGTTGACCAGATGTACCCTGTTGAAGCCTCATGTTCCTCTTGTTTCTGTTTCTTCGTTGAGGTAGGGGTGCAGGAGGTTCCTGACCATGACGCCTGGTTGAGGCTTCGAGGGTTGGGAATTCCTGGGCATTGAGTTGGGTTAGCTGATGAGAGATCTGCGGTGTGGCAGGGTTCTCTGCACCCATCGTCTGCTGAGTGATGATCCATCGTAGCCTGCTGCCGTACAAGACATTCGCAGTTCACACACTCAGTTCACGGAGTACACTACCTTTTCACTAGATAGGCCGAAAAGAAGAGGCCACGATGCTCCATGAACACGACGGAGGACTCGGATTTGGAAATGTGGGGCGCAATTCTAGCTAAGAAGTTGCGAGACCAATCCGTGTCATCAGAGGAAGAGGAAGATCCTGCTCACATTGTAGCAGATCTGACAGTTCCAACCATGGAGCCAGCGAATATGGAAACAGGGGAGGAAATAAACACCCCACCCCCCCGAGAACCAAGAAGGATGGATCACTGTGGACAACAAGAAGAAGCGCCGTCCGCCCAAGGAGCAGGCAAACCAGCTCAACCGACCTGGCAAATTCAAGGTGAAGTCTTACAGTGACCACAGAACCCACTATGGCGTTGTTTCATACCTGGAATCACGACACAACCTGAAGTTCAAGATATGGTTCAACTTGATGGGAGAACCAATAATGACTCATGGAGACAGATCGCTCATTCACCCTGGAGGAACTGGACTCTCGGCAGAAGATCGCCAAGGGTGTAGTGATGCGATACCCGGTGATAATGCCCATCGAGGCAGTAGCATCTCACCCTAGTGTGGTGTCAGCTCAGCGTCTCAAGGCAAAGACGGCAGGCAACGCACCAACCCGACAGGTCCTCATACAGCATGTAGGACTACTGCCATCCCAGCTGGACCTCGGTTCTTCGGGCAGGTACGATGTCAGGACCTTCACGGCAGAACCAGTTCGCTGTTTCAAGTGTCAGCGTTACGGCCACCTGGGTGCAATCTGTCCGAACAGAGTAATCTGCGGTGTCTGCAGCCCGCGCCACCCTACCGAGGAATACAGCATATGTGCAAAGAAGTAGCTTATATACTGTAGTCAGGAGAGGTGCAGCAGTCGTAGGTGGTATCACATTTGTCCAATGTCATGCCCAAGGGTTAGGCAAGCGAAGAATTCCTTGTATTAAGATCCCAAGATGTTGCTGTGTCAGACAGGAATGTAGATGAAGCCACTATGTGGCGAAACGTTTCCTCATTAAAGATACCCAAGTGTGTAAATTATGAGCTTAAACGTCCCACATCATAAAAATCTTTGAAAGCGTTCTAAGACGCAAGATTGCAAACCACTTGCATTCCCAATAATTGCACAATCCAGGGCAACATGGGTTCAGAGCTGGTCGCTCCTGCCTCTCGCAACTACTGGACCACTATGATATGATCTTGGATGCACTGGAAAACAAACAGAATGCAGATGTAGTATACACAGATTTTTCAAAAGCCTTTGACAAGTGCGATCATGGCGTAATAACACACAAAATGCGTATCAAAGGGATAACTGGCAAAGTTGGCAGATGGATCTTCAACTTTCTAACCAATCAAACACAAAGAGTAGTGGTAAACAGAATTAAATCAGAAGCTGCCATAGTGAAGAGCTCTGTCCACAAGGCACAGTACTCGCCCCTATTCTGTTCCTCATCCTCATATCAGACATAGACAGAGATGTAAACCACAGCACTGTATCATCCTTTGCAGACGATAATAGGATCTGCATGATTGTCATCCATTGAGGACACTGTTAACCTCCAAGAAGATATAAACCAATTTTTCCAATGGGCAACGGAGAACAATATGATGTTCAGTGAAGACAAATTCCAACTACTAAGTTATGGAAAACTGGAGAAAATAATAACTAGGACTGAGTATGCTATAAACTCTAATCACACAATAGAGCGGAAAAGTAATGTGAAGGACCTGGGAGTGGTAATGTCTGAGGATCTCACCTTCAAGGATCACAACAGTGCCACGATCACATCTGCGAGGAAACTGATATGATGGATAATGAGAACATTGAAGACAAGAGATGCCAAGCCATTGATGATCCTTTTTAAATAACTTGTTCTCTCTAGGCTGGAATACTGCTGTACATTAACATCTCCATTCATGGTAGGCAAAATTGCAGATCTAGAAAATGTACAGAGAACCTTTACTGCATATATAAGTTCCATCAAACACCTTAACTACTGGGAACACTTGGAAGCACTTGATTTGTACTCACTGGAGTGTAGGCGAGAGAGATACATCATAATCTACACATGGAAGATCCTGGAGGGACTGGTCCCTAAAATGCGAACAGAAATCACTCCCTACGTAAGCAAAAGACTTGGCAGGCGATGCAACATACCCCCAGTGAAAAGTAGGGGCGCCATTAGTACACTAAGAGAAAACACAATAAGTGTCCGGGGCCCAATACTGTTCAACAGCCTCCCACCAGCCATGATATGGCTACAACCTGATCGACACTTAGAGGTTAGGTTAAGTAAGGTTTATCAGGCCAAACGTTTCCTGACGCGGATTTTATTCATATAATGACCCGCAGTTGGAGATTTTAGTCATCTGACCGAGCCCTTCCGCTGGCGTACCAGTCCACCCCTTAAAAATTATGGTTATATTTATAACAGCAGCCGCGCTGTGTTGGAGAGTAACAGAGTAGTGAAGACAACTCTAGTATCAAGTAACTTAATATGCTCACAGGAGCTCAGACGAAGTTGACCAGACTACTGTGGTAGGCCAGAGGAATATCAAAGAA
The DNA here is from genome assembly GCF_038502225.1 of Cherax quadricarinatus. Lineage (NCBI taxonomy): Eukaryota > Metazoa > Arthropoda > Malacostraca > Decapoda > Parastacidae > Cherax > Cherax quadricarinatus. The sequence goes on along the minus strand of NC_091294.1, from coordinate 23,589,224 downwards.
AGTATCAAAATACGTACAGGAGACTGACAACGGTTGAAGGTCACAACAATAACAGAATATTAATTATGTCACCAGTAAGTATGGTCATTACAATCACCATTTGTCAACCCAAAACTGTAGCCTTACCAGAACCTGGATAGCTTACCAAGCAGGCCATCCAGGTATCGTTGCAGGTGGTAAATTCCCACAACTCTGGTAAACTACCATACCAAACGATGCTTCTCTAATCTATGTACATAATTTCCAACACTTGGACGTTTTCCCTTACATATACAAATGGAGGCGCCAAAAGAAAGCAGCAGATTTGAAATAAAAAGCGATAGAAAATAAACCTTGTTTACTAGCTCTCACAGAAACAACTCCTGGAAGACATAAAGATTTGAGTGCAGTGCTAAGAAAGATAGAGAGAGAAAGAGAGAGAGAACAGCAGAGACTAACTGACTGCATCAGTAACTTGCATACCAGTCTTTACTGAATATTTATGAGGAAGGCTTGTGATTAAATCTGGTTAAGGTAGTTTAATTAATGTTATGATCAGTCTGGATGGTTTAAGTGAGGTGGAAAAACACCTGGTTAGTGGGGAGAAACACCTGACTGGTGGGGAGAAACAAGTTGCTGTTGGGGAGAAACTCCTGGCTGGTGGAGAGAAACACCTGGCTAGTGGGGAGAAACATCTAACTGGTGGGGAGAAACACCTGGCTGAATGGGAGAAACACTTGGCTGGTGAGAAGAAACACCTGGCTGGTGAGAAGAAACACCTGGCTGGTGAGAAGAAACACCTGGCTGGTGAGAAGAAATACCTGGCTGGTGAGAAGAAATACGTGGCTGGTGAGAAGAAACACCTGGCTGGTGAGAAGAAATACATGGCTGGTGAGAAGAAATACCTGGCTGGTGAGAAGAAACACCTGGCTGGTGAGAAGAAATACCTGGCTGGTGAGAAGAAACACCTGGCTGGTGAGAAGAAACACCTGGCTGGTGAGAAGAAACACCTGGCTGGTGAGAAGAAACACCTGGCTGGTGAGAAGAAACACCTGGCTGGTGGGAAGAAACACCTGGCTGGTGAGAAGAAATACCTGGCTGGTGAGAAGAAATACCTGGCTGGTGAGAAGAAACACCTGGCTGGTGAGAAGAAATACCTGGCTGGTGAGAAGAAACACCTGGCTGGTGAGAAGAAATACCTGGCTGGTGAGAAGAAACACCTGGCTGGTGAGAAGAAATACCTGGCTGGTGAGAAGAAACACCTGGCTGGTGAGAAGAAACACCTGGCTGGTGGGAAGAAACACCTTGCTGGTGGGGAGAAACACCTGGCTGGTGGGGAGAAACACCTGGCTGGTGAGAAGAAACACCTGGCTGGTGAGAAGAAACACCTGGCTGGTGGGGAGAAACACCTGGCTGGTGAGAAGAAACACCTGGCTGGTGAGAAGAAACACCTGGCTGGTGGGGAGAAACACCTGGCTGGTGGGGAGAAACACCTGGCTGGTGGGGAGAAACACCTGGCTGGTGAGAAGAAACACCTGGCTGGTGGGGAGAAACACCTGGCTGGTGAGAAGAAACACCTGGCTGGTGGGGAGAAACACCTGGCTGGTGGGGAGAAACACCTGGCTGGTGAGATGAAACACCTGGCTGGTGGGGAGAAACACCTGGCTGGTGAGAAGAAACACCTGGCTGGTGGGGAGAAACACCTGGCTGGTGGGAAGAAACACCTGGCTGGTGAGAAGAAACACCTGGCTGGTGGGGAGAAACACCTGGCTGGTGAGAAGAAACACCTGGCTGGTGGGGAGAAACACCTGGCTGGTGGGGAGAAACACCTGGCTGGTGGGGAGAAACACCTGGCTGGTGGGGAGAAACACCTGGCTGGCGGGGAGAAACACCTGGCTGGTGAGAAGAAACACCTGGCTGGTGGGGAGAAACACCTGGCTGGTGGGGAGAAACACCTGGCTGGTGGGGAGAAACACCTGGCTGGTGGGGAGAAATACCTGGCTGGTGGGGAGAAACACCTGGCTGGTGGGGAGAAACACCTGGTTGGTGGGGAGAAACACCTGGCTGGTGGGGAGAAACACCTGGCTGGTGGGGAGAAATACCTGGCTGGTGGGGAGAAACACCTGGCTGGTGGGGAGAAACACCTGGCTGGTGGGGAGAAACACCTGGCTGGTGGGGAGAAATACCTGGCTGGTGGGGAGAAACACCTGGCTGGTGGGGAGAAACACCTGGCTGGTGGGGAGAAACACCTGGCTGGTGGGGAGAAATACCTGGCTGGTGGGGAGAAACACCTGGCTGGTGGGGAGAAACACCTGGCTGGTGGGGAGAAACACCTGGCTGGTGGGGAGAAACACCTGGCTGGTGGGGAGAAATACCTGGCTGGTGGGGAGAAACACCTGGCTGGTGGGGAGAAATACCTGGCTGGTGGGGAGAAACACCTGGCTGGTGGGGAGAAACACCTGGCTGGTGGGGAGAAACACCTGGCTGGTGGGGAGAAATACCTGGCTGGTGGGGAGAAACACCTGGCTGGTGGGGAGAAATACCTGGCTGGTGGGGAGAAACACCTGGCTGGTGGGGAGAAACACCTGGCTGGTGTGGAGAAACACCTGGCTGGTGGGGAGAAATACCTGGCTGGTGGGGAGAAACACCTGGCTGGTGGGGAGAAATACCTGGCTGGTGGGGAGAAACACCTGGCTGGTGGGGAGAAACACCTGGCTGGTGGGGAGAAAGAACCTAGACATGGGTGAAATACCAAAAGACTTAAAAGAGTGCAGACCAGTAGACCTAACTTCCCACATCATAAAACTTTTCGAAAGAGTGTTGAGACGGCAGATTACAAGTTTCATGGACCAACATAACCGGCATAACCCAAACCAGCAAGATCTGGGTTATGCCGGGGTTGTAATAAACAGAGTAAATCCAGCATCAGCGAGGTAAAACGCTCAGTTCCCCAAGGCACTGTCCTGGCACCTCTGCTGTTTCTCATCCTCATAGCAGACACAGATATAAACACCTGTCACAGTTTTATATCATAATTTGTAGATGAGACTACAATAAACATGAAAGTCACTTCGGTAGAAGACACTGAAAAATTACAAGAAGATATAAACAGTGTTTTCCAGTTGGTAGTTGAGAACAACATGACATTCAGTGGTAATAAGTTCCAACTGCTTAGGCATGAAAAGAATGATGAATTCAGAAGGCACACTGGATACATAACTCAAAAGGATCGTCAAATAAATGAAAGGAGCACGGGAAAGACTTAGGAATAATTATGTCAGCTGACCTTTCTTTCAAAGAACAAAGTAAGACAAAGGTCACACCAGCCAGGAGGATGACGGGGTAGGTAATGAGAACTTTCAAAACAAGGGAAATATGCCGATGGTGACACTTTTCAAATCGCTAGTGCTTCCTCATTTGGAATGTTGTTCAGTTCGAGGCAGGATAAATATCAGAGCTGGAACAAATGCAGAGATCGTTTACAGCTCACATTGAACCAGTAAAGCAACTAAATTACTGTGAACGCCTTGAAGTCTTGAGCATGTACACACTGAGGCGGAAAAGAGAGAGATACATGATAATATATACCTGGAAAGTACCCAAATCTGCACACTGCCATAACAACATACTGGAGCGAGAAATATGGGAGGAAGTGCAAAATAAACCCAGTGAAAAACAGGGGTGCGGTGGGCACAATACGAGAACACTGTATCAACATTCGTGGCCCAGATTATTGAATATCTTACACAAGATATCAGAAATAGGGCTAGAACAAGTGTAGAAGTCTTCAAGAGGAAACTGAACAAGTATCTTCACTAGGTGCCAGATCAACCAGGCTGTAATGGGTTTGAGGGGCACCAGGCCTCCAACAACAACAACCTGGTTGACCAGGCTAGAACCAGACGAGCCAGGTCCATGGCCGAGCTAGGGGAGTAGGAAGACTCTCCAAACTCATTAAAGGTATAAGGAAGGTGAGGTATCTGGTAGGGAGAAGCACCAGGCTGGTGGGGAAAAAAAACCTGGTCAGTGGGAAGAAACATCTGATTCATGGGAAGAAACACCTGACCGGTGGGTAGAAACACCTGACCGGTGGGTAGAAAGACCTGGTCGGCGAGAAGAAACACTTGGCTGGTGGGGAGAAACACAAGACAGGCGGGGGAAAAATCTGACTGCCTGGGAGAAACACCAAGCTGGTGGGGAAAAACACCTGGCAGGTGGGGAGAAGCACCTGGCTGACTGGGAGAAACACCTGGCTAGTGGGGAGAAACACCTGCCTGATGGGAAAAAACACCTGGCTGGTTGTGAGAAACACCCGACCGGCGGGCAGAAACAACAGGTCGGCGGGGAGAAACACCTTACTGGTGGGGAGAAACACCTAGCTGGCGGGAAGAAACACCTTACTGGTGGGTAAAAACACATGGCTGGTAGGGAGAAACGCCTGATTCATTGGGAGAAACACCTGACTGGTGGGCAGAAATATCTAATCGGCGGGGAGAAATGCCTGGCTGGTGGGGAGAAACACCTGGCTGGTGGGGAGAAACACCTTACTGGTGGGGACAAACGCCTAGCTGGCGGGGAGAAACACCTGGCTGGTGGGGAAAAACACTTGGCTGGTAGGAAAAAACACCTGGCTGGTGGGGAGAAACACCTGGAAGGTGGGGAGAAACACCTAGCTGGTGGGGAGAAACACTTAGCTGGTGGGGAGAAACACTTAGCTGGTGGGGAGAAACATCTTGCTGGTGGGGAGAAACACCTTACTGGTGGGGAGAAACACCTAGCTGGCGGGGAGAAACACCTGGCTGGTGGGGAAAAACACCTGGCTGGTGGGGAGAAATATCTAATCGGCGGGGAGAAATACCTGGCTGGTGGGGAGAAACACCTGGCTGGTGGGGAGAAACACCTAGCTGGTGGGGAGAAACACTTAGCTGGTGGGGAGAAACACCTTGCTGGTGGGGAGAAACACCTAGCTGGTGGGGAGAAACACTTAGCTGGTGGGGAGAAACACCTGGCTGGTGGGGAGAAACACCTAGCTGGTGGGGAGAAACACTTAGCTGGTGAGGAGAAACACCAGGCTGGTGAGGAGAAACACCAGGCTGGTGGGGAGAAACAGCTGGCTGGTGGGTGAAACACCTGGCTGGTGGGGAGAAACACCAGGTTGATGCGGAGAAACACCTGGCTGGTGGGGAGAAACACCTGCATGGTGGGGATAAACACCTTTCAGGTGAGGAGAAACACCTGGCTGGTAGGGAGAAACACTTGGCTCTTGGGTAGAAACACTTGGCTGGTAGGGAGAAACACCTATCTGCTGGGGACAAACACCTAGCAGGTGAGGAGAAACACCTAGCTGGTGGGGAGAAACACAACTGGTAGGGAGAAATACCTGGCTGGTGAGGAGAAACACCTGGTTGGTGGGGAGAAACACCTGCCTGGTGGGGAGAAACACTTAGTTGATGGGGAAAAGCAACTGGCTGGTGGGGAGACGCACCTGGCTGGTGGGGAGAAACACCTGACTAGTGGGGAGAAACTGATGGCTGGTGGGGAGAAACACCTGGTTAGTGGGGAGAAACACCTGGCTGGAGGGGAGAAACACGTGGTTGGAGGGGAGAAACACCTGGCTGTTGGGGAGAAACACATGATTGACTGAGAAAAAAACCTGACTGGTGGCAAAAAACACCTAGCTGGTGTTTAGAATCAATTGGCTGGTGAGAAGAAAACTTGGCCGGTGGGGAGAAACATGTAGCTGGTGGGGAGAAAAATTTGTCTGGTAGGGAGAAAGACCTGGCTGGTGGGCAGAAACACCTGATTGGCGGGGAGAAACACCTGACTAGTGTGGAGAAAAACCTTGCTGGGGGAAGAAACAGCTGGCTGGTGGGGAGAAACACCTGGCTGGTTGGGAGAAACACCTGCCTAGTGTGGAGAAGGACCTGCCTAGTGTGGAGAAGGACCTGGCTGGTGGAGAGAAACACCTGACTGACGGGGATAAACACCTGACTGAAGACAAAAAACACCTAGCTGGTGGTGAGAAACACCTGGTCGGTGGTGAGAAACACCTGGCCGGTGGGGAGAAACAGTTGACTGGTGGGGAGAAACACATGGCTAATGGGGAGAAAGACCTAGCTTGTGGGGATAAACACCTGGCTAGTGGGGAGAAACATCTGGCTGGGGGAAGAAACACTTGGCTGGTGGGGAGAAACACCTGGCTCGTGCGGAGAAATTCGTGACTGGTGGGGAGAAACACCTGGCTGGAGGGGAGAAACACCTGGTTGGAAGGAAAAAACACCTGGCTGGAGGGGAAAAACACCTGATTCATGGGGATAAGCACCTGACTGGTGGGCAGAAACACCTGGCTGGTGGGGAGAAACACTTAACTGGCGGGAAGAAACACCTTGCTGGTGGGGAGAAACACCTGGCTGGTGGGGAGAAATACCTAGCTGGTGAGGAGAAACACCTGGCTAGTGGAGAGAAACACCTGGCTGGTGGGGAGAAACACCTAGCTGGTGGGGAGAAACACTTAGCTGGTGAGGAGAAATACCTGGATGGTGAGGAGAAACACCTAGTTGGTGGGGAGAAACATGTAGCTGGTGGAGAGAAACACCTGGCTGGCGGGGAGAAACACCAGGTTGGTGGGGAGAAACACCTGGCTGGTGGGGAGAAACACCTGCCTGGTGGGAAGAAACACTTAGCTGATGGGGAAAAGCAACTGGCTGGTGGGGAGAAGCACCTGACTAGCGGGGAGAAACTCATGGCTGGAAGGTAGAAACACCTGGCTGGTGGGGAGAAAGACATGGCTGGTGGGGAAAAACACCTAGCTGGTGGGGAGAAACACCTGGCTGGAGGGGAGAAAGACCTGGCTACTGGAGAGAAAGACCTAGCTGGTTGGGAGAAACACCTGGCTGGAGGGGAGAAAGACCTGGCTAGTGGAGAGAAAGACCTGGTTGGTGGGGAAAAACACTGGCTGGAGGGGAGAAAGACGTGGCTAGTGGAGAGAAAGACCTGGCTGGTGGGAAGAAACACATGATTGACGGGGAAAAACACCTGACTGGTTGCAAAAAACACCTAGCTGGTAAGGAGAAACACCTGGCTGGCGAGGAGAAACACCTGGCAGGTGGGGAGAAACTCCTGGCTGGTGGGGAGAAACACCTGCCTGGTGGGAAGAAGCACCTGGCTGGTGGGAAGAAACACCTGGCTGGTGGTTACCTGGTTACCTGGATACCTGGGGGTTATTCCGGGGATCAACGACCCCGCGGCCTGGTCCACGACCAGGCCTCCCGATGGACCAGGGCCTGATCAAGTAGGCTGTTACTGCTGGCCGCGCGCAGTCCAACGTACGAGCCACAGCCTGGCTGATCCGGCACTGACTTTAGGTATCTGTCCAGCTCTCTCTTGAAGGCAGCCAGGGGTTTATTGGCAATTCCTCTAATGCTTGATGGGATGCAGTTGAACAGTCTTGGGCCCCGGACGCTTATGGTGTTTTCCCTTAGTGTACCAATGGCGCACCTACTTTTAATTGGGGGCATTTTGCATCGCTTGCCCAGCCTTTTACTTTCGTAGGGAGTGATTTCTGTGTGCAGATTTGGGATCATTCCTTCCAGTAGTTAAGGTGATTGACAGAACTTATACGTGCAGTAAAGGATCTCTGTACACTCTCTAGATCTGTGATTTCACCTGCTTTGAATGGAGATGTTAATGTACAGCAGTATTCTAGCCTAGAGAGAACAAGTGATTTGAAAAGCTTCATCATTGGCTTGACATCTCTCGTTTTGAACGTTCTCATTATCCATCGGATCATCATTGGCTTGGCATCTCTCGTTTTGAACGTTCTCATTATCCATCCTATCATTTTCTTTGCACGTGCGATCGTGGCACTGTTGTGATCCTTGAAAGTGAGTTCCTCAGACATTACTACTCCCAGGTCCCTTACATTATTTTTCCGCTCTATTGTATGGCCGGAGTCAGTAGTATACTCTGTTCTAGTTATTATCTCCTCCAGTTTTCCATAACGGAGTAGTTGGAATTTGTCCTCATTGAACATCATATTGTTTACCGTCGCCCACTGGAAAACTTTGTTTATATCTTCTTGGAGGTTAACCGCATCCTCAGCAGATAACAGCCTTATGCAGATCCTAGTATCATCCGCAAAGGATGATACGGTGCTGTGGTGTATATCTCTGTCTATGTCTGATATGAGGATGAGGAATAAGATGGGGGCGAGTACTGTGCCTTGTGAAACAGAGCTCTTCACTATGGCAGCCTCCGATTTAACTCGGCTGACCACTACTCTTTGTGTTCGATTTGTTAGGAAGTTGAAGATCCATCTCTCCACTTTCCCAGTTATTCTTTTAGCACGTATTTTATGGGCTTTTACGCCATGATCGCATTAGTCAAATGCTTTTGCAAAGTCTGTGTATATTACATCTGCATTCTGATTTTCTTCCAGATTTTCTTCCAGTGCATCCAAGGCCATATCATAGCGATCCAGTAGTTGTGAGAGGCAGGAGCGACCTGCCCTGAACTCATGTTGCCCTGGATTGTGCAGATTTTGAGAATCCAGGTGATTTGCAATCCTGCTTCTTAGCACTCTTTCAAAGATTTTTATGATGTGGGACGTCAGAGCTATTGGTCTATAGTTCTTAGCTAATGCTTTGCTGCCACCTTTATGGAGTGGGGCTATATCCGTTGTTTTAAGTGACTGTGGAATTTCACCCATGTCCAAGCTCCTCCTCCATAGTGTACTTAGGACACGCGAGAGGGGTTTCTTGCAGTTCTTAATGAAAACAGAGTTTCACGAGTCTGGGCCCGGGGCTGAGTGCATGGGCATGTTGTCAATGGCTTTTTCGAAATCTATCGGAGTTAGGGTAATGTCGGAAATCTGGCATACATTTATGGAGTTTTGAGGCTCATTCATGAAGAAATAATTTGGGTCGTCGATCCTCAGACTGATTAGTAGTTCGTTAAACACAGAGTCGTACTGGGATTTCAATATTTCACTCATTTCCTTGTTGTCATCTGTGTAAGTCCCATCCTGTCTGAGTAAGGGCCCGATACTAGATGTGGTATTTGCCTTGTTTTTGGCATATGAAAAGATATATTTTGAATTTCTTTCAATTTCACTAATAGCTTTAAGCTCCTCCTGTCTCTCCTGGTTCCTGTAAGAGTCATTTAACTTAAGTTCGATAGTTTACACTTCCCTGGTCAGCGCCTCCTTTCGTGTATCAGATATTCTAGCACTCCCGAGGAGCTCAGTGACTCTTCGTCGTCTTCTGTAGAGGGAGCGTCTTTCTCTCTCCAGTTTACTCCTGCTCTTCTTCTTTCTTAGGGGAATATGCCTAGAACATGCTTCAGCTGCCAGGAAGTTGATCCTTTCAAGGCACTGGTTTGGATCCATGTCATTTAAGATATCTTCCCAACATGTTTCGTTTAGGACATGGTTTACCTGGTCCCAGTTGATGTTCTTGTTGTTGAAATTGTATTTTGTGAAGACACCTTCACAGGTACATGGATTCTGTTGTTCAGGACCCCTATGCATGTACGTCTGGACTTCGATTAGATTGTGATTGGAATTAGTTGTTTTTGATATTCTTATGTCTCTTATCAGGTCCTCATTATTTGTGAAGATAAGGTCAAGTGTGTTTTCTAGTCTTGTTGGCTCCACTATCTGCTGGCTTAAGGTGTGTTTTTCGCAGAGACTTAGTAGCTCATGTGTGTGTGACCTTTCATCTGCGCTACCTCCGGGGATTGTTTCAGCTATAACATTATTTGCTACATTCTTCCATTTTGTATGCCTTAGGTTGAAATCACCAAGCAGTAAGATGTTTGGGGATGGAGCTGGAAGGTTTTCCAAACAGTAATCGATTTTCAGTAGCTGTTCCTTGAACTGTTGTGAGGTTGCATCTGGTGGCTTGTATACAACCACAATGACTAGGTTTTGGTTCTCGATCTTCATTGATAGAACTTCAACTACCTCATTTGTGGTGTTCGGGAGAAACACCTGGCTGCTGAGGAGAAACACTTGACTGAGGGGAAAAACACCTGACTGGTGCAAAAGCACCTTGCTGGTGGAGAGAAACACCTGGCTGTTGGGGAGAAACACCTGGTTATGAGGAGATACACCTGGTTATGAGGAGATACACATGGCTGACGGGGAAAAACACCTGGCCGGTGGGGAGAAACAGCTGGTTGGTGGGGAGAAACACCTAGGTGGAGGGAAAAATCACGTGGCTAGTGGGGAGAACGACCTGGCTGGTGGGGAGAAACACCCGACTGGCAAGGAAAAACACCCGACTGGTGGCAAACAACACCAAGCTGGTGGAGAGAAACACCTGGCTGGAGGGGAGAAACTCCTGGTTTGTGGGGAGAAACACCTGGCTGGTTGGGAGAAACACCTGACTGGTGGGGAGAAACACCTGGCTGGTGCGGAGAAACACCTGGCTCGTGGGGAGAAACTCCTGGCTGGTGAGGAGAAACACCTAGCTGGTGGGAAGAAACACCTGGCTAATGGGGAGAAAGACCTGGCTGGTGGGGAGAAACACTTGACTGGAGGCAAAAAAACACATAGCTGATGTTGAGAATCACCTGGCCGGCGAGGAGAAACAGCAGGCTGGTGGGGAGAAACACCTAGGTGGTGAGGAGAAACACCTGTGCGGTGAGGAGAAACACCTAGCTGGTGGGAAGAAACACCTGATTGGTGGGGAGAAAAACCTGGCTAGCTGGGAGAGAGACCTGGCTGGTGAGGAGAAACATCTGGCTGGTGGGGAGAAACACCTGACTGACGGGAAAAACACCTGATTAGTGGCAAAAACACCTAGCTGTTGGCGAGAAACACCTGGCTGGTGGGCAAAAACATCTGACTGGTGGGGAGAAAGGCCTGGCTAGTTCGGAGAGAGACCTGGCTGGTGAGGAGAAACATCTGGCTGGTGGGGAGAAACACCTGACTGACGGGGAAAAACACCTGATTAGTGGCAAAAACACCTAGCTGTTGGCGAGAAACACCTGGCTGGTATGCAAAAACATCTGACTGGTGGGGAGAAAGACCTGGCTAGTTGGGAGAAAGACCTGGCTGGTGGGGAGAAACATCTAGCTGGTGGGGAGAAACACCTAGCTGGTGGGGAGGAACACCTAACTGTTAGGGAGAAGCACCTGGCTGGTGGCGAGAAATACTTAGCTGGTGGGGAGAAACACCTGGCTGGTTGGAAGAAATACCTGTCTGGTGGGTAGAAACACCTGGCTGGTGGGGAGAAACAGCTGGCTGTTGGGGAGAAACACCTGGCTGGTGGGGGAGAAACACCTGCCTAATGGGAGAAAGACCTGGCTGGTGGGGAGAAACACCTGACTGACGGCGAAAAGCACGTGACTGGTGGCAAAAAACACCTAGCTGGTGGTGATAAACACCTCGCTGGTGGGGAGAAACACCAGGCCGGTGGGGAGAAACATCTGGCTGAAGGGGAGAAACACCTAGGTGCTGGGAAAAAACACGTGGCTAGTGGAGAGAAAGACCTGGCTGGACATGAGAAACTCCTGGATTGTGGGGAGAAACACCTGGATGGTGGGGAAAAACACCTAGTTTGTGGGGAGAAACACCTGGCTGGTGAGGAGAAACACCTGGCTCGTGGTGAGAAACTCCTGGTTGGTGAGGAGAAACACCTCGCAGGTGGGGAGAAACACCTGGCTTGTAGGGAGAAAGACCTAGGCAGGTGGGGAGAAACACTTGACTGACGGGGAAAAACACCTGACTGCAGGCAAAAAACACATAGCTGGTGTTGAGAAACACCTGGCTAGTGGGGAGAAACAGCTGGCTGGTGGAGAGAAACACCTGACTGATGGGCAGAAACAACTGGCTGGTGGTGAGAAACACCTGGCCGGTGAGGAGAAACACCTGGCTGGAGAGGAGAAACACCTAGGTGCTGGGGAAAAATACGTGGCTAGTGGGGAGAAAGACCTGACTGGCAAGGAAAAAACCCGACTGGTTGCAAAAAACACCTAGCTGGTGGGGAGAAACACCTGGCTGGTGGGAAGAAACACCTTGCTTGTGAAGAGAAACACCTTGCTGGTGGGGAGAAACACTTGGCTGGTGGGGAGAAAGACCTTGCTGGTGGGGAGAAATTCATTGCTGGTGGGGAGAAACACCTTGCTTTTGGGGAGAAACACCTAGCTGGTGGGGAAAAACACCTAGCTGGTGGTTAGAAACACCTGGCTGGTAGGGAGAAACTCATGGCTGGTTGGGAGAAACACCTGGCTGGTAGGGAGAAACATCTAGCTGGTGGGGAGAAACACATAACTGGTGGGGAGAAACACCTGGCTGGTGGGGAGAAACACCTGACTGTTGGGGAGAAACACCTGGCTGGTGGGGAGAAACACCTGGCTTGTGGGAAGAAACACTTGGCTGGTGGGGGGAAACACTTGGCTGGTGGGGAGAAATACCTAGCTGGTGGGGAGAAACACCTGGCTGATGGGGAGAAACACCTGTCTCGTGGGGAGAAGCACCTGGTTGATGGGGAGAAACACCGGGCTGGTGGGTAAAAACACCTATCTAGTGGGGAGAAACACCTGGCTGGTGTGGAGAAACACCTGGCTGGTGGGGAGAAACACCTGGCAAGTGGGGAGAAACACCTGGCTGGTGGGGAGAAACACCTGGCTGGTGGAGAGAAACACCTGGCTGGTGGGGAGAAACACCTGGCTGGTGGGGAGAAACACCAGGCTGTTGGGGAGAAACACCTGCCTCGTGGGGAGGAACACCTAGCTGGTGGGGAGGAACACCTGGCTGGTGAAGAAACACCTGGCTGGTGGGGAGAAACACCTAGCTGGTGGGGAGAAACACATGGCTGGTGGGGAGAAACACCTAGCTGGCGGGGAGAAACACCTGACTGGTGGGGAGAAACACCTGGTTGGTGAGGAGAAACACCTGGCTGGTGGGGAGAAACACCTGACTGGTGGGGAGAAACACCTGGCTGGTGAGGAGAAACACCTGACTGGTGGGGAGAAACACCTGGCTGGTGGGGAGAAACACATGACTGGTTGGTAGAAACACCTGGCTGGTGGGGAAAAACACCTGACTGGTTGGGAGAAACTCCTGACTGGTGGGGAGAAACACCTGACTGGTGGGGAGAAACATATGGCTTGTGGGGAGAAACACCTGGCTTGTGGGGAGAAACACCTGGCTGGTGGGGAGAAATACCTGGCTGGTGAGGAGAAACACATGCATCGTGGGGAGGAACACCTAGCTGGTGGGGAGGAACACCTGGCTGGTGGGGAGAAACACCTAGCTGGTGGGGAGAAACACCTGGCTAGTGGGGAGAAACACCTAGCTGGTGGGGAGAAACACCTGGCAGGTGGGGAGAAACACCTGGCTGGTGGGGAGAAACACCTGGCTGGTGGGGAGAAACACCTGCCTCGTGGGGAGGAACACCTAGCTGATGGGGAGGAACACCTGGCTGGTGGGGAGAAACACCTAGCTGGTGGGGAGAAACACCTGGTTAGTGGGGAGAAACACCTAGCTGGTGGGGAGAAACACCTGGCTGGTGGGGATGAACACCTGGCTGGTAGGGAGAAACACCTGGCTGGTGGGGAGAAACACCTGGCTGGTGGGGAGAAGCACCTGGCTGGTTGGGAGAAACATCTGGCTGGTGGGGAGAAACATCTGACTGATGGGGAGAAGCACCTGGTTGGTGGGGAGAAACACTGGCTGGTGGGGAGAAACACCTGGCTGATGGGGAGAAACACCTGACTGGTGGGGAGAAACACCTGGCTGGTGGGGAGAAACATCTGACTGATGGGAAGAAACACCTGGTTGGTGGGGAGAAACACTGGCTGGTGCGGAGAAACACCTGGCTGGTGGGGAGAAACACCTGGCTGGTGGGAAGAAACACCTGGCTGGTGGGGAGAAACACCTGGCTGGTGGGGAGAAACACCTGGCTGGTGGGGAGAAACACCTGACTGGTGGGGAGAAGCACTTGGCTGGTGGGGAGAAACACCTGGCTGGTGGGGAGAAACACCTGGCTGGTGGGGAGAAACACCTGGCAGGTGGGGAGAAACACCTGGCTGGTGGGGAGAAACACCCGGTTTGTGGGAAGAAACACTTGGCTGGTGGGGGGAAACACCTGGCTGGTGGGGAGAAACACCTAGTTGGTGGGGAGAAACACCTGGCTGGTGGGGAGAAACATCTGACTGATGGGGAGAAGCACCTGGTTGGTGGGGAGAAACACTGGCTGGTGGGGAGAAACACCTGGCTGATGGGGAGAAACACCTGACTGGTGGGGAGAAACACCTGGCTGGTGGGGAGAAACCTCTGACTGATGGGAAGAAACACCTGGTTGGTGGGGAGAAACACTGGCTGGTGCGGAGAAACACCTGGCTGGTGGGGAGAAACACCTGGCTGGTGGGAAGAAACACCTGGCTGGTGGGGAGAAACACCTGGCTGGTGGGGAGAAACACCTGGCTGGTGGGGAGAAACAACTGGCTGGTGGGGAGAAGCACTTGGCTGGTGGGGAGAAACACCTGGCTGGTGGGGAGAAACACCTGGCTCATGGGGAGAAACACCTGGCAGGTGGGGAGAAACACCTGGCTGGTGGGGAGAAACGCCCGGCTTGTGGGAAGAAACTCTTGGCTGGTGGGGGGAAACACCTGGCTGGTGGGGAGAAACACCTAGCTGGTGGGGAGAAACACTTGGCTGGTGGGGAGAAACACCTGTCTCGTGGGGAGAAGCACCTGGTTGATGGGGAGAAACACCGGGCTGGTGGGTAAAAACACCTATTTAGTGGGGAGAAACACCTGACTTGTGGGGAGAAACACCTAGCTGGTGTGGAGAAACACCTGGCTGGTGTGGAGAAACACCTGGCTGGTGGGGAGAAACACCTGGCAGGTGGGGAGAAACACCTGGCTGGTCTGGAGAAACACCTGGCTGGTGGAGAGAAACACCTGGCTGGTGGGGAGAAACACTTGGCTGGTGGGGAGAAACACCTGGCTGTTGGGGAGAAACACCTGCCTCGTGGGGAGGAACACCTAGCTGGTGGGGAGGAACACCTGGCTGGTGAAGAAACACCTGGCTGGTGGGGAGAAACGCCTAGCTGGTGGGGAGAAACACATGGCTGGTGGGGAGAAACACCTGGCTGGCGGGGAGAAACACCTGACTTGTGGGGAGAAACACCTGGTTGGTGAGGAGAAACACCTGGCTGGTGGGGAGAAACACCTGGCTGGTGAGGAGAAACACCTGACTGGTTGGGAGAAACACCTGACTGGTGGGGAGAAACACCTGACTGGTGGGGAGAAACACCTGGCTTGTGGGGAGAAACACCTGGCTTGTGGGGAGAAACACCTGGCTGGTGGGGAGAAACACCTGGCTGGAGAGGAGAAACACCTGCCTCGTGGGGAGGAACACCTAGCTGGTGGGGAGGAACACCTGGCTGGTGGGGAGAAACACCTAGCTGGTGGGGAGAAACACCTGGCTAGTGGGGAGAAACACCTAGCTGGTGGGGAGAAACACCTGGCAGGTGGGGAGAAACACCTGGTTGGTGGGGAGAAACACCTGGCTGGTGGGGAGAAACACCTGCCTCGTGGGGAGGAACACCTAGCTGGTGGGGAGGAACACCTGGCTGGTGGGGAGAAACACCTAGCTGGTGGGGAGAAACACCTGGTTAGTGGGGAGAAACACTTAGCTGGTGGGGAGAAACACCTGGCTGGTGGGGATGAACACCTGGCTGGTGGGGAGAAACACCTGGCTGGTGGGGAGAAACACCTGACTGGTGGGGAGAAACACCTGGCTGGTGGGGAGAAACACCCGGCTTGTGGGAAGAAACACTTGGCTGGTGGGGGGAAACACCTGGCTGGTGGGGAGAAACACCTAGCTGGTGGGGAGAAACACCTGGCTGGTGGGGAGAAACACCTGTCTCGTGGGGAGAAGCACCTGGTTGATGGGGAGAAACACCGGGCTGGTGGGTAAAAACACCTATTTAGTGGGGAGAAACACCTGACTTGTGGGGAGAAACACCTAGCTGGTGTGGAGAAACACCTGGCTGGTGTGGAGAAACACCTGGCTGGTGGGGAGAAACACCTGGCAGGTGGGGAGAAACACCTGGCTGGTGGGGAGAGACACCTGGCTGGTGGAGAGAAACACCTGGCTGGTGGGGAGAAACACTTGGCTGGTGGGGAGAAACACCTGGCTGTTGGGGAGAAACACGTGCATCGTGGGGAGGAACACCTAGCTGGTGGGGAGGAACACCTGGCTGGTGAAGAAACACCTGGTTGGTGGGGAGAAACGCCTAGCTGGTGGGGAGAAACACATGGCTGGTGGGGAGAAACACCTGGCTAGCGGGGAGAAACACCTGACTGGTGGGGAGAAACACCTGGTTGGTGAGGAGAAACACCTGGCTGGTGGGGAGAAACACCTGACTGGTGGGGAGAAACACCTGGCTGGTGAGGAGAAACACCTGACTGGTTGGGAGAAACACATGACTGGTGGGGAGAAACACCTGACTGGTGGGGAGAAACACCTGGCTTGTGAGGAGAAAGACCTGGCTTGTGGGGAGAAACACCTGGCTGGTGGGGAGAAACACCTGGCTGGTAAGGAGAAACACCTGCCTCGTGGGGAGGAACACCTAGCTGGTGGGGAGGAACATCTGGCTGGTGGGGAGAAACACCTAGCTGGTGGGGAGAAACACCTGGCTAGTGGGGAGAAACACCTAGCTGGTGGGGAGAAACACCTGGCAGATGGGGAGAAACACCTGGCTGGTGGGGAGAAACACCTGGCTGGTGGGGAGAAACACCTGCCTCGTGGGGAGGAACACCTACCTGGTGGGGAGGAACACCTGGCTGGTGGGGAGAAACACCTAGCTGGTGGGGAGAAACACCTGGTTAGTGGGGAGAAACACTTAGCTGGTGGGGAGAAACACCTGGCTGGTGGGGATGAACACCTGGCTGGTGGGGAGAAACACCTGGCTGGTGGGGAGAAACATCTGGCTGGTGGGGAGAAACATCTGACTGATGGGGAGAAGCACCTGGTTGGTGGGGAGAAACACTGGCTGGTGGGGAGAAACACCTGGCTGATGGGGAGAAACACCTGACTGGTGGGGAGAAACACCTGGCTGGTGGGGAGAAACATCTGACTGATGGGAAGAAACACCTGGTTGGTGGGGAGAAACACTGGCTGGTGCGGAGAAAAACCTGGCTGGTGGGGAGAAACACCTGGCTGGTGGGGAGAAACACCTGGCTGGTGGGGAGAAACACCTGGCTGGTGGGGAGAAACACCTGGCTGGTGGGGAGAAGCACTTGGCTGGTGGGGAGAAACACCTGGCTGGTGGGGAGAAACACCTGGCTGGTGGGGAGAAACACCTGGCTGGTGGGGAGAAACACCTGCCTCGTGGGGAGGAACACCTAGCTGGTGGGGAGAAACACCTGACTGGTGGGGAGAAACACCTGGCTGGTGGGGAGAAACACCTGGCTGGTGGGGAGAAACACCTGGCTGGTGGGGAGAAACACCTGGCTGGTGGGGAGAAACACCTAGCTGGTGGGGAGAAACACCTGGCTGGTGGGGAGAAACACCTGGCTGGTGGGGAGAAACACCTGGCTGGTGGGAGACAGAAGTTGAGGTGCAAACTCTAATCTGTTAAATATTTGACCCTTAAAGCTGAAGAAGCCATTGTTGCTTGTGTCGCCTGGAACACCTGTGAAACACCTGTGGAATACCTGTGGAGGAGCAATCTCACATTTGTGTCACCTGTGGAACACCTGTGAAACACTTGTAGAACACTTGTAGAACGCCAGTGGGACATCTGTGGAGGAGCAACCTCACATCTGTGTCACGTGTGGAACACCTGTGAATGTAACGTAACAGGTTCAACACCCAAATAATCCACATAGAGTAGTAGAGTGCTCATCGATACAGAGCTCTGAGTAGTGTGCTCATCGGTACATAACTCTGGGTAGAGTGCTTATCGGTACAGAGCTCTGGGTAGAGTGCTCGTCGGTACAGAGCTCTGGGTAGAGTGCTCATCGGTACAGAGCTCTGGGTAGAGTGCTCGTCGGTACAGAGCTCTGTGTAGAGTGTTCGTCGGTACAGAGCTCTGGGTAGTGTGCTCGTCGGCACAGAGCTCTGTGTAGAGTGCTCGTCGGTACAGAGCTCTGGGTAGAGTGCTGATCGATACAGAGCTCTGGGTAGAGTGCTCGTCGGTACAGAGCTCTGGGTAGAGTGCTGATCGATACAGAGCTCTGGGTAGAGTGCTCATCGATACAGAGCTCTAGGTAGAGTGCTCGTCGGTAGAGCGCTCTGGGTAGAGTGCTGATCGATACAGAGCTCTGGGTAGAGTGCTTATCGGTACAGAGCTCTGGGTAGAGTGCTCATCGATACAGAGCTCTAGGTAGAGTGCTCGTCGGTACAAAGCTCTGGGTAGAGTGCTCGTCGGTACAGAGCTCTGGGTAGATTGCTCTTCTGTACAGAGCTCTGAGTAGAGTGCTCATCGGGACAGAGCTATGGGAAGGTGCTCCTCTGTACAAAGCTCTGGGTAGAGTGCTCATCGGTACAGAGCTCTGGGTAGAGTGCTCCTCGGTACAGAGCTCTGGGTAGAGCGCTCCTCGGTACAAAGCTCTGAGTAGAGTGCTCCTCGGTACAAAGCTCTGGGTAGAGTGCTCCTCGGTACAAAGCTCCGGGTAGATTGCTCCTCGGTACAGAGCTCTGGGTACGGTGCTCATCGGTACAGAGCTCTGGGTAGAGTGCTCATCGGTACAGAGCTCTGTATAGCGTGCTCGTCGGTGCAGAGCTCTGGGTAGATTGCTCATCGGTACAGAGCTCTAGGTAGATTGCTCATCGGTACAGAGCTCTGGGTAGAACGCTCCTCGGTACAGAGCTCTGGGAACAGTGCTCATCGGTAGAGAGCTCCGGTTAGAGCGCTCCTCGGTACAGAGCTCTGGGAACAGTGCTCATCGGTAGAGAGCTCTGGGTAGAGCGCTCCTCGGTACAGAGCTCTGGGAACAGTGCTCATCGGCAGAGAGATCTGGGTAGAGGGCTCCTCGGTACAAAGCTCTGGGTAGAGTGCTTATCGGTACAGAGCTCTGGGTAGATTGCTCATCGGTACAGAGCTCTGGGTAGATTGCTCATCGGTACAGAGCTCTAGGTAGAGTGTTCGTCGGTACAGAGCTCTGTGTAGAGTGCTCCTCCGTACAGAGCTCTGGGTACAGTGCTCATCGGCACAGAGCTCTGGGTAGAGTGCTCCTCGGTACAGAGCTCTGGGTACAGTGCTCATCGGTACAGAGCTCTGGGAGGAGCGCTCCTCGGTACAGAGCTCTGGGTAGAATGCTCATCGGTGCAGAGCTCTGGGTAGAGTGCTCATCAATACAGAGCTCTAGATAGAGTGCTTGTCGGCACAGAGCTCTAGGTAGAGTGCTCCTCGATACAGAGCTGTGGGTAGAGTGCTCCTCGGTACAGAGCTTTGGTTAGAGTGCTCGTCGGTACAGAGCTCTGGGTAGAGTACTCCTCGATACAGAGTTCTGTGTAGAGTGCTCCTCGGTACAGAGCTCTGGGTAGAGTGCTCATCGGTACAGAGCTCTGTGTAGAGTGCTCCTCGATACAAAGCTCTGGGTAGAGGGCTTCTCGGTACAGAGCTCTTGGTAGAGTGCTCGTCGGTACAGAGCTCTGGTTAGAGTGCTTATTGGTACAGAGTCCTGGGTAGAGCGCTGTTCGGTACGATGTTCTGGTAAAGTGTTTATCGGTACAGAGTTCTGGGTAGAGTGCTCATCGATACAGAGCTCTGTATAGAGTGCTCGTCGGTACAGAGCTCTTGGTAGAGTGCTCATCGGTACAGAGCTCTGGGTAGATTGGTCGTCGGTACAGAGCTCTGGGTACAGTGCTCGTCGGTACAGAGCTCTGGGTAGAGTGCTCCTCGGTACAGAGCTCTGGGTACAGTGCTCCTCGGTACAGAGCTCTGGGTACAATGCTCCTCGGTACAGAGCTCTAGGTACAGTGCTCATCGGCACAGAGCTCTGGGTAGACTGCTCCTCGGTACAGAGCTCTGGGTACAGTGCTCATCGGCACAGAGCTCTGGGTACAATGCTCCTCGGTACAGAGCTCTGGGTAGAGTGCCCGTCGGTACAGAGTTCCTGGTAGAGCTCTTCTAGGTACAGAGCTCTGGGTAGAGCGCTACTCGGTACAAAGCTTTGGGAAGAGTGCTTATCGGTACAGAGCTCTGGGAGGAGCGCTCCTCGGTACAGAGCTCTGGGTAGAATGCTTATCGATACAGAGTTCTGGGTAGAGTGCTCATCAATACAGAGCTCTAGGTAGAGTACTCGTCGGTACAGAGCTCTAGGTAGAGTGCTCATCGATACAGAGCTCTGGGTAGAGTGCTCGTTGGTACAGAGCTCTGGGTAGAGTGCTCGTTGGTACAGAGCTCTGGGTAGAGTGCTCATCTGTACAGAGCTTTGGGTAGAGTGCTCCTCGGTACAGAGCATTGGTTAGAGTGCTCGTCGGTACAAAGCTCTGGGTAGAGTGCTCATCGATACAGAGCTCTATGTAGAGTGCTCCTCGGTACAGAGCTCTGGGTAGAGTGCTCATCGGTAGATAGCTCTGGGTAGAGGGCTCCTCTGTACAGAGCTCTTAGTAGAGTGCTCGTCGGTACAGAGCTCTGGGTAGAGTGCTCGTTCTTACAGAGCTCTGGGTAGAGTGCTTATCGGTACAGAGCCCTGGGTAGAGCGCTCTTTGGTACGATGTTCCGGTAGAGTGCTTATCGGTTCAGAGCTCTGGGTAGAGCGGTCCTCGATACAGAGCTCTGGGTAGAGTGCTCATCGATACAGAGCTCTGGGTAGAGTGCTCATCGGTACAGAGCTCTGGGTAGAGTGCTCATCGGTACAAAGCTCTGGGTAGAGCGTTCCTTGGTACAGAGCTCTGGGTAGAGCGCTTCTTGGTACAGATTTAAAAACTAATCTATAGCGAAGGTTTGTCCTTCACTGTGTGTCTGTCTGCCATCACCTGTGTATCCTAAATGTCGTAATCATATCTCCGCTAGTCTCTGTTTCTCTAGTCGTCAGGTCCAGTTCCTTGATTCTCCCTACCGTATTTTTGGGCATATAATTCGCGCCTTATATGCTTAAGGTCAGTGTCAAGGGTAGGCTTTGGCATACTGGCAAGTGCTGTTATATGCAGTTCATCGTTGTAACACTCGTAATGCTCGTGCGCCTTATATGCCGGAAAATGTGGTACACTCCTCTGTGTTAAGCCTTTCGATCGTTTCAAGCTTCCGTTCGTGATTGATGAGTTAAGTTTCCTGCGCTGCTGCTGGGGATTCTGAAATGAGTTAAGCGTATTTTGATAGCAGAGTCCTGGAGGACTGTATGGATGTTCTAGATAGCAGAGTCCTGGAGGACTGTATTGATGTTCTAGATAGCAGAGTCCTGGAGGACTGTATGGATGTTCTAGATAGCAGAGTCCTGGAGGACTGTATGGATGTTCTAGATAGCAGAGTCCTGGAGGACTGTATTGATGTTCTAGATAGCAGAGTCCTGGAGGACTGTATCGATGTAGATGGCTGCTCTGCGAGTCTTCCATCCTTCTAGACATGGAGTAGCAGGATCACCAGGGCTGTGAAGAGTGCCGTTATTGTCTTGATTTCTCTTGCCTCGAGTTCTTGCTATCCTGCCTGTTGTGTTTTGGACTTCGATAAGTTTGTCCAATTGTCTTCTATCAACAAAAGATTTTCTGTGATTTTTATAATTGGAGTTTTTACGTGTTCCTGAGTAACTTCTTGTTTCTCGTTCTTCGATCTTTGAGCACCGCAGCAGTTACCATTATTCACTGTTCACCATCATCTCATTTTCTATTTACATAATATTCTCTTGAAATCATTTTTGCTGTCTTTAACAATCTTTTCAATAAGGTAACTTTCATACTTATTTTAGCGTCTTCAGAAGAGGATGAAATGATTCTGTGGTCAGTGTTCTTCTCAATGTTCGTCGTCAGGATGAGAAAACAGTGAAGGTTCCACCACGGAGTCTTGCCACTAACACAAGACACGGTCCCGGTGCATCGGGAATATCTGTGGAGGGAACCTTTGTGGAGGGAAGCTGTGTGGAGGGAACCTTTGTGGAGGGAAGCTGTGTGGAGGGAACCTGTGTGAAGGGAACCTGTGTGAAGGGAACCTGTGTGGAGGTAACCTGTGTGAAGGGAACCTGTGTGAAGGGAACCTGTGTGAAGGGAACCTGTGTGAAGGGAACCTGTGTGGAGGTAACCTGTGTGAAGGGAACCTGTGTGAAGGGAACCTGTGTGAAGGGAACCTGTGTGAAGGGAACCTGCGTGAAGGGAACCTGTGTGAAGGGAACCTGTGTTAAAAGAACCTGAGTGGAGGGAACCTGTGTGTAGGGAACCTGTGTGGAGGTAACCTGTGTGAAGGGAACCTTTGTGAAGGGAACCTGCGTGAAGGGAACCTGTGTAGAGGGAACCTGTGTGAAGGGAACCTGTGTGGAGGGAACCTGTGTGAAGGGAACCTGTGTGGAGGTAACCTGTGTGAAGGGAACCTGTGTGAAGGGAACCTGTGTGAAGGGAACCTGTGTGAAGGGAACCTTTGTGAAAGGAATCTGTGTGAAAGGAACCTGTGTGGAGGGAACCTGTGTGAAGGGAACCTGTGTGAAGGGAACCTGTGTGAAGGGAACCTTTGTGAAGGGGACTTGTGTGAAAGGAACCTGTGTGAAGGGAACCTGTGTGAAGGGAGCCTGTGTGAAGAGAACCTGTGTGAAGGGAACTTGTGTGGAGGGAACCTGTGTGGAGGGAACCTGTGTGAAGGGAACCTGTGTGAAGGGAACCTGTGTGGAGGTAACCTGAGTGAAGGGAACCTGTGTGAAGGGAACCTGTGTGGAGGTAACCTGTGTGAAGGGAAAGTGTGTGAAAGGAACCTGTGTGAAGGGAACCTGCGTGAAGGGAACCTGTGTGAAGGGAACCTGTGGGAAGTGAACCTGTGTGGAGGTAACCTGTGTGAAGGGAACCTGTGTGGAGGTAACCTGTGTGAAGGGAACCTGTGTGAAAGAAACCTGTGTGGAGGTAACCTGTGTGAAGGGAACCTATGTGAAGGGAACCTGTGTGAAGGGAAAAGGTGTAGAGGGAACCTGTGTGAAGGGAACCTGTGTGAAGGGAACCTGTGTGGAGTGGAGGAAACCTGTGTGAAGGGAATCTGTGTGAAGGGAACCTGTGTGAAGGGAACCTGTGTGGAGGGAACCTGTGTGAAGGGAACCTGTGTGAAGGGAACCTGTGTGAAGGGAACCTGTGTGAAGGGAACCTGCGTGAAGGGAACCTGCGTGAAGGGAACCTGCGTGAAGGGAACCTGTGTGAAGGGAACCTGTGTGAAGCGAACATGTGTGAAGGGAACCTGTGTGAAGGGAACCTGTGTGAAGGGAACCTGTGTGGAGGTAACTTTTGTGAAGGGAACCTGTGTGAAGGGAACCTGTGTGAAGGGAACCTGTGTGAAGGGAACCTGTGTGAAGGGAACCTGTGTGAAGGGAACCTGCGTGAAGGGGACCTGTGTGAAGGGAACCTGTGTGAAAGGAACCTGTGTGGAGGGAACCTGTGTGAAGGGAACCAGTGTGGAGGTAACCTGTGTGAAGGGACCCTGTGTGAAGGGAACCTGCGTGAAGGGAACCTGTGTGAAGGGAACCTGTGTGAAGGGAACCTGTGTGAAGGGATCCTGTGTAGAGGGAACCTGTGTGAAGGGAACCTGTGTGGAGGGAACCTGTGTGAAGGGAACCTGTGTGGAGGTAACCTGTGTGAAGGGAACCTGTGTGAAGGGAACCTGTGTGAAGGGAACCTGTGTGGAGGTAACCTGTGTGAAGGGAACCTGTGTAAAGAGAACCTGTGTGAAGGGAACCTGTGTGAAGGGAACCTGTGTGGAGGGAACCTGTGTGAAGGGAACCTGTGTGGAGGTAACCTGCGTGAAGGGAACCTGTGTGAAGGGAACCTGTGTGAAGGGAACCTGTGTGAAGGGAACCTGTGTGGAGGTAACCTGTGTGAAGGTGTTACGACTTAATCTTCACCGTAACAATAGGGGCACAAATAACTCCATTTTTTTTGTTAGCTTTATTTTATTACCAATCATTTAGCTTCATTGGTATTTGGTTAGTGAATTAAAATAACCACAAGCAATTATAAATGAAACACTATACAGCAAGAAACCCAATCTTAAGTTCAAATTCTCATTAACACAGAGTATGATAAAATAATTTCAATTAATAATCTACTCTTTTAGAAAGGTCTAGGGTAACGAAATAGTTATTTTATAAGTGACATGAATTACCAGACTTTTGGCAAAGGCAAGACTTTGTATAAAGTTTTAGTTTAAGCTAGGAGCTTTGGGTTGAAGACCCGTACCGAGTCAGAGCTAGGAGCTGACTGACTCACTCAACTACTTCATAGTCAGACTTCAGCTCTGCCAGAAGGCGACGCGTGGCGTCAATTCTAGAACCACCCATTTGGTCACTACAGTAGTGGTTACACATTCGTAATACCTAACCTAATAATAATATAATATAATATTATAGTTATAATAATCATGGGGAAAGATATAATATACAATATAATACAATGAGAGTACTTTTGATTCATACTGTACCCGATAATAATATATAGTCGAACCTGCTTTATCTAGCTAGTAATAAAGTGGTTCGCGATATATTATTACAGAACTTATTTTAACCAGGCCTTTTATTTTTGTATATAATGGAGTGAAGTAGGGGCGCGTAACACCTCCCCCCTCGTGACTGATGGTCGCCATTGACTTGTACTCTCTGTGGTGGGTAGCATCTGTCATAGTAGCAGAGGTTGTAACATAGACAGCAGTCCTACATCATCTCCAGCTTTCTCCACAACATAGATGGTCATAAAAGTACCGACTCATACTGTTAAAAATAAATGTATATTAATAAAATTTCAAGGCCTAGAGAGGGCATCAGCAATGAGATTATGTTTTCCTTTTATATGGGAAATGGTAATAGAGAAGGGTTGAATTCTCAAAGCCCAACGAAGTATTCTGGCATTCTTCGATTTCATAGAATTTATGAAGG
The DNA here is from genome assembly GCF_038502225.1 of Cherax quadricarinatus. Taxonomy (NCBI): domain Eukaryota; kingdom Metazoa; phylum Arthropoda; class Malacostraca; order Decapoda; family Parastacidae; genus Cherax; species Cherax quadricarinatus. Next base: position 23,564,228 of record NC_091294.1, on the reverse strand, counting down.
TCAAAGGATTATGATCGGAGTACACCGATATCTGATGGGTAGAAGATCCTAAATATACATCAAAATTCTCTAGGCATACAACGAGAGCTAAGGCTTCTTTTTCTATAGTCGAATAATTAATTTGGTGTTTCTTTAACTTAGAAGAAAAATAAGAAACAGGTTGTAATAGGTCAGAATTTGGAGCCTTCTGTAACAATGCGGCTCCCAAAGCATACGCACTGGCATCTATTTGTAAGTGGAATGGTTTATTAAAATCAGGACTTAGCAATACTGGGGAAGAGGATAGTAATCTTTTTAAACGATTAAAAGCAATTTCACAGTCCTGAGTCCATGAAAACTTTGTTTTTGGACTTGTTAATTCAGTTAGGGGAAAAGCTACCTGTGCAAAATTCGGACAGAACCGACGGTAGTAACCGGCAACTCCTAAAAATCTTGATACGCTTTTCCTATCCTTAGGGGTAGGAAATTCTAAGAGGGCCTTTACTTTGGCGTTCAAAGGAGCGACTTCACCTTGTCCAATCCGAAATCCTAAGTATTTAATTTTCGTCTGGCCAAACTCACACTTGGACAAATTCACTGTAAAATTATGTTTACTTAAGGCGTCAAACAAGGCTTTAAGCTGTCTAAGGTGTTGGGGCCAACTGTCGCTGTATACGACTAAGTCGTCTAAGTAAGCTTCTACTCCGTCCAATCCGCCCGTAAGTATGTTCATAATACGCTGGAACGTAGAGGCCGCGTTACAGAAGCCGAAGGGCATAACGCAATACTTGTATAGGCCACCAGGTATCGTAAAAGCCGATATCTCTTGAGCTCTTGGTGACAACGGGACTTGGTAATACCCTCTTAACAAGTCCAATTTACTGATATACTTAGCTCTCGAGACCTTGTCTATTAAGTCGTCAATTCTGGGTATGGGAAACCCATCAGGCACTGTTACAGCATTGACTTTTCTAAAATCCGTGCACATACGGGAAGTCCCATCTGGTTTGGGGACTAGAATGCACGGGGATGCCCAAGGACTGTTACTTGGTTTTATCAACCCGTGTGAGAGTAAGAAGTTCACCTCTGCCTCTAGCTCACCTTGTTTCTTGGGACTCACTCTGTAGGGAGATTGCTTGATTGGAGTAGGTTCTCGGAGAGTAACATCGTGCACACCCAACGTACACGGTTTTGGGACGTCGTTGAACAGGTGGAGATTTGCCTTAATCAGGGATTTTATTTCGTGTCCTTTGTCCACTTCCAGATTTATCAGTAGAGAATTTAAATTCTTTAAGGCTGTCGAATTGTTCAGAAGAACTGGTATTCCTATCATTTCATCTGAACTTACTGGAACCCGTTCTTGGTTCAGAGGTGTTATAGTAGAAACTGGTGAAACGATTCCTGAATAGGGTTTAAGTTGGTTAATGTGATACGTCCGTTGTGAGTTCCTCTTCTTCGGCGTCCTTACCAAGTAGTTCACGTCACTTAGGCGCTTCACGATTTCTAAAGGACCTTCAAATTTGGGCTGTAGAGCATGTCCCTGATGAAATCGTTGAACCAGAACTTGATCTTTTGGTTCAAATGAACGAAGTTTAGTTCGACGATCGTATTCCTCCTTCATCTTACTCTGTGCTTGTCGTAAGTTTTCGGCGGCCAATTCTCTAGCTAGGCTCAGGCGTTCTTTCATTAAGGTAGGAGAGCTCCTAAAAGTCGGCGTTTCTTCCCCGGTCCAAGCTTCTTTGAGAACCTGTACTGGTCCTCTAATTTGATGCCCATATATTAACTCAAATGGCGAAAACTTCAAGTTGTCTTGTTCGCCTTCTCTTAGGGCAAACAAGAGTAGTGGAATACCTTCATCCCAATCTTTGGAATACTGTAAACAATAGGACCTCATCATAATCTTCAAAGTTTGATGGAACCTTTCCACCACGCCTTGTGATTGGGGTCGATAGGCCGTCGCGTAAACCGTCTTGACCCCTAACTGAGCCAAGGCTTCACGGAAAAATTTTGAAGTAAAATTCGACCCTTGATCCGATTGAACTTCTCTTGGAAATCCAAAGTGAGAGAAGAACTTAATCAGTGCTCTCACTATTAGGCGAGCATTAATCCTCCTGAGAGGAACTGCTTCCGGGTACCTGGTGACTGTGTCCATGATAGTGAACAGGAACTGGTTGCCCTGTCGAGTCTTGGGTAGCGGGCCGACACAGTCGATCACCAGACGTGAAAAGGGTTCGCCTGTTACTTGTATAGGGTTCAACGGCGCAGGTGGTGGATTATGTGCAGGTTTGCCTACTAGTTGACACACAGAACAGCTTTTTACATACCGTTCCACTTCTTCCTTCATTTTTGGCCATGTGAAGTGCTTAGCAATTTTTCTAAAAGTCTTCTTTTGTCCCAGATGTCCACCTTGAGGACTGTCATGAGCAAACTTACATGCTAAATTTCTAAACGGGGTAGGCAAGACCAGTAGATGATCACTTTTAAGAGATCCTAGTTTCTTTTTCAGTAAGTCCTTCTCCCAATAGTAAGAGCTGTCACTTTTAAGGGCTTCTTCTCCCAACACAGCAAGCTTCCTGAGGTCACTTAAGGAGGGGTCTATTTGGAGTTCTCTTACTAGATCCTCCTTCGAGAATAAATCTATTTCGGAAACCACCGACTTAGGAACTGGTATCGGTTCTGGGTGGATTGTTGGCTCTACACTCGAGCTTTCGTTGAATATGTCTCTTACTCCTACGTCGACGTCGTCCATGACTTCCTCCGATACCCACTGAGAACGCGACTGTTTGGTCATCGCCCGGGTTACTACGCTCAGAGGAAAGAGGGTAGGTTCCGTTCGTCGGGCTTCGATGACGTAATTTTCCTCGGTTGGATTTTCCATAACTATGGGCTCTTTCCATATTCCTTCTTCCGCTAAGTCGTTCCCAATCAATAGGTCTACGTCTTTTATGGGGAAGTTAGTTGGAGACACTCCGATTGACGTCCAGCCTGTAAAAATAGGAGTTTCAACATATAACTTGTACAGGGGTACTCGTGTAGTGGAGCCACCATAAGCTTCCAACAGAGCGTCGAAACCCGTATATGATCTGGCGGGGAATGATAACAGTCCTTCTCTTAATAATGTTAAGTAGGACCCCGTATCCCTAAAGGAATTTACTTGCAACAACTGGCTATCGGTGATTCCTACTTTGCTTTTGGAAAAGTAAGGACTCATAGCTCTTGACAAGTTCGACGATGATACCCATATTCTGCTTAGTCAACTAGGAGGATCTGTTCCTTTTCCTTGGGACAGAGCGTCTACTCTTGGCTCGGACTTCCTTGGATGAGTCGTAGAGGATATGATTTGTGTGGGCAATCTATAGGATGGACTCCTTCCCTGGTCCCTATCACGCTTAAAGCATTGTGATTTGAAATGTCCCAGCTTCGAACAGTACGAACATTTAATTTTTTCCCATGACCTATCTGGTCTATAGGATGGGCTCGATTGAATTTGGTGTTTTACTTCGGGTTTACTTGTTACACGGGAGTGAACGGGTTGGGTAGGTCGCTTACCGAAAGGCTTCGCAGGTTCGGGTCTCGTTGCTGGTTTGATAACCTGGCTGCTTTCAGATTGTACCAACCTCTGGGAAATCTCGAAGTTGTCTGCCAGCGCGGCAGTCTCTAACAACGTCGTTTGCGGATGGCCAACAAGATACTGGCGAACTCCCTCTGGAAAATTTGCATACAAATCTTCTAGTAACATTAATTGTGATAGATCTTTTAAAGTCGTGACCCGAGAAGCTCGACACCAACGTTCAAACGCCACTGCTTTCCCTCGGGCAAAATCTAAATAAGTTTGTCCTGTTTGCCGTTTCATGGAACGAAAAGCTATTTGGTAACTAATAGGGAGCATGTCATATGCTTCTAAAATAGTTCTCTTTACTACGTCGTACTGGACATAAAACTCATATGGTAAGGAGGCGACACAAGACTGCGCCTTTCCATATAGAGATGTGTGCAGCAATGTGGCCCATTTGTCTTTGGGCCAGCCCATTGAACGTGCCTGATTCTCAAAAATTTCAAAGAATTCATCTAAGTCTGTTTCGTTAAACTTAGGTACCATTAGAGCTGCTTTATGCAAGTCAAACCCGGTTACCGTGCTCTTCACGTCTCTTTCTTCCGGAACTCCCTTCTGCTTTGTTTCAAAACGAAACCTTTCACGCCTAAATTCTTCCTCGTTTAGACGTCTTCTAGCTTCGATTTGAGAGTTTTGTAATAGTAATATGCGTTCTATTCTCTCTAGTTGTTCGGACGTGAAATTCCCAAGAGGTAATGACACCGAAGGGAATTCGGGCGTCTTCTCCGGAAGTATTTTGGGACGAGCACCAGTCCTAAAATTATCCCCGTCATTTGACTGAGGGTTCGTTCCAACCACCGATACATACTCCGGGGAAATGAACGGGGGAGAGCTTTGAGACTGGACTGAGTAGTAAGGCCTTGTAAACCCTGGTTCAACTTCATTATTTAAGACAGTTCCCGTCCGTGGGATTTCTACTTCCTCAAACTGAGAAATAAAACTATCTTCCGAATCTAGTTCTGGCATTGCTTGGGTTTTCGGAAATAATCTATCCTTAATTAGGGACCTAAGAGTCTTTGCGCTATGGTATCTATTATAAGGTATATCTAACTGTCTAGCTATTTGCCAACACGTCTGTAATTTTAAAGTGTCAAGAGTAGCCTCTGTTAATTCATCTAATAATGACTTAATTTCTGGATCCATTTTCTTAATTCTCGCAAGGGAGCTTAATTTTAATGCAAAACAAATATGTACTTCAGGGTAAGTAGCTCCCGGACAGACAACCCATTTGTTACGACTTAATCTTCACCGTAACAATAGGGGCACAAATAACTCCATTTTTTTTGTTAGCTTTATTTTATTACCAATCATTTAGCTTCATTGGTATTTGGTTAGTGAATTAAAATAACCACAAGCAATTATAAATGAAACACTATACAGCAAGAAACCCAATCTTAAGTTCAAATTCTCATTAACACAGAGTATGATAAAATAATTTCAATTAATAATCTACTCTTTTAGAAAGGTCTAGGGTAACGAAATAGTTATTTTATAAGTGACATGAATTACCAGACTTTTGGCAAAGGCAAGACTTTGTATAAAGTTTTAGTTTAAGCTAGGAGCTTTGGGTTGAAGACCCGTACCGAGTCAGAGCTAGGAGCTGACTGACTCACTCAACTACTTCATAGTCAGACTTCAGCTCTGCCAGAAGGCGACGCGTGGCGTCAATTCTAGAACCACCCATTTGGTCACTACAGTAGTGGTTACACATTCGTAATACCTAACCTAATAATAATATAATATAATATTATAGTTATAATAATCATGGGGAAAGATATAATATACAATATAATACAATGAGAGTACTTTTGATTCATACTGTACCCGATAATAATATATAGTCGAACCTGCTTTATCTAGCTAGTAATAAAGTGGTTCGCGATATATTATTACAGAACTTATTTTAACCAGGCCTTTTATTTTTGTATATAATGGAGTGAAGTAGGGGCGCGTAACAGAAGGGAACCTGTGTGAAAGGAACCTGTGTGAAGGGAACCTGTGTGAAGGGAACCTGCGTGAAGGGAACCTGTGTGAAGGGAACCTGTGTGAAAGGAACCTGTGTGGAGGGAACCTGTGTAGAGGGAACCTGTGTGAAGGGAACCTGTGTGAAGGGAACCTGTGTAGAGGGAACCTGTGTGAAGGGAACCTGTGTGGAGGAACCTGTGTGAAGGGAACCTGTGTGGAGGTAACCTGTGTGAAGGGAACCTGTGTGAAGGGAACCTGTGTGAAAGGAACCTGTGTGGAGGTAACCTGTGTGAAGGGAACCTGTGTGAAGGGAACCTGTGTGAAGGGAACCTGTGGAGAGAACCTCCAAGTTGGTTGTATGGTAAACATTGATTATTAAGGCTGATCTGTCCAGCTACCTCACACCTCCCTCACACCTCCCTCACACCTCCCTCACACCTCCCTCACACCTACCTCACACCTACCCCACACCTACCTCACACCTCCCTCACACCTACCTCACACCTCCCTCACACCTCCCTCACACATCGCTCACACCTTCCTCACACCTCCCTCACACCTACTTCACACCTCCCTCACACCTCCCTCACACCTCCCTCACACCTGCCTCACACTTCCCTCACACCTCCCTCACACCTCCCTCACACCTCCCTCACACCTGCCTCACACCTGCCTCACACCTGTCTCACACCTCCCTCGCACCTACCTCACACCTCCCTCAAACCTACCTCACACCTCCCTCACACCTCCCTCACACCTCCCTCACACCTGCCTCACACCTGCCTCACACATGCCTCACACCTGTCTCACACCTCCCTCGCACCTACCTCACACCTCCCTCACACCTACCTCACACCTCCCTCACACCTCCCTCACACCTGCCTCACACCTGCCTCACACCTCCCTCACACCTGCCTCACACCTCCCTCACACCTACCTCACACATCCCTCACACCTCTCTCACACCTCGCTCACACCTCCCTCACACCTCCCTCATACCAACCTCACACCTCCTTAACACCTCTCTCACACCTCGCTCACACCTGCCTCACACCTCGCTCACACCTCCCTCACACCTCGCTCACACCTCCCTCACACCTGCCTCACACCTCCCTCATACCTACCTCACACATCCCTCGCACCTCGCTCACACCTCGCTCACACCTCGCTCACACCTCCCTCACACCTCGCTCACACCTGCCTCACACCTCCCTCACACCTCCCTCACACCTCCTTCACACCTCCCTCACACCTCCCTCACACCTCCCTCACACCTCTCTCACACCTCGCTCACACCTCCCTCACACCTCCCTCACACCTCCCTCACACCTCCCTCACACCTCTCTCACACCTCGCTCACACCTCCCTCACACCTCCCTCACACCTCCCTCATACCAACCTCACACCTTCTTCACACCTCCCTCACACCTCGCTCACACCTCCCTCACACCTCGCTCACACCTCCCTCACACCTCGCTCACACCTCCCTCACACCTGCCTCACATCTCCCTCATACCTACCTCACACCTCCCTCGCACCTCGCTCACACCTCTCTCACACCTCGCTCACACCTCCCTCACACCTCGGTCACACCTCCCTCACACCTGCCTCACACCTCCCTCATACCTACCTCACACCTCCCTCACACCTCCCTCACACCTCCCTCACACCTCCCTCACACCTCCCTCACACCTCCCTCACACCTCGCTCACACCTCGCTCACACCTCCCTCACACCTCCCTCACACCTCGCTCACACCTGCCTCACACCTCCCTCACACCTCCCTCACACCTCCCTCACACCTACCTCACAACTCCCTCACACCTACCTCACACCTGTCTCACACCTCGCTCACACCTCCCTCACACCTCTCTCCCACATCCCTCACACCTCCCTCATACCTCCCTCACACCTAACTCACCTCCCTCACACCTCCCTCACACCTCACACCACCCTCACACCTCCCTCACACCTCGCTCACACCTCGCTCACACCTCCCTCACACCTCGCTCACACCTCGCTCACACCTCGCTCACACCTCCCTCACACCTCCCTCACACCTCCCTCACACCTCCCTCACACCTCCCTCACACCTCCCTCACACCTCCCTCACACCTGCCTCACACCTGCCTCACACCTCCCTCACACCTCCCTCACACCTACCTCACACCTACCCCACACCTACCTCACACCTCCCTCACACCTACCTCACACCTCCCTCACACCTCCCTCACACTTCGCTCACACATACCTCACACCTCCCTCACACCTACTTCACACCTCCCTCACACCTCCCTCACACCTCCCTCACACATGCCTCACACTTCCCTCACACCTCCCTCACACCTCCCTCACACCTGCCTCACACCTGCCTCACACCTGTCTCACACCTCCCTCGCACCTCCCTCACACCTCCCTCACACCTACCTCACACCTCCCTCACACCTCCCTCAAACCTCCCTCACACCTCCCTCACACCTCCCTCACACCTGCCTCACACCTCCCTCACACCTACCTCACACATCCCTCACACCTACCTCACACCTCCCTCACACCTCTCTCACACCTCGCTCACACCTCCCTCACACCTCCCTCACACCTCCCTCACACCTCCCTCATACCAACCTCACACCTCCTTCACACCTCCCTCACACCTCGCTCACACCTCCCTCACACCTCGCTCACACCTCGCTCACACCTCGCTCACACCTCCCTCACACCTACCTCACACCTCCCTCATACCTACCTCACACCTCCCTCGCACCTCGCTCACACCTCGCTCACATCTCCCTCACACCTCCCTCACACCTCCCTCACACCTCCCTCACACCTTTCTCACACCTCGCTCACACTTGCCTCACACCTCCCTCACACCTACCTCACACCTTCCTCACACCTACCTCACACCTCCCTCACACCTCCCTCACACCTACCTCACAACTCCCTCACACCTACCTCACACCTGTCTCACACCTCGCTCACACCTCCCTCACACCTCTCTCACACCTCTCTCACACCTACCTCATACCTCCCTCACACCTACCTCACCTCCCTCACACCTCCCTCACACCTCACACCTCCCTCACACCTCCCTCACACCTCGCTCACACCTCGCTCACACCTCCCTCACACCTCGCTCACACCTCGCTCACACCTCCCTCACACCTCCCTCACACCTGCCTTACACCTGCCTCACACCTGCCTCACACCTCCCTCACACCTACCTCACACCTCCCTCACACCTGCCTCACACCTGCCTCACACCTCCCTCAAATCTCCCTCATACCTCCCTCACACCTCGTTCTTACCTCCCTCACACCTCCCTCACGCCTCCCTCACACCTACCTCACACCTCCCTCACACCTCCCTCACACCTGCCTCACACCTCCCTCACACTTCCCTCACACCTCGCTCACACCTCGCTAACACCTCCCTCACACCTGCCTCACACCTCCCTCACACCTCGCTCACACCTCCCTCACACCTGCCTCACACCTCCCTCACACCTCGCTCACACCTAGCTCACGCCTCCCTCACACCTGCCTCACACCTGCCTCACACCTCCCTCACACCTGCCTCACACCTCCCTCACACTTCCCTCACTCCTCCCTCACTCCTCCCTCACACCTCCCTCATACCTCCCTCACACCTCGCTCACACATCCCTCACACCTCCCTCGCACCTGCCTCACCTGCTCCACACCTCCCTCGCACCTCCCTCACACTTCCCTCACACCTCCCTCACACCTCCCTCACACCTCCCTCACACTTCCCTCACACCTTGCTCACACCTGCCTCACACCTGCCTCACACCTGCCTCACACCTGCCTCACACCTGCCTCACACCTCCCTCAGACCTTCCTCACATCTCCCTCACACCTGCCACACACCTCCCTCACACCTGCCTCACACCTCCCTCACACTTCCCTCACACCTTGGTCACACCTCCCTCACGCTTCCCTCACACCTGCCTCACACCTCCCTCACACCTGCCTCACACCTGCCTCACACCTGCCTCACACCTCTTTCACACCTCCCTCACACCTCCCTCACACCTGCCTCACACCTCCCTCACACCTCCCTCACACCTGCCTCACACCTGCCTCACACCTGCCTCACACCTGCCTCACACCTGCCTCACACCTGCCTCACACCTCCCTCACACCTGCCTCACACCTGCCTCACACCTCCCTCACACCTCCCTCACACCTGCCTCACACCTCCCTCACACCTGCCTCACACCTGCCTCACACCTGCCTCACACCTGCCTCACACCTGCCTCACACCTGCCTCACACCTGCCTCACACCTGCCTCACACCTGCCTCACACCTGCCTCACACCTACCTCACACCTGCCTCACACCTGCCTCACACCTGCCTCACACCTGCCTCACACCTGCCTCACACCTGCCTCACACCTGCCTCACACCTGCCTCACACCTGCCTCACACCTCCCTCACACCTCCCTCACACCTGCCTCACACCTGCCTCACACCTGCCTCACACCTGCCTCACACCTGCCTCACTTCTACCTCCTTCACAGTTCTTCACTCTCTGATATCTTACAAACTGACACAGGAGAAACAAAGCTGCAACGCAATCGGCCCTGCGTGCCAGGTGAAGGGCCAGGAGCTATACACTGCAAGCTGCTCTGCGTGCCAGGTGAGGGCCCAGCAGTTATACACTGCAAGCTGCCCTGCGTGACAGTTGAGGGCCCAGCAGCTATACACTGCAAGCTGCCTGCGTGCCAGGTGAGGGCCCAGCAGCTATACACTGCAAGCCGCCCTGCGTGCCAGGTGAAGGCCCAGCAGCTATACACTGCAAGCTTCCCTGCGTGACAGGTGAGGGCCCAGGAGCTCCTACATTGTAAGCTGCCCAGCGTGCCAAGTGAGGGCCCAGGAGCTATGCACTGTAAACTGCCCGGCGTGCCAGGTGAGGGCCCAGGAGCTATGCACTGTAAACTGCCTGGCGTACCAGGTGAGGGCCCCGGAGCTATACATTGTAAGCTGCCCAGCGTGCCAAGCGAGGGTCCAGGAGATATGCACTGTGAACTGCCCGGCGTGCCAGGTGAGGTCCCAGGAGCTATGCACTGTAAACTGCCCGGCGTGCCAGGTGAGAGCCCAGAAGCTATACACTGCAAGCTGCCCGGCGTGCCAGGTGAGGGGCCCAGGAGCTATACACTGCAAGCTGCCCTGAGTGCCAGGTGAGGGCACAGGAGCTATGCACTGTAAAGTGCCCGGCGTGCCAGGTGAGGGCCCAGGAGCTAGGCACTGCAAGCTGCCCGGCGTGCCAGGTGAGGGTCCAGGAGCTATACACTGCAAGCTGCCCGGCGTGCCAGGTGAGGGCCCAGGAGCTATACACTGCAAGCTGCTCTGCGTGCCAGGTGAGGGCCCAGGAGCTATACACTGCAAGCTGCCCGGCGTGCCAGGTGAGGGCCCAGGAGCTATACACTGCAAGCTTCCCTGCGTGCCAGGTGAGGGCCCAGGAGCTATACACTGCAAGCCGCCTGGCGTGCCAGGTGATAGCCCAGGAGCTATACACTGCAAGCTGCCCGGCTAGCCAGGTGAGGGCCCAAGAGCTATACACTGCAAGCTGCCTGGCGTGCCAGGTGAGGGCCCAGCAGCTATACACTGCAAGCTGCCTGGCGTGCCAGGTGAGGGCCCAGCAGCTATACACTGCAAGCTGCCTGGCGTGCCAGGTGAGGGCCCAGCGTGCCAGGTGAGGACCCAGCGTGCCAGGTGAGGGCCCGGCGTGCCAGGAGAGGGCCCAGCGTGCCAGGTGAGGGCCCAGCAGCTATACACTGCAAGCTGCCTGGCGTGCCAGGTGAGGGCCCAGCGTGACAGGTGAGGGCCCGGCGTGAGAGGTGAGGGCCCAGCGTGCCAGGTGAGGGCCCAGCAGCTATACACTGCAAGCTGCCTGGCGTGCCAGGTGAGGGCCCAGCGTGCCAGGTGAGGGCCCAGCGTGCCAGGTGAGGGCCCAGCAGCTATACATTGCAAGCTGCCTGGCGTGCCAGGTGAGGGCCCAGCGTGCCAGGTGAGGGCCCAGCAGCTATACACTGCAAGCTGCCTAGCGTGCCAGGTGAGGGCCCAGCGTGCCAGGTGAGGGCCCAGCGTGCCAGGTGAGGGCCCAGCGTACCAGGTGACGGCCCAGCGTGCCAGGTGAGGGCCCAGCGTGCCAGGAGAGGGCCCAGCGTGCCAGGTGAGGGCCCGGCGTGCCAGGTGAGGGCCCGGCGTGCCAGGTGAGGGCCCAGGAGCTAGACACTGAAAGCTGCCCTGCGTGCCAGGTGAGGGCCCGGCGTGCCAGGTGAGGGCCCGTCGTGCCAGGTGAGGGCCCGGCGTGCCAGGTGAGGGCCCGGCGTGCCAGGTGAGGGCCCGGCGTGCCAGGTGAGGGCCCGGCGTGCCAGGTGAGGGCCCAGGAGCTAGACACTGCATCAACCAGAAGAGTTACAATCATTTGCAAGAAATTTTATTTTGTGGCGGGAAACAGAAAGTAATGTTATATTCCACCAACTTGTTGGAGCGAGGGGGTCCCAGTGGGGTCCTAGCGTAGTGTGGGGGTCCCAGTGGGGTCCTAGTGTAGTGTGGGGGTCCCAGTGGGGTCCTAGCGTAGTGTGGGGGTCCCAGTGGGGTCCTAGCGTAGTGTGGGGGTCCCAGTGGGGTACTAGCGTAGTGTGGGGGTCCCAGTGGGGTCCTAGCGTAGTGTGGGGGTCCCAGTGGGGTCGTAGTGTAGTGTGGGGGTCCCAGTGGGCTCCTAGCGTAGTGTGGGGGTCCCAGTGGGGTCCTAGCGTAGTGTGGGGGTCCCAGTGGGGTCCTAGCGTAGTGTGGGGGTCCCAGTGGGGTCCTAGCATAGTGTGGGGGTCCCAGTGGGGTCCTAGCGTAGTGTGGGGGTCCCAGTGGGGTCCTAGAGTACTGTGGGACTCCCAGTGGGGTCCTAGCGTAGTGTGGGGGTCCCAGTGGGGTCCTAGCGTAGTGTGGGGGTCCCAGTGGGGTCCTAGCATAGTGTGGGGGTCCCAGTGGGGTCCTAGCGTAGTGTGGGGGTCCCAGTGGGGTCCTAGCGTAGTGTGGGGGTCCCAGTGGGGTCGTAGCGTAGTGTGGGGGTCCCAGTGGGGTCGTAGCGTAGTGTGGGGGTCCCAGTGGGGTCGTAGCGTAGTGTGGGGGTCCCAGTGGGGTCCTAGCGTAGTGTGGGGGTCCCAGTGGGGTCCTAGCATAGTGTGGGGGTCCCAGTGGGGTCCTAGCGTAGTGTGGGGGTCCCAGTGGGATCCTAGAGTACTGTGGGGGTCCCAGTGGGGTCCTAGGGTAGTGTGGGGGTCCCAGTGGGGTCCTAGCGTAGTGTGGGGGTCCCAGTAGGGTCCTAGCGTAGTGTGGGGGTCCCAGTGGGGTCCTAGCGTAGTGTGGGGGTCCCAGTGGGGTCCTAGCGTAGTGTGGGGGTCCCAGTAGGGTCCTAGCGTAGTGTGGGGGTCCCAGTGGGGTCCTTCCGTAGTGTGGGGGTCCCAGTGGGGTCCTAGCGTAGTGTGGGGGTCCCAGTGGGGTCCTAGCGTAGTGTGGGGGTCCCAGTAGGGTCCTAGCGTAGTGTGGGGGTCCCAGTGGGGTCCTAGCGTAGTGTGGGGGTCCCAGTGGGGTCGTAGCGTAGTGTGGGGGTCCCAGTGGGGTCCTAGCGTAGTGTGGGGGTCCCAGTGGGGTCCTAGCGTAGTGTGGGGGTCCCAGTGGGGTCGTAGCGTAGTGTGGGGGTCCCAGTGGGGTCCTAGCGTAGTGTGGGGGTCCCAGTGGGGTCCTAGAGTACTGTGGGGGTCCCAGTGGGGTCCTAGCGTAGTGTGGGGGTCCCAGTGGGGTCCTAGCGTAGTGTGGGGGTCCCAGTGGGGTCCTAGCGTAGTGTGGGGGTCCCATCGGGGTCCTAGCGTAGTGTGGGGGGTCCCAGTGGGGTCCTAGCGTAGTGTGGGGGTCCCAGTGGGGTCCTAGCGTAGTGTGGAGGTCCCAGTGGGGTCCTAGCGTAGTGTGGGGGTCCCAGTGGGGTCCTAGAGTAGTGTGGGGGTACCAGTGGGGTCCTAACGTAGTGTGGGGGTCCCAGTGGGGTCCTAGCGTAGTGTGGGGGTCCCAGTGGGGTCCTAGTGTAGTGTAGGGGTCCCAGTGGCGTCCAAGCGTAGTGTGGGGGTCCCAGTGGGGTCCTAGAGTAGTGTGGGGGTCCCAGTGGGGTCCTAGTGTAGTGTGGGGGTTACAGTGGGGTCCTAGTGTAGTGTGGGGGTCCCAGTGGGGTCTTAGCGTAGTGCGGGGGTCCCAGTGAGGTCCTAGTGTAGTGTGGGGGTCCCAGTGGGGTCCTAGCGTAGTGTGGGGGTCCCAGTGGGGTCCTAGCGTAGTGTGATGGTCCCAGTGGGGTCCTAGCGTAGTGTGGGGGTCCCAGTGGGGTCCTAGCGTAGTGTGGGAGTCCCATTGAGGTCCTAGTGTAGCGTGGGGGTCCCAGTGGGGTTCTAGCGTAGTGTGGTGGTCCCAGTGGGGTCATAGCGTAGTGTGGGGGTCCCAGTAGGGTCCTAGCGTAGTGTGGGGGTCCCAGTGGGGTCCTAGCGTAGTGTGGGGGTCCCAGTGGGGTCCTAGCGTAGTGTGGGCGTCCCAGTGGGGTCCTTGCGTAGTGTGGGGGTCCCAATGGGGTCCTAGCGTAGTGTGGGGGTCCCAGTGAGTTCCTAGCGTAGTGTGGGGGTCCCAGTGGGGTCGTAGCGTAGTGTGGGGGTCCTAGTGAGGTCCTAGTGTAGTATGGGGGTCCCAGTGGGGTCCTAGCGTAGTGTGGAACTCCCAGTGAGGTCCTAGTGTAGTGTCGGGTTCCCAGTGGGGTTCTAGCGTAGTGTGGGGTCCCAGTGGGGTCCTTGAGTAGTGTGGGGGTCCCAGTGGGGTCCTAGTGTAGTGTCGGGGTCCCAGTGAGGTCCTAGTGTAGTGTGGGGTCCCAGTGGGGTCCTAGCGTAGTGTGGGGGTCCCAGTGGTTCGTAGCGTAGTGTGGGGGTCCCAGTGAGGTCCTAGTGTAGTGTGGGGTCCCAGTAAGGTCCTAGCGTAGTGTGGGGGTCCCAGTGGGGTCCTAGCGTAGTGTGGGGTCCCAGTGGGGTCCTAGTGCAGTGTAGGAGTCCCAGTGGGGTCCTATTGTAGTGTGGGGGTCCCAGTGGGGTCCTAGCGTAGTGTGGGGGTCCCAGTGGGGTCCTAGCGTAGTGTGGGGGTCCCAGTGGGGTACTAGCGAAGTGTAGGGGTCCCAGTGGGGTCCTTGCGTAGTGTGGGGTCCCAGTGGGGTCCTAGCGTAGTGTGGGGGTCCCAGTGGGGTCCTAGTGTAGTATGGGGGTCCCAGTGGGGTCCTAGTGTAGTGTGGGGGTCCCAGTGAAGTCCTAGTGTAGTGTGGGGTTCCCAGTGGGGTCCTAGCGTAGTGTTGGGGTCCTAGTGGGGTCCTAGTGTAGTGTAGGGGTCCCAGTGGCGTCCTAGCTTAGTGTGGGGGTCCCAGTGGGGTCCTAGCGTAGTGTGGTGGTCCCAGTGGAGTCCTAGTGAAGTGTGGGGGTCCCAGTGGGGTCCTAGCGTAGTGTGGGGGTCCCAGTGGGGTCCTAGTGTAGTGTGGGGGTCCCAGTGAGGTCCTAGTGTAGTGTGGGGGTCCCAGTGGGGTCCTAGCGTAGTGTGGGGGTCCCAGTGGGGTCCTAGAGTAGTGTGAGGGTCCCAGTGGGGTCCTAGCGAAGTGTGGGGGTCCCAGTGGGGTCCTAGCGTAGTGTGGGGGTCCTAGTGGGGTCCTAGCGTAGTGTAGGGGTCCCAGTGGGGTCCTAGCGTAGTGTGGCGTCCCAGTGGGGTCCTAGCGTAGTGTGGGGGTGCCAGTGGGGTCCTAGCGTAGGTTGGGGGTCCCAGTGGGGTCGTAGCGTAGTGTGGGGGCCCCAATGGGGTCGTAGCGTAGTGTGGGGGTCCTAGTGGGGTCCTAGCGTAGTGTAGGGGTCCCAGTGGGGGTCCTAGCGTAGTGTGGGGGTCCCAGTGGGGTCCTAGCGTAGTGTGGGGGTCCCAGTGGGGTCCTAGCGTAGTGTAGGGGTCCCAGTGGGGTCCTAGCGTTGTGTGGGGTCCCAGTGGGGTCCTAGTGTAGTGTGGGGGTCCCAGTTGGGTCCAAGCGTAGTGTGGAGGTTCCAGTGGGGTCCTAGCGAGGTGTAAGGGTCCCAGTGAGGTGCTAGCGTAGTGTGGTGGTCCCAGTGGGGTCCTAGTGTAGTGTGGGGGTCCTAGTCGGGTCGTAGCGTAGTGTGGGGGTCCCAGTTGGGCCCTAGCGTAATGTGGGGGTCCCAGTTGGGTCCTAGCGTAATGTGGGGGTCCCAGTTGGGTCCAAGCGTAAGTGTGGGGGTCCCAGAGGGGTCCTAGCGTAGTGTGGGGGTTGCAGTGGGGTGCTACCGTAATGTGGAGGTCCCATTGGGGTCCTTGCGTAGTGAGGGGATCCTAGTGGGGTCCTAGAGTAATGTAGTGATCCCAGTAGGGTCCTATCGTAGTTTGGGGATCCCAGTGGGGTACTAGCGTAGTGTGGGGGTCCCGGTGGGTCGTAGCGTAGTGTGGGGGTCCCAGTGAGGTCATAGTGTAGTGTGGGGGTCCCAGTGGGGTCCTAGCGTAGAGTGGGGTCCCAGTGAGGTCCTAGTGTAATGTGGGGGTCCCAGTGGGATCCTAGCGTAGTGTGGGGGTCCCAGTGGGGTCCTAGCGTCGTGTGGGGTTCCCAGTGGGGTCCTAGCGTAGTGTGGGGTCCCAGTGGGGTCCTAGTGTAGTGTGGGGGTCCCAGTGGGGTCCTATTGTAGTGTGGAGGTCCCAGTGGGGTCCTAGCGTAGTGTGGGGGTCGCAGTGGGGTCCTATCGTAGTGTGGGGGTCCCAGTGGGGTCCTAGTGTAGTGTGGGGGTCCCAGTGGGGTCCTAGTGTAGTATGGGGGTCCAAGTGGGGTCCTAGTGTAGTGTGGGGGTCCCACTGAGGTCCTAGTGTAGTGTGGGGGTCCCAGTGGGGTCCTAGCGTAGTGTGGGGGTCCCAGTGGGGTCCTAGCGTAGTGTGGGGGTCCCAGTGGGGTCCTATTGTAGTGCGGGGGTCCCAGTGGGGTCCTAGCGTAGTGTGGGGATCCCAGTGGGGTCCTAGCGTAGCGTGGGGGTCCCAGTGGGGTCCTAGCGTAGTGTGGGAGTCCCAGTGGGGTTCTAGAGTAGTGTGGGGGGTCCCAGAGGGGTCCTAGCGTAGTGTGGGGGTCCCAGTGGGGTCCTAGCGTAGTGTGGGGTCCCAGTGGGGTCCTAGCGTAGTGTAGGGGTCCCAGTGGGGTCCTAGCGTAGTGTGGGGTCCCAGTGGGGTCCTAGCGTAGTGTAGGGGTCCCAGTGGGGGTCCTAGCGTAGTGTGGGGCTCAGTGGGGTCCTAGCGTAGTGTACGGGTCCCAGTGGGGTCCTAGCGTAGTGTGGGATCCCAGTGGGGTCCTAGTGTAGTGTGGGGGGTCCCAGTTGGGTCCAAGCGTAGTGTGGAGGTCCCAGTGGGGTCCTAGCGTAGTGTGGGGGTCCTAGTGGGGTCCTAGCGTAGTGTAGGGGTCCCAGTGGGGGTCCTAGCATAGTGTGGGGCTCAGTGGGGTCCTAGCGTAGTGTACGGGTCCCAGTGGGGTCCTAGCGTAGTGTGGGATCCCAGTGGGGTCCTAGTGTAGTGTGGGGGGTCCCAGTTGGGTCCAAGCGTAGTGTGGAGGTTCCAGTGGGGTCCTAGCGTAATGTGGGGGTCCCAGTTGGGTCCTAGCGTAATGTGGGGGTCCCAGTTGGGTCCAAGCGTAAGTGTGGGGGTCCCAGAGGGGTCCTAGCGTAGTGTGGGGGTTGCAGTGGGGTGCTATCGTAGTGTGGGGGTCCCATTGGGGTCCTTGCGTAGTGTGGGGATCCTAGTGGGGTCCTAGAGTAATGTGGTGATCCTAGTAGGGTCCTATCGTAGTGTGGGGATCCCAGTGGGGTACTAGCGTAGTGTGGGGGTCCCAGTGGGGTCCTTGCGTACTGTGGGTGTCCCAGGGGGTCCTAATGTAGAGTGGGGGTCGCAGTGGGGTCCTAGCTTAATGTCGGGGTCCCGGTAGGATCCTAGCGTAATTTCGGAGTCCCAGTAAGGTTCTATCGTATGCAGGGGTCCTAGAAGGGTCCCAGCGTAATGTGGGGGTCCCGGGGGGTTCTAGCGTAGTGTGGGCGTCCCAGAAGGGTGCTAGCGCAGTGTGGGGGTCCCAGTAAGGTCCTAGTGAAGTATGGGGGTCCCAGAATGATTCTAGCGTAGCGAAGGGGTCTCAGAACGGTCATAGCGAAGTGTGGGGTCCCAGTGGGGTCCTAGCGCAGTTTTGGGGTCCCAGTCTGGTCCTTGCGTACTGTGGGTGTTCCAGTGGGCTCCTTGCATACTGTGGGTGTCTCATTGGGGTCCTAACGTAGTGTGGGGGTCGCAGTGGAGTCCTAGCCTAATGTGGGGGTCCCAGTAGGATCCTAGCGTAGTTTCGGGGTCCCAGTGGGGTTCTAGCGTAGTGTAGGTGACCTGTGACCTGTCTTACTCTCCTCATTCCAGAATGAATCTCACTCTCCTCACTCAAGGATGAATCTCACTCTCCTCACACCAGGATGAATCTTACTCTCCTCACTCCAGGATTAATCTTACTCTCCTCACACCAGGATGAATCTTACTCTCCTCACACCAGGATGAATCTAACTCTCCTCACTCCAGGATGAATCTCACTCTCCTCACACTAGGATGAATCTTACTCTCCTCACTCCAGGATTAATCTTACTCTCCTCACACCAGGATGAATCTTACTCTCCTCACACCAGGATGAATCTTACTCTCCTCACTCCAGGATGAATCTTACTCTCCTCACTAAAGGATGAATCTTACTCTTCTCACACCAGGATGAATCTTACTCACTCTCCTGACACCAGGATGAATCTTACTCTTCTTTCACAAGGATGAATCTTACTCTTCTAATACCAGGATGAATCTTAATCTCCTCACACCAGGATGAACCCTACTCTCCTCACACCAGGATGAATCTTAGTCTCCTCACACCAGGATGAATGTTACTCTCCTCACTCCTGGATGAATCTTACTCTCCTCGCTCCAGGATTAATCTTACTCTCCACACACCAGGATGAATCTTACTCTCCTCGCACCAGGAAGAATCTTACTCTCGTCACACCAGGATGAATCTCACTCTCCACACTCTAGGTTGAATCTTACTCTCCTCACACCAGGATGAGTCTTATTCACTCTTCTCACACCAGGATGAATCTTACTCTCCTCACGCTAGGATGAATCTTACTCTCCTCACACCAGGATGAGTCTTATTCACTCTCCTAACTCCAGGATGAATCTTACTCTCCTCACTCCAGGATGAATCTTACTCTCCTCACTCCAGGATGAATCTTACTTTCCTCACTCCAGGATGAATCTTACTCTCCACACACTAGGATGAATCTTGTTCACTCTCCTCACACCAGGATGAATTTTCCTCTCCTCACACCAGGATGAATCTTACTCTCCTCACTCCAGAGTGAATCTTACTCTTCTCAATCCAGGATGAATCTTATTCTCCTCACTCCAGGATGAATCTTACTCTCCTCACACTAGGATGAATCTTACTCTCCTCACACCAGGATGAATCTTACCCTCCCCACACCAGGATGAATCTTACTCTCCTCACACCAGGATGAATCTTACTCTCCTCACTCCAGGATGAATCTTACTCTCCTCACACCAGGATGAATCTTACTCTCCTCACACCAGGATGAATCTTACTCTCCTCACACCAGGATGAATCTTACTCTCCTCACACCAGGATGAATCTTACTCTCCTCACACCAGGATGAATCTTACCCTCCCCACACCAGGATGAATCTTACTCTCCTCACACCAGGATGAATCTTACTCTCCTCACACCAGGATGAATCTTACTCTCCTCACACTAGGATGAATCTTACTCGCTCTCCTCACACCAGAATGAATCTTACTCACTCTTCTCAAACTTGGATGAATCTTACTCACTCCCCTCACACCAGGATGAATCTTACTTTCCTCACTCCAAGATGAATCTTACTTTTCTCACTCCAGGATGAATCTTACTTTCCTCACTCCTGGATGAATCTTACTCTCCTCACTCCAGGATGAATTTTACTTTCCTCACTCCAGGATGAATCTTACTTTCCTCACTCCAGGATGAATCTTACTCTCCTCACTAAAGGATGAATCTTACTCTCCTCACTAAAGGATGAATCTTACTCTCCTCACTCCAGGATGAATCTTACTCTCCTCACTCCAGGATGAATCTTACTTTCCTCACTCCAGGATGAATCTTACTCTCCTCACTAAAGGATGAATCTTACTCTCCTCACTCCAGGATGAATCTTATTCTCCTCACTCCAGGATGAATCTTACTCTCCTCACTCCAGGATGAATCTTACTTTCCTCACTCCAGGATGAATGTTACACTCCTCTCAACAGGATGAATCTTATTCTCCTCACACCAGTATGAATCTTACTTTCCTCACACCAGGATGAATGTTACACTCCTCTCAACAGGATGAATCTTATTCTCCTCACACCAGTATGAATCTTACTTTCCTCACTCCAGGATGAATGTTACACTCCTCTCAACAGGATGAATCTAATTCTCCTCACACCAGTATGAATCTTACTCTCCTCACACCAGGATGAATCTTACTCACTCTCCTCACTCCAGGACGAATCTTACTCTCCTCACACCAGAATGAATCTTACTCTCCTCACTCCAGGATGAATATTAATCTCCTTTCACCAGGATGAATCTTACTCTTCTCACACCAGGATGAATCTTACTCACTCTCCTGACACCAGGATGAATCTTACTCACTCTCCTGACACCAGGATGAATCTTACTCTTCTTTCACAAGGATGAATCTTACTCTTCTAATACCAGGATGAATCTTAATCTCCTCACACCAGGATGAACCCTACTCTCCTCACACCAGGATGAATCTTACTCTCCTCACACCAGGATGAATCTTAGTCTCCTCACACCAGGATGAATGTTACTCTCCTCACTCCTGGATGAATCTTACTCTCCTCGCTCCAGGATTAATCTTACTCTCCATACACCAGGATGAATCTTACTCTCCTCGCACCAGGAAGAATCTTACTCTCGTCACACCAGGATGAATCTCACTCTCCACACTCTAGATTGAATCTTACTCTCCTCACACCAGGATGAGTCTTATTCACTCTTCTCACACCAGGATGAATCTTACTTTCCTCACTCCAGGATGAATCTTACTCTCCTCACACTAGGATGAATCTTACTCTCCTCACACTAGGATGAGTCTTATTCACTCTCCTAACTCCAGGATGAATCTTACTTTCCTCACACCAGGATGAATCTTACTCTCCTCACACCAGGATGAGTCTTATTCACTCTCCTAACTCCAGGATGAATCTTACTTTCCTCACTCCAGGATGAATCTTACTCTCCTCACTCCAGGATGAATCTTACTCTCCTCACTCCATGATGAATCTTACTCTCCTCACACTAGGATGAATCTTACTCTCCTCACACTAGGATGAGTCTTATTCACTCTCCTAACTCCAGGATGAATCTTACTTTCCTCACACCAGGATGAATCTTACTCTCCTCACACCAGGATGAGTCTTATTCACTCTCCTAACTCCAGGATGAATCTTACTTTCCTCACTCCAGGATGAATCTTACTCTCCTCACTCCAGGATGAATCTTACTCTCCTCACTCCAGGATGAATCTTACTCTCCTCACACCAGGATGAATCTTACTCTCCTCACTCCAGGATGAATCTTACTTTCCTCGCACCAGGATGAATCTTACTTTCCTCACTCCAGGATGAATCTTACTCTCCTCACTCCAGGATGAATCTTACTCTCCACACACTAGGATGAATCTTATTCACTCTCCTCACACCAGGATGATTTTTTCTCTCCTCACACCAGGATGAATCTTACTCTCCTCACTCCAGAGTGAATCTTACTCTCCTCACTCCAGGATGAATCTTACTCTCCTCACATTAGGATGAATCTTACTCTCCTCACACCAGGATGAATCTTACTCTCCTCACATTAGGATGAATCTTACTCTCCTCACACCAGGATGAATCTTACCCTCCCCACACCAGGATGAATCTTACTCTTCTCACCCCAGGATGAATCTTACTTTCCTCACTCCAGGATGAGTCTTACTCTCCCCACTCCAGGATGAATCTTACTCTCCTCACACTAGGATGAATCTTACTCGCTCTCCTCACACCAGAATGAATCTTACTCACTCTCCTCAAACTTGGATGAATCTTACTCACTCCCCTCACACCAGGATGAATCTTACTTTCCTCACTCCAAGATGAATCTTACTTTTGTCACTCCAGGATGAATCTTATTCTCCTCACACCAGTATGAATCTTACTTTCCTCACTCCTGGATGAATCTTACTCTCCTCACTCCAGGAATAATCTTACTTTCCTCACACTAGGATGAATCTTACTCGCTCTCCTCACACCAGAATGAATCTTACTCACTCTCCTCAAACTTGGATGAATCTTACTCACTCCCCTCACACCAGGATGAATCTTACTTTCTTCACTCCAAGATGAATCTTACTTTTGTCACTCCAGGATGAATCTTATTCTCCTCACACCAGTATGAATCTTACTTTCCTCACACCAGGAGGAATCTTACTCTCCTCACGCCAGGATGAATCTTACTCTCCTCACACCAGGATGAATCTTACTCTCCTCACACTAGGATGAATTTTACTCTCCTCACACCAGAATGAATATTACTCTCCTCACACCAGGATGAATCTTACTCTCCTCACTCCTGGATGAATCTTACTCTCCTCACACCAGGATGAATCTTACTCTCCTCACACCAGGATTAATCTTACTCTCCTCACACTAGGATGAATCTTACTCTCCTCTCACCAGGATGAATCTTATTCTCCTCACACCAGGATGAATCTTACTCTCCTCTCACCAGGATGAATCTTACTTTCCTCACTCCAGGATGAGTCTTACTCTCCTCACACCAAGATGAATCTTACTCTCCTCACACCATTATGAATCTTACTTTCCTCACACCAGGATGAATCTTACTCTCCTCACTCCTGGATGAATCTTACTCTCCTCACACCAGGATGAATCTTACTCACTCTCCTCACACCAGTATGAATCTAGCTTTCCTCACATCAGAATGAATCTTACTCTCCTCACACCAGGATTAATCTTACTCTCCTCACACCATTATGAATCTTACTTTTCTCACACCAGGATGAATCTTACTCTCCTCACTCCTGGATGAATCTTACTCTCCTCACACCAGGATGAATCTTACTCTCCTCACACCAGGATGAATCTTACTCTCCTCTCACCAGGATGAATCTTATTCTCCTCACACCAGGATGAATCTTACTCTCCTCTCACCAGGATGAATCTTACTTTCCTCACTCCAGGATGACTCTTTCTCTCCTCTCTTCAGGATGAATCTTACTCTCCTCACTCCAGGATGAGTCTTACTCTCCTCACACCAAGATGAATCTTACTCACTCTCCTCACACCAGTATGAATCTAGCTTTCCTCACATCAGAATGAATCTTACTCTCCTCACACCAGGATTAATCTTACTCTCCTCACACCATTATGAATCTTACTTTCCTCACACCAGGATGAATCTTACTCTCCTTACTCCAGGATGAATCTTACTCTCCTCACTCCAGGATGAATCTTACTCTCCTTACTCCAGGATGAATCTTACTCACCTGTGTGTGTACATATTAAATATATCCAAGTGTGTGTCTGTGTTAAGGTTGTTAGTGACTGACTTACAACGTTGTGCTGCTAGGATGGTATCCTGCCAAGTTTACTTCGTTTAAGGTAAATTTGCATAACGTGTGAATAAAGCTAAAAAAAATAAAAAAAAATTATTGGAATAGTTTGAATTTCTACAGTACCTAGAGAATGCACGTTCAGGCTGGCTTCAAACTTTGAGGGCAAAGGTCACGTTGTACTAGGCTTCACATATCACAATTTGCCAGTTTTAATGTATAGTTATTGTGATTTACATTAAGGTAGTAGGTTGGTAGACAGCAACCACCCAGGGAAGTACTACCGTCCTGCCAGATGACTGTGAAACAGAAACCTGTAACTGTTTTGCATGATGGTAGGATTGCTGGTGTCTTTTTCTGTCTCATAAACACGCTAGATAACAGGGATATCTTGCTACTTCTACTTACACTTTGGTCACACTTCACAGACACGCACATGCATATATATATATACATACATTTAAGCTTTTCTCCTTTTTCTAAATAGCTCTTGTTCTTCTTTATTTCTTCTATTGTCCATGGGGAAGTGGAAAAGAATCTTTCCTCCGTAAGCCATTCGTGTCGTATGAGGCGACTAAAATGCCGGGAGCAATGTACTAGTGACCCCTTCTCCTGTAGACATTTACTAAAAAAAGAGAAGAAGAAAAGCTTTATAAAACTGGGATGCTTGAATGTGCATGGATGTAGGGCGGATGACAAGAAACAGATGATTGCTGATGTTATGAATGAAAAGTTGGATGTCCTGGCTCTAAGCGAAACAAAGCTGAAGGGAGTAGGGGAGTTTCGGTGGGGAGAAATAAATGGATTAAATCTGGAGTATCTGAGAGAATTAGAGCTAAGGAAGGGGTAGCAATAATGTTGAACGATCAGTTATGGAAGGAGAAAAGAGAATATGAATGTGTAAATTCAAGGGTTATGTGGATTAAAGTAAAGGTTGGATGCGAAAAGTGGGTCATAATAAGCGTGTATGCACCTGGAAAAGAGAGGAATGTAGAAGGTAAAGAGAGATTTTGGGAGATGTTAAGTGAATGTATAGGAACCTTTGAACCAAGTGAGAGAGTATTTGTGGTAGGGGACCTGAATGATAAAGTGGGAGAAGCTTTTAGAGAGGGTGTGGTAGGTAAGTTTGGGGTACCAGGGGTTTAGTTATAGGTAATACATATTTTAAGAAAAAGAGGATAAATAAGTACACAAGATATGATGTAGGGCGAAATGACAGTAGTTTGTTGGATTATGTATTGGTAGATAGAAGACTGTTAAGTAGACTTCATGATGTACATGTTTATAGAGGGGCCACAGATATATCAGATCACTTTTTAGTTGTAGCTACTCTGAAAGTAAAAGGTAGATGGGATACAAGGAGAATAGAGGCATCAGGGAAGAGAGAGGTGAAGGTTTATAAACTAAAAGTGGAGGCAGTTAGGGTAAGATACAAACAGCTATTGGAGGATAGATGGGCTAATGAGAGCATTGGCTATGGGGTCGAAGAGGTATGGGGTAGGTTTAAAAATGTAGTGTTAGAGTGTTCAGCAGAAGTTTGTGGTTACAGGAAAGTGGGTGCGGGAGGGAAGAAGAGTGATTGATAGAATGATGATGTAAAGAGAGTAGTAAGGGAGACAAAGTTAGCATATGAGAAGTTTTTACAAAGTAGAAGTGATGCAACTAGGGAAGAGTATATGGTTAAAAAGAGAGAGGTTAAGAGAGTGGTGAAGCAATGTAAAAAAGAGAGCAAATGAGAGAGTGTGTGAGATGTTATCAACAAATTTTGTTGAAAATAAGAAAAAGTTTTGGGGTGAGATTAACTAGTTTAGGAAGCCTAGAGAACAAATGGATTTGTCAGTTAAAAATAGGAGAGGAGAGTTATTAAATGGAGAGTTAGAGGTATTGGGAAGTTGGAGGGAGTATTTTGAGGAATTGTTAAATGTTGATGAAGATTGGGAAGCTGTGTTCTCGTGTATAGGGCAAGGAGGAATAACATCTTGTAGGAGTGAGGAAGAGCCAGTTGTGAGTGTGGGGGAAGTTCGTGAGGCAGTAGGCAAAATGAAAGGGGGTAAAGCAGCTGGGGTTGATGGGATAAAGATAGAAATGTTAAAAGCAGGTGGGAATATAGTTTTGGAGTGGTTGGTGCTATTATTTAATAAATGTATGGAAGAGGGTAAGGTACCTAGGGATTGGCAGAGAGCATGCATAGTTCCTTTGTATAAAGGCAAAGGGGACAAAAGAGAGTGTAAAAATTATAGGGGGATAAGTCTGTTGAGTATACCTGGTAAAGTGTATGGTAGAGTTATTATTGAAAGAATTAAGAGTAAGACGGAAAATAGGATAGCAGATGAACAAGGAGGCTTTAGGAAAGGTAGGGGGTGTGTGGACCAGGTGTTTACAGTGAAACATATAAGTGAACAGTATTTAGACAAGGCTAAAGAGGGTTTTGTGGCATTTATGGATTTGGAAAAGGCGTATGACAGGGTGGATAGGGGGGCAATGTGACAGATGTTGCAGGTGTATGGTATAGGAGGTAGGCTACTGAAAGCAGTGAAGAGTTTTTACGAGAATAGTGAGGCTCAAGTTAGAGTATGTAGGAAAGAGGGAGATTATTTCCCAGTAAAAGTAGGCCTTAGACAAGGATGTGTGATGTCACCGTGGTTGTTTAATATATTTATAGATGGGGTTGTAAGAGAAGTAAATGCAAGTAAATGCAAGAGGTGTGGAGTTAAAAGAATCACACATAAAGTGGGAGTTGTCACAGTTGCTCTTTGCTGATGACACTGTGCTCTTGGGAGATTCTGAAGAGAAGTTGCAGAGGTTGGTGGATGAATTTGGTAGGGTATGTAAAAGAAGAAAATTAAAAGTGAATACAGGAAAGAGTAAGGTTATGAGGATAACAAAAAGATTAGGTGATGAAAGATTGGATATCAGATTGGAGGGAGAGAGAATAGAGGAGGTGAATGTATTCAGATATTTGGGAGTGGACGTGTCAGCGGATGGATCTATGAAAGTTGAGGTGAATCATAGAATTGATGAGGGGAAAAGGGTGAGAGGTGCACTTAGGAGTCTGTGGAGACAAAGAACTTTGTCCTTGGAGGCAAAGAGGGGAATGTATGAGAGTATAGTTTTACCAACGCTCTTATATGGGTGTGAAGCATGGGTGATGAATGTTGCAGCGAGGAGAAGGCTGGAGGCAGTGGAGATGTCAAGTCTGAGGGCAATGTGTGGTATGAATATAATGCAGAGAATTCGTAGTTTGGAAGTTAGGAGGAGGTGCGGGATTACCAAAACTGTTGTCCAGAGGGCTGAGGAAGGGTTGTTGAGGTGGTTCGGACATGTAGAGAGAATGGAGCGAAACAGAATGACTTCAAGAGCGTATCAGTCTGTAGCGGAAGGAACGCGGGGTAGGGGTCGGCCTAGGAATGGTTGGATGGAGGGGGTAAAGGAGGTTTTGTGTGCGAGGGGCTTGGACTTCCAGCAGGCATGCGTGAGCGTGTTTGATAGGAGTGAATGGAGACAAATGTTTTTTAATACTTGACGTGCTGTTGGAGTGTGAGCAAAGTAACATTTATGAAGGGATTCAGGGAAACCGGCAGGCCGGACTTGAGTCCTGGAGATGGGAAGTACAGTGCCTGCACTCTGAAGGAGGGGTGTTAATGTTGCAGTTTAAAAACTGTAGTGTAAAGCACCCTTCTGGCAAGACAGTGATGGAGTGAATGATGGTGAAAGTTTTTCTTTTTCGGGCCACCCTGCCTTGGTGGGAATCGGCCCGTGTGTTAATAAAAAAAAATTAAAGTAGCTGAGGAATGCCTCTTCTGATAGGGTTCAAACCATTCTTGGTGATATATGTGATAAGATGGACGATACACTGCAAGTAGAGTGATGGTCGTTTATAACACCTAGATGAACGACGGTGAAGATGACAGTGACAAGAGTGTCACTGTGACAGTGTAAGGCAAGTTACCTGTACGTTACATGTACTCTACCTGTAGTTACATCCGGTGGGTCACCGTCCCCGCGGCCCGCTCCCAGACCAGACCTCTAAGTTACTGGCTTGATCAATGTGACCGTTGGTGCTCGCTGCCCAATATAAGCACCACAACCCGGCCGATCAGGAACATTAAGGACATACCCAGCTCTCTTTTGAAGGGGGTAAGGGGTTTGTTAGTAGTTACCCTTATGCACTGCAGATTACGCTGAAGAGTCGTGGTTCCTTTACACTTGTTATGTTCTTTCACTAAGCATGCTCATCGGCTCCCTGCTGATACTGGAGGTATCCTGCACGTCTGCCAGGCATCGTGCTTTCGTAAGAAGTGATTTTGATGTGTAGGTTTGGGATTACTCACTTCAGAATATTCCAGGCATAGAGTATCTTGTATATATATATATATATATATATATATATATATATATATATATATATATATATATATATATATATATATATATATATATATATATACATATATATATATATATATATATATATATATATATATATATATGCACACACACACACACACACATATACATTCCTCACTTCAAAAATTTCGTCTGCCTTGAAGAAGGGCGTTAGTACACAGCAATATTGCAGCTGAGGAAGGATAAATGACTTCAGGTGTATCATCTTTGGCTTGGTATCTATTGTTGTCAATGTCCTAGTTACTCAGCTTATTATTTTCCTGGCAGCTTCTATAAAAACAACGTTGTGCTCCGTCAAAGTGAGGTCCTCTGACATTATTACAAATTCAAATCACTTTATCGAGTACACTGAGTTCATTTTTATTTACTCAGTTTTACCCTAACATTGTAATTGATATTGTCCTCACAGAACATATTATTCTGAGTTTCCCATCTTGAAGACTCACTGTGTCTTCTATGGATGACACTCTCATACAAGAATGATACAGTGCTGTGATTTCTGTCTCCTGTCTGTGTCGTATGTGAGACTGGGAGAGAAGCGGCAACAGTACCGTGCCTTGAGGAACACAACTTTCTACTCTACCAGCCTCTCATTTCACTCTGTTTACTGTTACTGAAGACGGAAGGAGGGGAGGAGGAAGGGAGGGAGGAAGGTCAGGATGATAAGGTAAGGTTAAAGATGAAGGGGAAGGAAGGGAGCTACTAGAAGATGATGGCTTAAATAGCAACGCTCATCTTGCCATATAGGGCAAGTGAAAATTTGTGTATGCAATAATTTCGCCAAAATCATTCTGAACCTAACGAAAAAAATATATTTGATTGTGTTTGTTTAGTACCAAATTATTGTAAACGTATTTAAAATATATTCAGTTGGGTTAGGCTAAAATAAATTGCTCTTGTTATTATAAGGTTAGGTAAGTTTTCTAAGATTCTTTTGGTGTAAAATTAAAAATCTTTACATTAACATTAATGAAAAAAATATATCTTTAAACGTGTAAGAGAAAATTTCAGAAAGGACTTAATTTTAAATGAGTTCTTGCTAATTGACCAGTTTTACATATTCGGCACGACATATATATATATATATATATATATATATATATATATATATATATATATATATATATATATATATATATATATATATATATATATATATATATATATATATATATTGGTGTTCATCACCAAGGTAACAACAGGTAGGCTAACAAATATATTTTAGCACAACAAAGACTTTCTTTGTCGTGTTTTTGTTGAGAACTGAACAGTCATTGTTCTGTATTGTTTGCTCTCTGTAATTAATTGTTGCTGTTATTGCTTTGTATTTTTCTTGTTGCCTTGCCTGTGTTTTTGTAATGCATTTGTTGTAGTTGTTGTTGTAGCTGTGTTTTTGTAAAGCATTTGTTGTAATATGTCTCAGATGTATATACTGTGTATACTGTATGAACATAATGTCTATAATAAAAGTATATTATAAGTATATTGCAGAGAATTTATTTATATTATTGTAAGTGTGTCAGTGCAATTGAACGAGTTTATATGTGTGTGTATGTGCGTATGTTTGTGCGTATCTGTGTATGCTTCTGTGTATATTGGTGTTTATATATATATATATATATATATATATATATATATATATATATATATATATATATATATATATATATATATATATATATATATATATATATATATATATATATATGCAGAACACAAGCGCTGTGAAAAAACATTGAAAATCCAAGCGTTGTCGTGACTTCTAACATTATCAAGGAATTACACCTCTTACACCTCACAGTCATGTCACAACAAGACTACACCTCACAGTCATGTCACAACAAGACTACACCTCACAGTCATGTCACAACAAGACTACACCTCACAGTCATGTCACAACAAGAGTACATCTCAATGTCATGTCACAACAACACTACACCTCACAGTCATGTCACAAGAAGACTTCACCTCACAGTCATGTCACAACAAGACTCTACCCCACAGTCATGTCACAACAAGACAACACCTCACAGTCATGTCACAACAAGACTACACCTCAAAGTCATGTCACAACAAGACTACACCTCACAGTCATGTCACAACAAGACTACACCTCACAGTCATGTCACAACAAGACTACACCTCAATGTCATGTCACAACAACACTACACCTCACAGTCATGTCACAAGAAGACTTCACCTCACAGTCATGTCACAACAAGACTCTACCCCACAGTCATGTCACAACAAGACAACACCTCACAGTCATGTCACAACAAGACTACACCTCAAAGTCATGTCACAACAAGACTACACCTCACAGTCATGTCACAAGAAGACTACACCTCACAGTCATGTCACAACAAGACTACACCTCACAGTCATGTCACAACAAGACAACACCTCACAGTCATGTCACAACAAGACTACACCTCAAAGTCATGTCACAACAAGACTACACCTCACAGTCATGTCACAAGAAGACTACACCTCACAGTCATGTCACAACAAGACTACACCTCACAGTCATGTCACAACAAGACTCTACCCCACAGTCATGTCACAACAAGACTACACCTCACAGTCATGTCACAACAAGACTACACCTCACAGTCATGTAACAACAAGACTACACCTCACAGTCATGTCACAACAAGACTAAACCTCACAGTCACGTCACAACAAGACTACACTTCACAGTCACGTCACGACAACAACACTACACCTCACAGTCACATCACAACAAGACTACACTTCACAGTCACGTCACAACAACAAGACTACACTTCACAGTCACGTCACAACAACAAGACTACACTTCATAGTCACGTCACAACAACAAGACTACACTTCACAGTCACGTCACAACAACAAGACTACACTTCACGGTCACGTCACAACAACAAGACTAAACTTCACGGTCACGTCACAACTACAAGACTACACTTCACAGTCACGTCACAACTACAAGACTACACTTCATAGTCACGTCACAACAACAAGACTACACTTCACAGTCACGTCACAACAACAAGACTACACTTCACAGTCACGTCACAACAACAAGACTACACTTCACAGTCACGTCACAACAACAAGACTACACTTCACAGTCACGTCACAACAACAAGACTAAACTTCACGGTCACGTCACAACTACAAGACTACACCTCACAGTCACGTGACAACAAGACTACACTTCACAGTCACGTCACAACAAGAAGGCTACATCTCACAGTCACGTCACAACAAGAAGGCTACACCTCACAGTCACGTCACAACAAGACTACACTTCCCA
Source organism: Cherax quadricarinatus (assembly GCF_038502225.1). Classification (NCBI taxonomy): domain Eukaryota; kingdom Metazoa; phylum Arthropoda; class Malacostraca; order Decapoda; family Parastacidae; genus Cherax; species Cherax quadricarinatus. The sequence goes on along the minus strand of NC_091294.1, from coordinate 23,533,152 downwards.
GTCACATCACATCAAGAAGGCTACATCTCACAGTCACGTCACAACAAGACTACACTTCCCAGTCACATCACAACAAGAAGGCTACATCTCACAGTCACGTCACAACAAGACTACACTTCACAGTCACATCACAACAAGAAGGCTACACTTCACAGTCACGTCACAACAAGACTACACTTCACAGTCACGTCACAACAAGACTACACTTCACAGTCACCTCACAACACCCAACTCTGTGAAACACAACTGATACTCTACCCAAGCATAAAGATTTTTTACGTGTCTAATGTGTCTTAATTTTTTCCCAGATTTTATTAATTATAAACGAATCCAATTTATATATAAACCAAAAGCAGTATTCATATTATTTTTAAAACTGCTTTTTGTAAAACATAATTCAATTATATTCAATTATATGCGGACTTACTTGATACAACTTTCTCAACATTTTGAAAATCAATTGGGGGGTTAAAATTTCTCACATGAATAAACAGAGCATTATAATCTTGTCCAGTTGTAATGCTATATTTATGTTGTTTTAATCTTAGTTCGATACTTTTACAAATTTTATAAGGAATCTTATAGACACATCCGTCAGCATTTTGGGGGAAACTTTTTAACAGAATTTCATTTACTTTATCAAGATTTTTAAATACAACTTTCAACTTAAAAGTCTTAAGAAGAAAAGGCATATCAACCAAGCTTTTATGGTAAGGGAGAACCAATTTATAAATTACTAAGAAAAGGTGAGAAAGGATTTCCCATTGCCATACCAAACATCTAAGTGTAATACTCGGCATTAAACACAAATTTTGCATCAACAATACAAAGTTTAATAAGTTTAATGATAGTAGGAACTGGCGATGGTAAATCATAATTAACAAGTTCTTCAGATAAGAGACTTAATACATCATCAACTGGAACTTTTGTAAACAAGGAAGTAACATCAAGATTAACTATACTAAGATCATTTAAGTCAGTCAAGGTGATTAATTTATCCACTAAATCTATATTTTTTTAACATTAAAGTTAGAAACTTTTCCAACAATTGGGTTCAAAATAGCAACAAGCCATTTAGATAATTTATAGTTAACTGAGCCTATAAAACTAATAATTGTTCTAACTGGATTACCTGGTTTCTACCCGACTTGTTCAGTCAACCAGTTTATTTTAAATGATTATTTATTAAGTTTCTTATCTCTGGAACTTGTTAATTACAATTTACCATTGCCAGTTCCTACTATAATTAAACTTATTAAACTCTGTGGAAAATTTAACACATAAGTAGTATAATGTGATTCTTTATTGAAAACGTTTCGCCCACACAGTGGACTTTTTCAAGTCTCACACAGATCTACCTGGGTGAAAGGTACGTGAGTATTTATAGGATGGAGTCAGGTGAAGAATGCTGGGTAGGTAGGTACTGATGAGGACCTGAACAGGACTGGCAGGTGCTTATGTAGTGATGTGGGATGACGATAAAGAAGGTTCTTGACAAGACCTTCAGCTATGTTATAAAAGTCGTCGTTTTGGCTAAAGTTGTTGGATATACAGACAAAGTGATGATTCCAGAATTCTTCGGTATTCAGTGTTTTACATTTCTGTAGTTGATTAAATGGTTGTGTGAATTTCCGTGTTGAACACAGACATTCCTTGGATCGTCAGATCTGCCTGCGTACTGGTGTTCTGAAATACGTGTTTGGAGGTCTCTGTTTGTGACTTGATAAATTCCATTGTGTGGGCGAAACGTTCTCAATAAAGGATCACATTATACTGCTTATATGTTTATTTTTCCATTGTGTCCGTATTTTATACCATTTATTTACATATTATTAAACTTCTTATTGGTGATGCAAAATTTGATTCATGTTTAATAAAACGTAGTTTTCAAAATAATATGAATATTACTTTGGTTTATATAAACTGGATTTAGTTATAATTAATAAAATTTAGGAAGAATATTAGATATATTAGAAAAGTAAAAAATCTTGATGCTTGGGTAGAATATCAGTTGTGTTTCACAGAGTTGGGTGTTGTGACGTGACTGTGAGGTGTAGTCTTGTTGTGACGTGACTGTGAGGTGTAGTCTTGTTGTCACCTGACTGTGAAGTGTAGTCTTGTTGTTGTGACGTGACTGTGAAGTGTAGTCTTGTTGTTGTGACGTGACTGTGAAGTGTAGTCTTGTTGTTGTGACGTGACCATGAAGTGTAGTCTTGTTGTTGTGACGTGACCGTGAAGTGTAGTCTTGTTGTTGTGACGTGACCGTGAAGTGTAGTCTTGTTGTTGTGACGTGACTGTGAAGTGTAGTCTTGTTGTTGTGACGTGACTGTGAAGTGTAGTCTTGTTGTTGTGACGAGACTGTGAAGTGTAGACTTGTTGTTGTGACGTGACCGTGAAGTGTAGTCTTGTTGTTGTGACGTGACTGTGAAGTGTAGTCTTGTTGTTGTGACGTGACTGTGAAGTGTAGTCTTGTTGTTGTGACGTGACTGTGAAGTGTAGTCTTGTTGTTGTGACGTGACCGTGAAGTGTAGTCTTGTTGTTGTGACGTGACTGTGAAGTGTAGTCTTGTTGTTGTGACGTGACCGTGAAGTGTAGTCTTGTTGTTGTGACGTGACTGTGAAGTGTAGTCTTGTTGTTGTGACGTGACTGTGAAGTGTAGTCT